>NC_091304.1:42680595-42758095 GCF_038502225.1 Cherax quadricarinatus | reverse complement strand
CTGGGAAGCAGTTGAACAGTCTTGGGCCCCTGAGACTTAATGTGTTGTCTCTTATCGTGCTAATGGCGCCCCTGCTTTTCATTGAGGGAATGTTGCATCGTTTGCCGAGTCTTTTGCTTTCATAGGGAGTGATTTTCGTGTGCAAGTTTGGTACTAATCCCTCTAGGATTTTCCAAGTGTATATAATCAGGTCAGAGAAATAATCAGGTTCAAAGAAATAGCAAACATCGAACTTAAGCTAAAGGAATCTTATAGGAGTCAGGAATCGCGGGAAGAACTAAAAGCCATAAATGAAATCGAAAGAAACCCAAAGTATTTCTTTTCCTATGCCAAATCAAAGTCGAGAACAACGTCCAGTATTGGGCCCTTACTTAAACAAGATGGGTCCTACACAAATGACAGCAAGGAAATGAGTGAGCTACTCAAGTCCCAATATGACTCAGTTTTTAGCAAGCCACTAACCAGACAGAGAGTCGAAGATCAAAATGAATTTTTTATGAGAGAGCCACAGAATTTGGTTAACACAAGCCTATCCGATGTTATCCTGACGCCAAATGACTTCGAACAGGCGATAAATGACATGCCCATGCACTCTGCCCCAGGGCCAGACTCATGGAACTCCGTGTTCATCAAGAACTGCAAGAAGCCCTTATCACGAGCCTTTACCATCCTATGGAGAGGGAGCATGGACACGGGGGTCGTCTCACAGTTACTAAAAAGAAACAGACATAGCCCCACTCCACAAAGGGGGCAGTAAAGCAACAGCAAAGAACTACAGACCGATAGCACTAACATCCCATATCATAAAAATCTTTGAAAGGGTTCTAAGAAGCAAGATCACCACCCATCTAGAAACACATCAGTTACACAATCCAGGGCAACATGGGTTTAGAACAGGTCGCTCCTGTCTGTCTCAACTATTGGATCACTACGACAAGGTCCTTGATGCACTAGAAGACAAAAAGAATGCAGATGTAATATACACAGACTGCAAAAGCCTTCGACAAGTGTGACCATGGCGTAATAGCTCACAAAATGCGTGCTAAAGGAATAACAGGAAAAGTCGGTCGATGGATCTATAATTTCCTCACTAACAGAACACAGAGAGTAGTAGTCAACAGAGTAAAATCCGAGGCAGCCACGGTGAAAAGCTCTGTTCCACAAGGCACAGTACTCGCTCCCATCTTGTTCCTCATCCTCATATCTGACATAGACAAGGATGTCAACCACAGCACCGTGTCTTCCTTTGCAGATGACACCCGAATCTGCATGACAGTGTCTTTCATTGCAGACACTGCAAGGCTCCAGGCGGACATCAACCAAATCTTTCAGTGGGCTGCAGAAAACAATATGAAGTTCAACGATGAGAAATTTCAATTACTCAGATATGGTAAACACGAGGAAATTAAATCTTCATCAGAGTACAAAACAAATTCTGGCCACAAAATAGAGCGTAACACCAACGTCAAAGACCTGGGAGTGATCATGTCGGAGGATCTCACCTTCAAGGACCATAACATTGCATCAATCGCATCTGCTAGAAAAATGACAGGATGGATAATGAGAACCTTCAAAACTAGGGAGGCCAAGCCCATGATGACACTCTTCAGGTCACTTGTTCTATCTAGGCTGGAATATTGCTGCACACTAACAGCACCTTTCAAGGCAGGTGAAATTGCTGACCTAGAAAATGTACAGAGAACCTTCACGGCGCGCATAACGGAGATAAAACACCTCAATTACTGGGAGCGCTTGAGGTTCCTGAACCTGTATTCCCTGGAATGCAGGTGGGAGAGATACATGATTATATACACCTGGAAAATCCTAGAGGGACTAGTACCGAACTTGCACACGAAAATCACTCACTATGAAAGCAAAAGACTTGGCAGACGATGCAGCATCCCCCCAATGAAAAGCAGGGGTGTCACTAGCACGTTAAGAGACCATACAATAAGTGTTAGGGGCCCGAGACTGTTCAACTTCCTCCCAGCATACATAAGGGGGATTACCAACAGACCCCTGGCAGTCTTCAAGCTGGCACTGGACAAGCACCTAAAGTCGGTTCCTGATCAGCCGGGCTGTGGCTCGTACGTTGGTTTGCGTGCAGCCAGCAGTAACAGCCTGGTTGATCAGGCTCTGATCCACCAGGAGGCCTGGTCACAGACCGGGCCGCGGGGGCGTTGACCCCCGGAACTCTCTCCAGGTAAACTCCACTTATCCTGTCTGCGTTCTAGGGAGTACAGGTTAAGGAACTTCAACCGTTCCCAGTAACTGAAGTGTTTTATCGCAGTTAAGTGTGCCGGAAAGGTTCTCTGTACATTTTCTAGGTTAGCAATTTTACCTGCCTTGAAAGGTGCTGTTAGCGTGCAGTAATATTTCAGCCTAGATAGAACAAGCGATCTAAAGAGTGTCATCATGGGCTTGGCATCCTTAGTTTTGAAGGTTCTCATTATCCAATCTGTCATTTTTCTAGCAGATGCAATTGATACAATGTTGTGGAACTTTGAAAGTGAGATCCTCTGACTTTATCAATCCCAGATCTTTTACACTAGTTTTTCGCTCTATTGTGTGGTTGGAATTTGTTTTATATTCCCATATAGTTTTAATTTCCTCACGTTTTTCATATCGGAGTAATTTAAATTTCTCATCATTGAATTTCACATTGTTTTCTGCAGCCCATTTAAAGATTTGGTTGATGTCCGCCTGGAGTCTTGCAGTGTCTTCGATAGAGGACACTGTCATGCAAATTCAGGTGTCATCTGCAAAGGAAGACACGGTGCTGTGACTTACATCCCTGTCTATGTCAGATATGAGGATGAGAAACAAGATGGGAGCGAGTACTGTGCCTTGTGGAGCAGAGGTTTTCACAGTAGCCGCCTCAGACTTTACTCTGTTTACTACTACTCTTTGTGTTCTGTTTGTTAGGAAATTATACATCCATCTACCAACTTTCCCTGTTATTCCTTTGTCACGCCTTTTGTGGGCTATTACACAATGGCCACACTTGTCAAAGGCTTTTGCAAAGTCTGTGTATACTACATCTGCATTTTGTTTGTCTTCTAGAACATCCAGGACCTTGTCATAGTGGTCCAGTAGTTGGGAAAGGCAAGAGCGACCTGCTCTAAATCCATGCTGCCCTGGGTTGTGTAACTGATGGGTATCTAGATGAATGGCGACCTTGCTTCTTAGAACCTTTTCAAAGACTTTTATGATACGGAATGTTAGTGCTATCGGTCTGTAGTTCTTTACTATTGCTTCACTGCCCCCTTGTGGAGTGAGGCTATGTTTGTTGTTTTTAGCAACTGTGGGATGACCCCTGTGTCCATGCTCCCTCTCCATAGGATGTTAAAAACATATGACGGGTTTCTTGCAGTTCTCGATGAACACAGAGTTCCATGAGTCTGGGCCTGGGGTAGAGTACATGGGCATGTCATTTATCGCCTTTTCAAAGTCATGGCATCAGCATAATATCAGATAGGTTTGAGTCTACCAAATTCTGTGTCTCGCTCATAAAAAAATAATTTATATCTTCAACTCTCAGTCTGGTTAAAAATATGACTCGCTAAAAACCGAGTCATACTGGGACTTGAGTAGCTCACTCCTTTCCTTGCTGTCGTCTGTGTAAGACCCATCACGTCTAAGTAGTGGCCCAATACTGGATGTTATTCTCGACTTAGATTTGGCATAAGAATAGAAATATTTTGGGTTTCTTTCAATTTCATTCATGACTTTTAGTTCTTCCTGCAGTTCTTGATTCCCGTAAAATTCCTTTAACTTAAGTTCGATGTTTGCTATTTCTCTGACCAGTGCCTCCCTTCATATTACAGATATATTGGCCTCTTTTAGCCGCTCTGTTATTCTTTACCTTCACCTGTATAGGGAACACCTTTCTCTTTCTAGTTTACATCTTCTCATCCTTTACCATAAATGCATACCTCAAGTGCCACAGAGTTAATTTGTTCTAGACATAAGTTTGAATCCGTGTTGCTTAGGATATCCTCCCAGTTTATATCATTTAGGACCTGGTTGACTTGGTCCCACCTTATGTTTTTTGTTATTGAAGTTGAATTTGGTGAAGGCTCCCTCATGACTGATCATATTTTGTTGGTCTTTGGGCCTCGCACGTACATGTTTGAACCTCTGTTATATTATGATCTGAATATATTGTTTTTTATATGGTAATATTTCGTATCAGATCATCATTGTTAGTGATGATGAGGTCCAGTGGGGTAGGAGCTGGAAGATTTTCCAGACAGTTGTCTATTTTCAAAAACTGTTCCTAGAATTGTTGGGAAGTTGTACCTATCACAGAGCTCACAGAGGGAAAATTCTTAGGAATCCACCTTGATAATAGACTCAAATTTCAAACACATGTACAACAAATTTCCATGAAAATCTCCAAGACCGTAGGCATACTATCGAAGATACGGTACTATGTTCCACAATCAGCTCTCCTGGCCCTATATCACTCAGTCATTTACCCCTATCTCACCTATGGAATCTGTGCATGGGGCTCAACAACAATAAATCATCTTAGATCATTAGTTACCCAACAAAAGGCTGCAGTCAGAATGATAACAATTTCCCACTCCAGGCAGCATACTCCACCAATATTCAAAACCCTAAACTTACTCACCGCACAAAACATCCATACTTATTATTGTGCCTACTACATACATAGAACAATAAACTCAGATACAAACCCTCCCCTCAAACTTCTTCTTACCAACCTCAACAGAACACATGACCATAACACAAGGCACAGATCACTCTTTGATGTTCCCCGTGTCCATCTCACACTGTCAAAACTCAATGCACATAAAAGGCCCCAAAATTTGGAATTCATTATTTGTGAATACCAATTCTGTTTATCAATTCAAGACTCTTCTTAAAAACCACTTACTCACCCAAAACTAAATACACAGTACTTAACTCTACCTACAAAATTAACAAATCACTTTCTAATGCCTCAATATATCATTAAACACTGTGTTACTCCCCTAGCCTCAGAACCCCATAATTAAATGCTCATAGATCAATAAATATTGAATAACTGTACTTCACAAATGTATAACCCGTCACCCTATCAAACTATGTTTTTAGTTACATTATCCAATATAATACTCCATTCTCTTGAATGCACAGTAACTCAACTAATGACCATATGAGCTGTTTCTGCACTACAAATCATTGATTTTATTCGATTTGATCGGATTAATAAATTGTATGACTACATATAGTAAATTGATCACTTTGTTATATTCTACATTGTAATGCTACAAATTTATACAACTATAATGATTCATAATTGAAATGTACTTCATATTGTAAATTGTTTACTGTAATATTTACCACTGAATCTATCATTGCTTAGTTAATCTTAAGTTAATTTTAAGCTGCCCATAATGCTCTGTATACAAGAGGCTTTTGGCATGTACACCCAACTACTGTAATTCCTTGTACAACTATGTATAATGTCCCAGTAAACTATTATTATTATTATTATTATTATTATTATTATTATAAGGATGTATCGGATATCCGCATTCGCATCCACAGAACATCTGCACAATTTCTTACATCCGCATCCGCATCCCCATTTTTCTAAATGAGACATCCGCATCCACAATCATGATTAAATAAATGTCCCCATCTGCATCTGCATCCGCGCCAAACGAAGAGGATGTGGTGGATATTATAACCTTAATTACAGAGCTTGCATGTTTATTATTTCCCACATACTTGTTATTATGTTTTACAAATTTACATTGCTAGCTTCAAATCTTATAAGTTAATGATCTTAGATTTTAGTAAGGTTTTTGATAGAGAACCACACCAGATTTAGAGATTCCCACATCTACATCATGATAACCTAACGTACATTTTTTCGGCACATCCGAAAAAATATCAGGGTATGACTGTAAAAGCGCAGTTAAACTTGTTGCTTGAGTTTCAGACAGCCCCACCATTAAAGGGCTAGGGTCCTTGAGGAGGACAGAGTTTTAAAGTTTAACATTAATTTCAGAAATAGAGTGCAAAGAGTCAGAGTCGTCCTCAGAGGAAGAGGACAGAGTCATTATTGGGACTTTATCTGGTGTATGAAAAGATTTTAATTGATTAATGTGGTAAGTTTTAGTTTGAGGTCTTATCAAGGGGAGCTACCACATAATTTACATCAGATAATTTACTTACAATTTGCATAGGTCCCGTAAATCTAGCTTTCAAGGAGTGGCCAGGTATAGATTCCTGCACCAACACCTTGTCTCCTGGATGGAAGGAGCGGAATTGTGCACTTCTGTCATACCTCTGTTTCATCTTATTTTGAGCTGCCTTTAGGTTAGCCTTGGCTAACTGACGTGCCACCTGCAACCTTGAAGACGGGTTGTAGAGTGTTGAGCTAACGTCTTCTCCCATCCATCCTTCTTTGAGCGCCCGAAGAGGACCTCGTACATTGTGCCCAAAGATCAGCTCAAACGGACTATACCCGGTAGACTCTTGCACCGTTTCTCGTACTGAGAACAGCAACAAAGGTAATGATTCATCCCAGTCTGTAGGAAAATGCATGCAAAAAGTTCTCATCATGGTTTTTAACGTCTGATGGAATCTTTTCAAGGCGCCTTGGGACTGAAGATGATTGGCAGTGGATTAGTTGTGGATTATCCCTAACCTAATTAATGCTTCCCTAAATGCTTTGGCAGTGAAGTTAGTACCTTGATCACTTTGAATAGTTTTAGGAATGCCAAAACAAGAAATAAATCTTGTTAAAGCTTTGAGAATAGCTTTAGTATTAATACTGCGCATGGGAATTGCTTCAGGATATCTAGTTACACTATCCATAATGGTAAATAAATACTGATTTCCCGACTTTGACCTAGGTAGTGGACCTACACAATCTATAATTAAATCTGCAAAAGGGTCTCCATTAGCAGGTATAGATTGAAGAGGTGCAGGTTTAATGGAATGTCCAGGTTTCCCTACTTGCTGACATTCTCGGCAACACCGGATATGATTCTTCACATCGTGCTTTAATTTTGGCCAATAAAATTCTTTTGTGATTCTATATAAGGTTTTAGTAATTCCTAAGTGGCCTCCTAATGAAGTATTATGAGCTATATTCAATATTTGAGGTCTAAACTTTGTTGGAACTACTAGCCTGTCAGACAATTGCTGGCCCTCTATCTCCTTACCAGTATCAGTGCAGATCAAATAGTCATTTTTAAGTTCATACTTGACTGGATGATCCAAAGAGGATTTACCCATGGCTGCCTGAAAAGCGAAATTTAAAGAATGGTCCTTTCGTTGTTCCTCCCGGAAGGACAGTCCCTCGGGCATGGAAACATATCTGGCAATCCTGCAACCTTGGAATAGGAAGGCTTGATCTGGGTCTGTTCACTTGATCTACGAGGCTCTGGCCAGTTTTCCTCGTAAAACAATGTGGCTATTCCGAGATCGGAGTCGTCCAAGGATACCTGGAGTTTACCTGGAGAGAGTTCCGGGGGTCAACGCCCCCGCGGCCCGGTCTGTGACCAGGCCTCCTGGTGGATCAGAGCCTGATCAACCAGGCTGTTGCTGCTGGCTGCACGGATAGGTCAACATTCTCGCCAAACAACCTTTGGGATGTTGCCCGAGTTATGACCAACACCGGAGAAGAATTAATCATTATGGGTTCAGGACATACACTAGCAGTGGTAATGTTCTTACCCAGTAATAACATGGCATCTTTCATGGGGAATCCTTCAGATACACCCACAGTCAAGTACCCAGTGTAATATTTGCACTGTACATAAATTTTATGCAAAGGGACAGAATATATAGCTCCTCCAAATGCTTCCAATAATGCAGAGGAATTCACGGAAGTGTTCTTTGAAAGGGGCAATATTCCCTCTCTTATAAGTGAGCAATATGCTCTAGTATCTCTAAAGGTTTTGACTTCAGTTGTTTCGGAGTTTTCCTGAAGGGAAATAAGACTCTTACAGTAATAAGGGGCCATCCCTTTTTCTACTTCCCTCAGGGACATGTTACTAGGGATATTAGAGATTTTCCCAATGGGTTGGGGTTTGTGGGGGCAGTTGGGATGGGTGTGACCAACTTTATTACAGAGGAAGCAGACGACAGGCTTTCCCTTTACTCCCTGCTGACGTTGCAACTGGTGTCGCTCTGGCTGGTGTCTCTGGATACTGTTGTCGAGATGCACCATATTGAGTAGTTTGTCTCTCACCAGGTGGACCATAAGTTGAGAAGCGTGGCTCACCAGGTGACTTAGTTGGCTGACGTAGACATTCTCCCTCCGGCTGGCACTTCATTCTCCAAGGTTGACGATCTCTGCTCATGCCAGGCTGTTGAAAAGAGACGGGACCGCTCGGACAAGGAGCGGTTAGTTTCAAAGGTATCAGCCAACCTGGCTGCCTCCAATGCAGTGGTTAAGTCACGATCCTGCAGAAAGACTCGAACCTCTGGTCCCACAGACTCCAGCAGGTTGTCAATCAGAATAAGCTGCACAAGATCATCGAAGGAATCAACACCACTTGCTTTAAACCAGCTGGTAAAAGCTTTGGTCTGCTATCGCACAAAATCAACCAGGGATTGACCAAGCTGTCGTCTGCCTAACTTAAAAAACTTCCGATACTTAGCTGGGATACAAGTATATGCTCCCAACACTGTGGTCTTCACTACTTTATAATCGGAAAATCAGTGTCATTTAACACTGACGTAAATTCTTGTGCCTTACCAAACAATGCTGTGTGAACAAACGATGCCCAATGCTGTTCCAGCCACCTCAAGGCTCGAGCCTGATTTTCGAAAGCTTGGAAAAATTGTTCTGGTTCGGCCTCATTGAAACGGGGAACAAGCTGTACTGCTTTCTGTAAACTAAAGTCATATACAGAATGCGAAAACTGCCTCCTTTCTTTTTCCCTATCAAATTCTTCTTTTGCAAATGCTCTCTGTTCCCTAGTCTGCTCAAGATTGATTTTTGCCAGCTCAAGTGCCAACGCCGCTGATTCACCTTGAGACAACCCTGGACCCATTACGTACCTCTGTAATCTGTAAATACCTTTGAAACTTGTCATGATTGTGACTAGACCTACCTGGAGTTCATTACCTTTGTAAATTGTGAGTTCATTACCTTTGTAAATTGTGAGTTCATTACCTTTGTAAATTGTGAGTTCATTACCTCTGTAACTTGCTCAGCTATCTGAACTTTGGAGTCCAGTCCCTGGACCAATTATGTACCTCTGTAATCTTTTGACTACCGCCCACAGGATGGGTATGGGGTGCATAAACATATTAAACTAACTTAAACTAAGACAACCCTGCTGCACTAGATTGACGATTTTGCTCCGTTGATATATCATCTTCCTCCTGCGAGAACATAGAAGTTTTTTTCCTAGCTCCCGTAGAGGGAGGAGTCTGATGTGCCATCTCTTCTTCTCGAAGTTTGTCAGTGATCAGTGAACGCAGTTGCGCAGCTGTGAGAGTGCGTTCGTAATCAATGCCAATGGAACGAGCAATTTGCCAACAACGCTGTAGGGACAATTTAGGTAGGTTAAACAAAGTACATGCCGACACCAGACGTCTGACTCGTCTAGGTGGCATACCCCAATGTATAAGTTATTTGCTATGCACAGTATGATTGCAGAATACCCCAACGTAACACATTATTTGCAGAACACTCTTAGCTATGCACAGTACGATTACAGAATACGCATACAAGGTGGATACGCAATAGCAAAGCTGACTGCAAAATCTTCACACCGAACAGGCTAATAGCGAGCAAGGCTGACCATAGCAAAGCAACTGACACGCAAAGTTTGTAAAACGTTGGCAAAGCTAATGTAATGCCAGACAGCAAGCTACACAATGTTCCTGCTTCCAACTTCACCCTAGGCTCAACCCTTTCTCTAAGTCCAGCTTCAGCTCTCGGACAGGCTACCCATATTACAACCCAGGAGTCCAAGTGGCCTGTTATCCTGGGTGTAAAGGGAGCAAAATAAACACAGCAGAAAACTTCTGACTTATATTATCCTTCACCAATTTAGAAAAGAAGTATGTACACTATATACACTATGTACAGTGATAGGTATTAGTGCACTCCACGGTAAGCAAGGCAGAATAGAAGCCACTAGACAGCAGACCGTGCTTCAACCAGCTCTAGAATGGGAATGACAAGGGCAGACAGGAGAGTGGTACCCACATAACCTCTGCGATTGCCAAAACCATCTTCTCATTGGCTGGAACCTGGGTACTGGTTGAACGACGGGGCCCCATCGTCAACCCTCAGTCACCTGGTTCGCTGGTTGGGGGAGATAGCCTGTAAATGAGGGTGTGTACATGCGCCGAATAAAGGTTACGTACTCTTTGCATGCCACAGGCTACAAGCCTGGTCCAGCAACTGGCTCCTTGAATTTAACCCTGCCAAATGCAAAGTTCTGAAGATCGGGGAAGGGCAAAGAAAACCGCAGACAGAGTATAGAGTAGGTGGCAAAAGATTGCAAACCTCACTCAAGGAAAAAGATCTTGGTGTGAGTATAATACAGAGCACATCTCCTGAGGTGCACATCTATCAGATAACTGTTGCAGCATACGGACGTCTGGCAAACCTAAGAATAGCATTCTGATAGTTCATTAAGGAATCATTCAAAACCCTGTACACCATATACGTCAGGCCCATATCGGAGTATGCAGCACCAGTTTGCAACAAGAATAGTTCCAGAGCTAACGGGAATGTCCTACGAAGAAAGGTTAAGGGAAATCGGCCTGACGACACTGGAGGACAGGAGGGTCAGAGGAGACATGAAAAGGACGTATAAAATACTGTGAGGAATGGACACAGTGGACAAATCAGGGTGTTCCAGAGATGGGACACAGAAACAAGGGGTCACAATTGGAAGTTGAAGACTCCTATGAGTCAAAGGGATGTTAGGAATTATTTATTCAGTCACAGAGTTGTCAGGAAGTGGAATAGCCTAGAAAGCGACATAGTGGAGGCAGGAACCATACATAGCTTTAAGACGAGGTTTGATAAAGCTCATGGAGCAGGGAGAGAGAGAACCTAGTAGCAATCAGTGAAGAGGCGGGGCCAGGAGCTATGACTCGACCCCTGAAACCACAGATAGGTGAGTACACACACACACACACATACATTCATACACACACACACACGCACATTCATACACACACTCACACACACACACAGAATTAAGACACGAGAGAGAAGGGTGGGTTGATTGCATCTTCTTGGACTGCAAGAAGGCCTTTGACACAGTTCCTCACAAGAGATTAGTGCAGAAGCTAGAGCATCAGGCGCATATAACAGGAAGGGCACTGCAATGGATCAGAGAATACCTGACAGGGAGGCAATAACGAGTCATGGTACGTAATGATGTATCACAGTGGGCACCTGTGACGAGCGGGGTCCCACAGGGGTCGGTCCTAGGACCAGTGCTATTTTTGGTATATGTGAACGACATGATGGAAGGGTTAGACTCAGAAGTGTCCCTGTTTGCAGATGATGTGAAGTTAATGAGGAGAATTAAACCAGATGAGGAGCAGGCAGGACTTCAAAGAGACCTGGACAGACTGGACACCTGGTCCAGCAAATGGCTTCTCGAATTTAATCCTGCCAAATGCAAAGTCATGAAGATAGGGGAAGGGCACAGAAGACCACAGACAGAGTATAGGCTAGATGGCCAAAGACTGCAAACCTCACTCAAGGAGAAAGATCTTGGGGTGAGTATAACACCGAGCATGTCTCCGGAAGCACACATCAACCAGATAACTGCTGCAGCATATGGGCGCCTGGCAAACCTGAGAACAGCATTCTGATACCTTAGTAAGGAATCGTTCAAGACACTGTACACCGTGTATGTCAGGCCCATACTGGAGTATGCAGCACCTGTTTGGAACCCGCACTTGATAAAGCACGTCAAGAAACTAGAAAAAGTACAAAGGTTTGCGACAAGGTTAGTTCCAGAGCTAAGGGGAATGTCCTATGAAGAAAGATTAAGGGAAATCGGCCTGACGACACTGGAGGACAGGAGGGTCAGGGGAAACATGATAACGACATATAAAATACTGCGTGGAATAGACAAGGTGGACAAAGACAGGATGTTCAAGGGAGGGGACACAGAAACAAGAGGCCACAATTGGAAGTTGAAGACACAAATGAGTCAGAGAGATATTAGGAAGCATTTCTTCAGTCATAGAGTTGTCAGGCAGTGGAATAGCCTAGAAAATGACGTAGTGGAGGCAGGAACCATACACAGTTTTAAGACGAGGTTTGAAAAGCTCATGGAGCGGGGAGAGAGAGGGCCCAGTAGCAACCGGTGAAGAGGCGGGGGCCAGGAGCTAAGACTCGACCCCTGCAACCACAAATAGGTGAGTACACACACACACACACACACACACACACACACACACACCTCACTAGGTAAGTACACACACACACACACATTCACACACACATTCACACACACATTCACACACACACACACACACACACACACACACACACACACACACACACACACACACACACACACACACACACACACACACACACACACACACTCACACACACACACACACACACACACACATTCACATACACATTCACACACACACACATTCACACACACACACACACACACACACACACATTCACACACACAGAAACAAATGAGTCAGAGAGATAGTAGGAAGTATTTCTTCAGTCATAGAGTTGTAAGGCAGTGGAATAGCCTAGAAAATGACGTAGTGGAGGCAGGAACCATACACAGTTTTAAGACGAGGTTTGATAAAGCTCATGGAGCGGGGAGAGAGAGGGCCCAGTAGCAACCGGTGAAGAGGCGGGGCCAGGAGCTAAGACTCGACCCCTGCAACCACAAATAGGTGAGTACAAATAGGTGAGTACACACACGCACACACACACACACACTCACACACACACACACACACAATATATATATATATATATATAAACACTCACGGGCGCGCGTGTGTGTGTGTGTGTACTCACCTATATGGGGTTTTAGGGGTCGATTCACAGCTCCTGGCCCCGCCTGTTCGCTAGTAGCTACAAGTCCACTATCTTCTAAAAGAATCTTATCGTATTTCTTCTTAAAGATATGTGTGGATCCTGCCTACATTACTTCATTCTTCAAACTGTTCCACTTTCTGACAACAATAAGGCTGAAGAAATACTTCCTAACGTCCCTATGATTCATATGTGTTTTGAACTCCCAGTTGTACCCTCTTTTTTCCTATATTCCATCTCTGAAACATTCTGCCTCTGTTCAGCTTGTAAATTCCTGTCAGTATTTTGTACGTCATTATCATATCCTCACTAGCCCTCTTGCTCTTCAGTGTCATCAGGTTGAGTTTCATTAATTAACGTCTCTTCATAGCACTTAACCCTTAGCTCCGGGACTAGTCTTGTTGCAAACGTCTTCACTTTCTCCAATTTCTTGACCTACTTGATCAGGTGTGGGTTCTATTCTGGTGCTGCAAACTCCAATATGGACTTAACTGTGTACAGTGTCGTGAATGACTCCTTACTCAGAAGTAGATACCATACCATGGATACCATTTACTTAATAAATAAAACAGGGAAGTTCACTTTTCATCATACATTTCTTCAGTAATCTTAAGAATAAAACATTACATGTTATAACACCGGGCCTATGGGAATTATTACAAAAGGAAGACTGATACCTTAATGTACGGATTTCTCCTCACCATTAAGCTGCCAGCGGTCCAGAGCTCAGCCTTAACTGGACCAGACGGACTCTTTCTCGGGCTGTACCTGGAGTATACCTATACCTCGAGGGTGTCTGGGGGTCAACGCTCCATGTATATTATCATGTATGTTTCTCGTCTGCGTTCCAAAGAGTACGATCGTTGTTTCTACCCACGACCACATTAATTAGTGCTAATCTTTCACCCTGGGTCATTCAGGCCAAGTAAAGTGCCACGGGAGGTGATTTAGTCAGACATGGGAAGTGTGGAGACTTTTGTAACCCCAAGGAAGAAGACCTGCCATCTTTCTGTTTGAGAAGAAAGGAGTGGTGGTTGGCAGTCTCCAAACCCTGATTTTGTTAGGGGACTTTAGCCTTTATGGAGGCCACATAGCGTATGCTTCCATGGGAGACGACCTTGAATTTGAAATTATGGGGAAGGTGAGACAGTGGAGGCCTATATACAAAGTTAAGTCAAGCAGCTAAAAGGAGAATTTTGGTGAGAGCTTCGCCCGAGTGTAGAACTCTGGTCGGTCGAGGAGTTGAGCTCTGTTGCATCTGCTAGGAAAATGATAGGATGGATAATGTAAACCTTCAAAACTACCAAACCAAGGATGATTCTCTTCAAATCGCTTGTTCTCTCTAGACTGGAATATTGCTCTACACTAACGGCCCATTTCAAGGCAGGCGGAATTGCAGACCTGGAGAATATACAGAGAACTTTCACCGCACATATAGGTATAAAAAGCACCTGAAGGTTTGTAAACGAGTTGTCTCTAAATTCACGAGTCTTATCACATTCCAGCACATAATGACGTAAGATGTGACAATCGTCCATCTCCCAAAGTTTACATTTCGTTTGGTCTACATCTGGTGGTGGTGATTTAACCCCCCAGAGATACTGGTAACCCAGCCGGAGCCGGGCGGGTGTGACTTCTAAGAGTCTGCTTATGTTGTTAGATGCACCATAGATATGTGGATCCTCCTGTATGATACAATGATGACGTGGACTGACTATTGTCACTCCCCCTCAGTCTCAAATCAGTGAAGTTCAGTTTAAGTTCGTTTTGTAATGATGTCCTCGGATTACTAGATGACAGCCCAAGATAATCTATGCCGTCCTTGAAGATATATACGTTTACCAACTTATCCGCTCAATCATGCATCAGAATACTAATTTAGGTTGGAATCCACAGAAGTTGTTCCTTGACTCCATTGTCCACAATCCTGCCACACCTGTGTCTGGCTTATAATGATATATATATATATATATATATATATATATATATATATATATATATATATATATATATATATATATATATATATATATATATATATGTCATGCCGAATATGTAAAACTGGTCAATTAGCAAGAACTCATTTAAAATTAAGTTCTCTCTAATTTTTTCTCTTATACGTTTAAAGATATATTTTTTTCATTAATGTTAATGTAAAAATTTTAAATTTTGATCCAGAAGAATCTTAGAAAACTTACCTAACCTTGTTATAACAAGTAAAATTTATTTTAGCCTAATCCAGCTAAATATATTTTAAATAAGTTTACAGTAATTTAATACTAAACAAACACAATGAAATATACTTTTTTCGTTAGGTTCAGAAAGAATTTTGCGAAATTATTGCATTGACAAATTTTCACTTGTCCTATATGGCAAGATGAGCGTTGCTATCTAAGCCAAAATTGCAAGTTCTGCCTATTCGGCACGACATATATATATATATATATATATATATATATATATATATATATATATATATATATATATACATATATATATATCACCCTTGACAGGAATCGAAGTACGGACCTTCAGCGTGTGAAGCGATAGCTTTGCCTACCAGGCCACGGGCCACCTTTTGACATAAGTATGCCATAACCGATACTCACGGAATTAAGAGCATTTATAATAATAATCAATAATAATAATAATAATAATAATAATAATAATAATAATAATAATAGGCTTTATTTTTACAACCGAAAAGATCTAGCTGACATCACCGACATGTATATAGACATGTATATAGACATCCCTCGGTTATTCAGAGCATTTCATGTAATTTAGGTTAATATTGTCCCCCAGGATGCCACCCACAACAGTCGACTAACATCCAGGTATCTATCTACTTACTGCTAGTGTGAACAGGGGCAGTAGGTGGGAGGAAACATGCACAAAGTTTCAGGAATCGATCCCGGACCCTCAGTGATTAAGCTGAGGACGCTACCAGTTAAGCCACGAACATGAAAGATACTCATTTACATGTAAAATATCAACAATAGATCATGGGCGCATTTGAGTGCAAGCGCACTCAGCTCACACAATCAGGTCCAGGGAAGTCGATCCCCGGTACGGGTGTAATCATTGTGAAGTGTTTCCTTAAGGCACCTGCTGTCCATGTTCACCTATCAGTAAAATAGGTACTTGGGTATGAGCCGACTGGAGTTGGTCGTATCCTGGGGTAAAACTGGCCTAAATTGCCCGGAATGCTCTACATAACAAGGGACATTCTATATCGTAGTATGTCATTGATGTCAGCTAGGACTGTATACCTTGTACATGTACTTGTAGAAATATCATTATTACATTTCACCTTGAAAGGTAGAAAACTAATTGTTGACGGGTACTTCAATTTCTGTACGAGAGTCATCACTCTGTATGACAACAGCAGCACCAGCTGCATCAGTGAACTGGTGAACAGAACCATCAGCATAAATAATATGTGGAAGAAAGTGCTGTGTTATTAAGGCATCAGTACAATTTAAGGCACTATGCTTGGCTTCAAGACGAAGTTATTTTTGTGATTTATTTTTTTTCGGGTGGGGGGAGGGAAGTGAGGGATTGTGGATTGGAATGAGGTAATTTCCTATGGTGCAGGCAAGTATCGCTGTTGTCTTACTTGACACAGATCATGTAACTGATTCATTAGGTCACTTCCAGTTTTTATGATCCATCTGGAGGTGTGCTTACCAGTGCTGAGGAAAGTTTGGAGGGTGTCTATGTAAGGGTTTGAATGAGTTTGCCTGAGCATATTAACCCCAGTAAGAACATTTCTTTCAGTGACACTATTTCTGATGTTTGGAATATTAAGTTCTTTTCGCATGTTTAGAATATCGGCTGTACGAGGGCATCCTAGGACGATCTTTGTCCCGCAATTTTTCCAGCCCTTCACTCTAAGGCTAAGGAAGTGTTTTCTAACATCCTTGTGACTCAACTGCGATTTTAATTTCCAGTTTCGCCTTTGTGTATGAGACTCGTATCTCAGACAGACTCGCCCTCTTCCTTCTATCAATTCCTCTCATATAATAATGTCACCTCAGGTTATACTTAGTTCTTCCAGACTCTCCTCATAGTCTATCTCCTCAACTCTGGGACTAGTTTCCATGCAAATCTTTGTACTTTTCCAACTTCTTTACTACGTTTCATTAGATGTAGCTTCTGTAACGATCCTTTGTGTGTGTGTGCGTACTCACCTATTTGTACTCACTTATTTGTGATTGCAGGGGTCGATACTCAGCTCCTGGCGCCGCCTCTTCACTGACCGCTACTAGGTCCTCTCTCTCTCTGCTCCATGAGCTTTATCATACCTCGTCTTAAAATTATGTATGGTTCCTGCCTCCACTACGTCACTTTCCAGACTATTCCACTTCCTGACAACTCTATGACTGAAGAAATATTTCCTAACATCCCTTTGACTCATAGGAGTCTTCAACTTCCAAATATGACCCCTTGTTTCTGTGTCCCATCTCTGGAACATCCTGTCTTTGTCCATCTTATCTATTCCTCGCAATATTTTATATGTCTTTATCATGTCTCCCCTGACGCTCCTGTCCTCCAGTGTCGTCAGGCCTATATCCCTTAACCTTTCTTCGTAGGACATTCCCCTTAGCTCTGGAACTAGCCTTGATGCAAACTTTAGCACTTTCTCTAATTTCTTGATGTGCTTGAACAGGTGTGGGTTCCAAACAGGTGCTGCATACTCCAGTATGGGCCTGACGTACACGGTGTACAATGTCTTGAACGATTCCTTACTGAGGTATCGGAACGCTGTTCTCAGGTTTACCAGGCTCTCATATGCCGCAGCAGTTATCTGGTTGATGTGTGCTTCCGGAGACATGCTCGGAATTATGCTCACCCCAATATCTTTCTCCTTGTGTGAGGTTTGCAGCCTTTGGCCACCTAGCCTATACTCTGTCTGCAGTCTTCTGTGCCCTTACTCGATCTTCATGGCTTTGCATTTGGCGGGGTTAAATTCGAGTAGCCAGTTGCTGGACTACGTATCCAGCCTGTCCAGGTCACTTTGGAGTCCTGTCTGATCCTCATCCGATTTGATTCTTCTCATTAACTTCACATCATCTGCAAACAGGGACACTTCTGAGTCTATCCTTTTTGTCATGTCATTCACATATTTCAAAAATAGCACAGGTCCTAGGACCGACCCCTGTGGGACCCTGCTTGTCACAGGTGCCCACTGTGATACCTCATCCCGTACCATGACTCGTTTTTGCCTCCCTGTCAGGTATTCTCTGATCCATTGCAGTGCCCTTCCTGTTATACGCGCCTGATCCTCTAGTTTCTGCACTAATCTCTTGTGAGGAACTCTGTCGAAGGCCTTCTTGCAGTCCAAGAAAATGTAATCTGCCCAACCCTCTCTCTCTCTCTCTCGTCTTACTGCTGTCACCTTGTCATAGAACTCCAGTAGGTTTGTGAAACAGGATTTCCCATCCCTGAAACCGTGTTGGCTGTTGTTGATAAGCTCATTCCTTTTTAGATGTTCCACCACTCTTCTCCCAATAATCTTCTCCATGACTTTGCATACTATACATGTCAGTAACACTGGTCTATAATTTAGTGCTTCTTGTCTGTCTCCTTTTTTAAAAATTGGGACTACATTTTGTGTCTTCCATACCTCAGGTAATCTCCCTGTTTCGACAGATGTGTTGAATATTGTTGTTAGGGGTACACATAATGCCTCTGCTCCCTCTCACAGGATCCACAGAGAGATGTTATCCGGCCTCTTCGCCTTTGAGGTGTCTAGTTCGCTTAGCAGCCTCTTCACTTCTTTCTCGGTTGTATGCATTGCGTTCAACACTTGGTGGTGTACCCCACCTCTCCGTCCTTCTGGAGTCCATTGTATCTCCTCTGTGAACACTTCTTTGAATCTCATGTTGAGTTCCTCGCATACTTCGTGGTCGTTTCTTGTGATCTCTCCTCCTTCCTTCCTTAGCCTGATTACCTGGTCCTTGACTGTTGTTTTCCTCCTGATGTGGCTGTATAACAGCTTCGGGTCAGATTTGGCTTTCGCTGCTATGTCATTTTCATATTGTCGTTGGGCTTCCTTTCTTATCTGTGCATATTCATTTCTGGCTCTACGACTGCTCTCCTTATTCTCCTGGGTCCTTTGCCTTCTATACTTCTTCCATTCCCTAGCACACTTGGTTTTGGCCTCCCTGCACTTTTGGGTGAACCACGGGCTCATTCTGGCTTTTTCGTTATTCCTGTTACCCTTGAGTACAAACCTCTCCTCAGCTTCCTTGCATATTGTTATCACATATTCCATCATCTCTTTACTGACTTCCCTGCCAGTTCTCTGTCCCACTGAACCCCGTTCAGGAAGTTCTTCACTCCCGCAGTAGTTTGGCTTCATTAATCCGGCTCTTCCTGCTTCCCCCTCCACTTGTAACTCTACTGTGTATTCGAATCTTAAAACCACGTGATCGCTAGCCCCAAGGGGTCTTTCATGTGTGATGTCCTCAATACCTGCACTACTCTAGGTAAATACTAGGTCCAGTCTCGCTGGTTCATCCTCTCCTCTCTCTCTATGGTAGTGTTCATTACGTGTTGGTATAAGAAGTATTCCAGTAAGACCTCCATCACCTTAGCCCTCTACGTTTCTTGGCCTCCATGTGGCTCCAAGTTCTCCCAATCGATTTCCTAGTGGTGTGCGCTCGTGTGTGTGTGTATGTGTATCTGTGTGTGCTCGTTTGTGTGTTCGTGTGTGTGTGTGTGTGTGTGTGTGTGTGTGTGTGTGTGTGTGTGTGTGTGTGTGTGTGTGTGTGTGTGTGTGTGTGTGTGTGTGTGTGTGTGTGTGTTGCCCAACTAATATTTGCACTAATAACTCATCACAGCTGTGAATGGCTCATTACTTTGTAATTTGTTCATGATTGTAACAATGTATGATGTATGGATGATTCATTACCTTTGTAACTTGGTCATGATTGTGACCAAATCTACCTGGAGTTAATTACCTTTGTAACTTTTTCGGCTATCAAAATTTTGGGGCCCAGTCCCTGGGGACGCATTATATACCTCTGGAATCCTTTGACTATCGCCCACAGGATGGGTATGGGGTGCATAATAAATATATTAAACTAACTAAACTAACCTTAGAAGTGACCCTTGTGGAACTCCACTCGTCACATGCGCCAACTCTGACACCTCGCCACGTATGATCACTCACTGTTTCCTTCCTGTCAGGTATTCCTTGATCCATTGCAGTGCTTTTCCTCTTATTCTTGCCTGTTCCTCTAGCTTTTGTACCAGTCTCATGTATGGTACTGTGTACTCACCTAGTTGTGATTGCAGGGGACGAGCCATAGCTCCTAGCCTCGTCTCTTCGCAAAAGCTGTGTGTGGATCCTGACTCCACTACATCATTCTCCAGATCGTTCTACTTTCTGACAACTTTATGACTGAAGAAATATTTCCTAACATCCCTGTGATTCATTTGAGTTTCCAGCTTCCAGTTGTGACCCCTTGTTGCTGTGTCCCATCTCTGAAACATTCTGTCCTTATCCACCTCGTCAATTACTCTCAGTATTTTTTATGTCGTTATCATGTCCCCTCTATCCCTCCTGTCTTCCAGTGTCGTCAAGTAGATTTATTTTAACCTCTGCTCGTATGACATACCCCTTAGCTCCTTGACTAGTCTTGTTGCAAACCTTTGCACTTTCTCTAATTTCTTGACGTGTTTGACCAGGTGTGGGGTTCCATACTGGTGCTGCATACTCCAATATTGGCTTGATGTACAGTGTCATAATGACTCCTTACTTAGATGTTAAAACGTTATTCTTAGGTTTGCCAGGCGCTCATATGCTGCAGCAGTTATTTGGTTGATGTGTGCCTCAGGAGATGCGCTCGGTATGATGCTCACGCCAAGATCCTTTTCCTTGAGTGAGTTTTGCAGCCTTTGACCTCCTAGTCTTTACTCCACTTGCGATCTTCTTTGTCCTTCCCCCAAACTTCATGACTTTACACTTGCTGGGGTTAATCTCCAAAAGTCATTTGTCGGACCAGGCTGGCAGCCTATCCAGATCTTGCAGGCTTTCCTGATCCTTGTCCACTTGTATTTTTCTCGTTAGCTTCACATCGACTGCAAACAGGGACACCTGTGACTATCCCTTCTGTCATGTCATTCACGTATACTAGAAACAGCACCGGCATCCCCAATGAAAAGCAGGGGCGCCACGAGTACGCTAAGAGACAACACAGTAAGTATCAGGGGCCAAAGACTATTCAACTGCCTCCCAGCATACATGAGGGTTATTACCAATAGATCCCTGGCTGCCTTCAAGAAGGCACTGGACAGGCACCTAAAATCGGTACCTGGTCAGCCGGGCTGTGGTTCGCACGTCGGCTTACATGCAGCCAGCAGTAACAGCTTGGCTGATCAGGCCCTGATGTACCGTGAGGCCTGGTCACAGACCGGGCCACGGGAGCGCTGACCCCCGAAACCCTCTCCAGGTACTTCTGGTATACTCCAGGATCCAGGACTGACCCTTGTGGAGCCCCTTTCGACACATGCACCCACTCTGACACCTGGTGTGTGTACTCACCTAATTATACTCACTTAATTGAAGTTGCAGGGGTCGAGCCTCAGCTCATGGCCCCGCCTCTTCACTGATCACAACTAGGTCCTCTCTCTCCCTGCTCCGTGAGCTTTATTATACACGTCTTAAAGCTATGTATGGTTCCTGCCTCCACTACGTCACTTGCTACACTGTTCCACTTCCTGACTACTCTATGACTGAAGAAATACTTCCTAACGTTCCTTTGACTCATCTGAGTCTTCGACTTCCAATTGTGACCCCTTGTTTGTGTCCCATCTCTGGAACATCCTTTCTCTGTCCACCTTATCTATTCCACGCAGTATTTTATATGTCGTTATCATGTCTCTCCTAACCCTCCTGTCCTCCAGTGTCGTCAGGCCGCTTTCCCTTAACCTTTCTTCATTTCCATCCCCCCAATGAAAAGCAGGGGTGTCACTAGCACGTTAAGAGACCATACAATAAGTGTCAGGGGCCCGAGACTGTTCAACTGCCTCCCAGCACACATAAGGGGGATTACCCTTAGCTCTGGACCTAGCCTTGTTGCAAACCGTTGCACTTTCTCTATTTTCTTGACATGCTTGACTAGGTGTTGGTTCCAAACTGGTGGTGCATAGTCCAGTACGGGCCTGACGCACACGGTGTACAGTGTCTTGAACGATTCCTTACTTAGGTATCGGAATGCTATTCTCAGGTTTGTCAGGCGCCCATATGCTGCAGTAGTTATCTGGTTGATGTGTGCTTTCAGACACATGCTCGGTGTTATACTCATCCCGAGATCTTTCTCCTTGAGTGAGGTTTGCAGTTTTTGGCCATCTAGCCTATACTCTGTCTGCGGTCTTCTTTGCCCTTCCCCGATCTTCATGACTTAGCATTTTGCGGGGTTAAATTCGAGTAGCCATTTGCTGGACCACGTGTCCAGCCTGTCCAAGTCACTTTGTAGTCCTGTCTGATCCTCATCTGATTTGATTTTTCTCATTAGCTTCACATCGTCTGCCATCAGGAACACTTCTGAGTCTACCCCTTCCGTCATGTTATTCACATATACCAAGAACAGCACTGGTCCTAGGAACGGACCCCGCTCGTCACAGGCGCCCACTGTGATACCTCATCACGTACCATGACTCGTTGTTGCCTCCCTGTCAGGTATTCTCTGATCCCTTGCAGTGCCCTTCCTGTTATACGTGCCTGATCCTCTAGCTTCTGCTCTAATCTCTTGTGGGGAACTGTGTCGAAGGTCTTCCTGCAGTCCAAGAAAATGCAGTCAACCCACCCCTCTCTCCCATGTCTTACTTTTGTTACCTTGTCATAAAACTCCAGTAGGTTTGTGACACACGATTTGCTTTGATTGATTGTATGTATGTGTACTCACCTAATTGTAGTTGCAGGGGTCGAGAATCAGCTCCTGGCCCCGCCTCTTCACTGAAAGCTACTAGGTCCTCTCTCTCCCTGCTACATGAGCTTTATTATACACGTGTGTATATGTGTATGTGTGTGTGTGTGTGTGTGTGTGTGTGTGTGTGTGTGTGTGTGTGTGTGTGTGTGTGTGTGTGTACTCACCTGTTTGTGGTTGCAGGGGTCAAGTCTTAGCTCCTAGCCCTGCCTCTTCGCTAGTCGCTACCAGATCCACTCTCTCCCTGCTCAAAGAACCTTATTGTACATCTTCTTAAAGCTTGAGGAAATTAAAACTTCATCAGAGTACAAAACAAATTCTGGCCACAAAATAGAGCGAAACACCAACGTCAAAGACCTGGGAGTGATCATGTCGGAGGATCTCACCTTCAAGGACCATAACATTGTATCAATCGCATCTGCTAGAAAAATGACAGGATGGATAATGAGAACCTTCAAAACTAGGGAGGCCAAGCCCATGATGACACTCTTCAGGTCACTTGTTCTATCTAGGCTGGAATATTGCTGCACACTAACAGCACCTTTCAAGGCAGGTGAAATTGCCGACCTAGAAAATGTACAGAGAACTTTCACGGTGCGCATAACGGAGATAAAACACCTCAGTTACTGGGAGCGCTTGAGGTTCCTAAACCTGTATTCCCTGGAACGCAGGCGGGAGAGATACATGATTATATACACCTGGAAAATCCTAGAGGGACTAGTACCGAACTTGCACACGAAAATCACTCACTATGAAAGCAAAAGACTTGGCAGACGATGCACCATCCCCCCAATGAAAAGCAGGGGTGTCACTAGCACGTTAAGAGACCATACAATAAGTGTCAGGGGCCCGAGACTGTTCAACTGCCTCCCAGCACACGTAAGGGGGATTACCAACAGACCCCTGGCAGTCTTCAAGCTGGCACTGGACAAGCACCTAAAGTCAGTTCCTGATCAGCCGGGCTGTGGCTCGTACGTTGGTTTGCGTGCAGCCAGCAGCAACAGCCTGGTTGATCAGGCTCTGATCCACCAGGAGGCCTGGTCACAGACCGGGCCGCGGGGGCGTTGACCCCCGGAACTCTCTCCAGGTAAACTCCAGGTAAGTATGGATCCTGTGTGAATGTGTGTGTATACTCACCTAATTGTGGCTGCAGGGGTCGATCCATAGCTCTGGCCCAGCCTCTTCACTGGTGTGTGTGTGTGTGTGTGTGTGTGTGTGTACTCACCTAATTGTGGTTGCAGGAGTCGATTCACAGCTCCCAGCCCCAACCTCTTTACTAGTGTGTGTGTGTTTACTGGCCCAGCCTCTCAGCAGGCCGCTACTGGGTCTTCCTTTCTTTTGGCTACGTGAACCCTGTCATACCCAATCTTAAAACTTGGTATGGATCCTCCTTTAACACTTAACTTCGTGACCACTCGAAAGCTAAAGAAGTATTTCCTAACATCCTCGTGACTCATCTGCGTTTTTAATTTCCGGCTGTGCCCCTGTGCTCCTGAGACTCATACGTGGAGTATACCTGGAGGGTGTTCCGGGGTCAACGCCCAGCTGCCCGGTCCATGAACAGGCCTCGTGGTGGATCGGGGCCTAATCAACCAGGATGTTACTGCTGGCCGCGCGCAGAATGACATACCAACCACAGCCCGGCTAGTCAGATACTTTAGGTGCCTGGCCAGCGACTTCTTGATGACAGCCAGGGGTCTATTACTAATTCCCCTTGTGTATGCTGGGAGGCAGGTGAAAAGTCTTGGGTCTCTGACACTTATTATGTTGTCTCTTAGTGTATTCGTGGCGCCCCTGTTTTAAGTGTATTATCATGTATCTTTCCCGCCTGCGTTTCAAAGAGTACAGGTCAAGGGACCTGTGTAATTGAGGTGCCTTATTGTACTTATATGTGTAATAAAAGTTCTCTGTATACAGTATACAGCGGTACTCCAGCCTAGAGTAAGCAAGAAATTTAAAAAGAATCATCATTGGCTTGGCATTCCTAGTTTCAAAGGCTTTCATTATCCATCCTTTTATTTTTCTTGTAGAGACATCGTTGTGATCTTGGAAAGTGATATTCTCTGATATTATCACTCCCAGGTCCTTTACGCTGGAATTTGCTTTATAGTCCGATTCATTTTTTATTTCCTCGAGTTTTCCATAGCGGAGTAATTGAAATTTGGGCGCCCTCGTGTGTGTATGTGTGTGTGCGCGCGCTCGTGTGGGTGTATGACCCACTTAATATTTGTATTTATAACTCATTACAGTTGTGACCAGGTGTGGACGTATCAGTGGTTCATTACTTTGTAATTTGTTCATGACTGTAACCATGTATAGGAGTGAAGCTGATTCATTACCTTTGTAACTTGCCATGATTGTGACCAGATCTACCTGGAGTTCATTACCTTTGTAACTTGCCATGATTGTGACCAGATCTACCTGGAGTTCATTACCTTTGTAACTAGTTCATCTATCATAACTTTGGGGTCCAGTCTCTGGACCCATTATGTACCTCTGTAATCTTTTGACTACCACCCACACCATGGGTATGGGGTGCATAATAAAGATATTAAACTAACTTACATCTCTGTCTGCATAATAAAAATATTAAACTAACTTACATCTCTGTCTATGTCAGACATGAGGATGAAGAAGGATGGGAGCGAGTATCGTACCTTGTGGAACAGAGCTTTTCAGTATAGCCGCCACTGGCTTTACTCTGTTTACTATTACTCTTTCTGTCTGTTTGTTAGGAAGTAATAGATCCATCTATCCACCTTTCCTGTTATTCTTTATCACACATTTTATGTGTTATTACACTATGATCGCACTTGTTGAAGATTTTCGTACAGTCTGTGTATACATCTGCATTTTGTTTGTCCTCCAGTGCACTTAAGACCTTGTCATAATAGTCCAGAAGTTGTGAGTCAGGAGCGACCGGCTCTAAACCCACGGTGCCAGCCATGGGTTGTGCAGTTGTCGGGTAACCAAGTGGTCGATCTTGCTTCTTAGAAACATTTTAAAGATTTTATGATATGGGACGTTAGTGCTATCGGTCTATAATTCTTTGCAATGGCTTTACTGCCACCTTTGTGGAGTGGGAATATGCCTGTTGTTTTTAGTGACTGGGATGACCCCAGTGTTAATGTTCCCTCTCCGTAGAATATTTAAGGCACATGAAAGGGGTTTCTTGCTGTTCCACGAATCTGGGCCTGGAGCAGAGTGCATGGGCATGTCGTTCATTGCTTTTTCAAAGTCCTATGGTTTTAGGGTAACATTTGAAATTCTGGAATTAACCATATTTTTTGACTCAGTCATAAAAAATATATTTAGATTGTCGACCCTTAATCTGAGTAACGGCTCACTAAACACCGAGTCATACTGGGACTTCAATATCTCACTCATTTCTATGCTGTCATCTGTGTAAGTCCCATCTCGTTTATGCAGGGTTCCAATACTGGATGTAGTTTTTACCCTAGATTTGGCACAAGAAAATAAATATTTTGGGTTTCTTTTAATTTTATTTATTGCTTTAAGTTCTTCCTGTGTTTCTTGGATCCTGTACGATTTCTTAAGCTTAAGTTCGAGACTTTTTATTTCTCTGGCCAGTTCCTCCTTCCGTCTTTCAGACAGACTGACCCCTTTGAGCAGTTATGTACTTCTTCGTCTTCGCCTGTTAAGGGAGCTTCTCTATCTAGTTTACATCTTTTCTTTTTTCTTTGAGGAATGTGCCTCAGTATATTCTATGTCGTAATCGTGTCAACTCCTGCCCTCTAGAGTCATCAGGCGTAACTCTTCAGCCTCCCCTTACAGCACATTCTCCTACATGTTAATTGTCCATGGATCGATCTCCTGCACGGGTAGAAACATTAGATATGTTTCCTTACACTTCCTGTCCATGTTCACCTAGCAGTAAATAGGCTGCTATTGTGAGTTTCATCCTGGAGGTTGGTAGTATACCTTAAATAGGGCTGAGGTTTTAAATAAACTCATGTAGGATAACAGCTCTTAGTCTCTAAAACTGATCTGTGTTAAAACAAAATGAAAAGACCATAACTGGGCGCAGTAGTTGTCAACCTATGTCTTATATTCTCAACCTTGACTTTCAACACTATCGGTCATAATGAACTAAACAATGCGCACCTGGTTGATATCAAATATACTCACCCTTAGGAAAAAAACTTTCAGGTAAAACCTGGTCATGAACCGGGCCGCGGGGGGCGTTGACCCCCGAGACCTGGTCATGAACCGAACCGAGGGGGCGTTGACCCCCGAGCACCCTCCAGGTAAATCTTATGGAACAGAGCATGTCCACAATACGACATCAAAATTAATGAATACGAAGCAGAGAAAACAACAAGAGGGTAAGTCCCCTAATTTGCAAGTAGACAGTCAACAAGATGAATTTCTGCGCTTGTGCTGTCCCCGTGTTGCTTAACGCCATCCCATGACCTCAGTAATCCCAGGAAGGTATTTTCCTATTGGAAAAGCTCAATCCCTCGTACCTCGGTGATCTGAGGATGATATGACGTATCGCATCAGTCCAGCCGCCTCTACCTTGACGCACCGGGTTAGAATAGTGCACAACAGTCATAAAATTCTACTGCAGTCTTTTAGATGCATTTAGTCCCTAAGTCTGGTGGTGCCAGACGACTAGTGTCTTTTATGTATAAAAGAATCTCTCTCTCTCTCTCTCTCTCTCTCTCTCTCTCTCTCTCTCTCTCTCTCTCTCAATATATATATATATATATATATATATATATATATATATATATATATATATATATATATATATATATATATATATATATATATATATATATATATATATATATATGTATATATCTATATATATATATATATATATATATATATATATATATATATATATATATATATATATATACATATATATATATGTACTCACCTATTTGTGGTTGCAGGGGTCGAGTCATAGCTCCTGGCCCCGCCTCTTCACTGATTGCTACTAGGTCCTCTCTCTCCCTGCTCCATGAGCTTTATCATACCTCGCCTTAAAACTATGTATGGTTCCCGCCTCCACTACTTCACTTTCTAGGCTATTCCACGGCTTGACTACTCTATGACTGAAGAAATACTTCCTAACATCCCTTTGATTCATCTGAGTCTTCAACTTCCAATTGTGACCTCTCGTGTCTGTGTCCCATCTCTGGAACATCCCGTCTTTGTCCACCTTGTCTATTCCGCTCAGTATTTTATATGTCGTTATCATGTCTCCCCTGACCCTCCTGGCCTCCAGTGTCGTCAGGCCGATTTCCCTCAACCTTTCTTCGTAGGACAATCCCCCCCCGTGTGTGTGTGTGTGTGTGTGTGTGTGTGTGTGTGTATTTATATCTATATATATATATATACATATATATATATATATATATATATATATATATATTTATATATATATATATAAATATATATATATATATATAAATACATATATACATATATATACATATATATATAAATATATATACTTGTATATATATTTATATGTATATATGTTTATATATATATGTATATATATTTATATATATATGTATATATATATATATATATATACATACATATATATATATATATATATATATATATATATATATATATATATATATATATATATATATATATATATATATATATATATATATATATATATATATATATATATATATATGGTAGTGTATAATTTTGTGCATGTTATAGGGTGAGAGAAACACAGCTGTAAATTGAATAGTCAATGAAATATTGTGTTATGGGATGTGCAGACTGTGTTCTTATTTTGCGACCTTCTACACTCACAAAGTTCTGTGCTAGAGAGATCATAACCATTTATGTTGTAAATGCCACGCCATACGCGAGACTAGGCTATATTTAATTTGCAACAATTAAAGTACATATACCCTAGCTTTAAGTAACGAATATTACGCAAGGCTACGATCAAATTATTCCAGTGAATTAGTAAATCTGTGTAACAGCAAGACTGGGATATTCCCCTGTATTGCAATGTGAGGAGAAATATTGAGTTTTTACACGTAAACTATTTTACATGCATATATATTTATATATATTTTATCAGACATACGCAAAATCTGTGATTAAAATACAACTGTTGTCCTGAACACAGAGCTTACAATATACTCTGGGGGGTCGGAATTATATGCTATTATCGTAGACATCAATGTATGTAATTCAGTCCAGCGATACAAGTCACCTCAGCTGTCACTAAGATAATATAACCAGCAGATAAATAAAACCCATGTCTCGGAACATTAAATTGTACAATAGTCAGATATAAGCTACTGATTAGTTTATAATATTCATTATGTTAGCCCAAGATCCAGGTAATAGGTTATCATCATGGTTAATAAAGACGCAATAGGAGTTAAGATCCTGGTTGACCTTGAGGCAGTCAATACGTAAATATTAAGACAGATCTTGTCACAAAATATTTTATCAAATGTGGAATTTGTGCTAATGATTCTGTCAGTTTAAGTCAAGTTTAAGTTCCAGTTATTCTTCCACAAGAGAAATACAACTCCTGTTTAACCTTACATAATAAATATGAGAAATTATAAGCATAATAAATATGAGGAATTATAAGTATGATAATGTAGAGACGCCACAGCTAGTGACCTCAGGCGGAATATATACACCGAATTTCATGATAAAGTATTTGAATGCAAACTTTAGTATCAACGACACCTAGCTAATACTGATGTCTCGGAAATTGTTCAAATTTCAACTCATGCACCATTACTCAAACTGTCTGAATTAACACTTCCTAATTTTGATCCTCCGGTGACTTGGAGAGAATTTTAGTTTCAGCTTTAAACCAACTGTACACAAGACTGGAGGAACACTGCTAATGATAGGCCTCTGTTATATAGTCACAAGTTTCCTTTATACGGTAGATTTATTGGAAGTTAAATTACCCGGAGTATACCTGGAGGGTGTTCCGGGGGTCAACGCCCCCGCGGCCTGGATCATGACCAGTCCTCGCGGTGGATCAGAGTCTGATCAATCAGGCTGTTACTAAGACCCGCGTCAGGAAACAGTGTCCTATTTTCTGATGATTTTTTCCTAACTTAACTCCCCCCCATCCCCCCATCACCCCCCCCACTTCTACCCTCAGAGCTTGCCAAGGCTTCACAGGGTTGTGCTGCTAAGTAAGTAAGTAAGTAAGTTTATTCAGGTATACACAAATACAGTTACATAGAATTATCATACATAGCAGCATATGTGTAGAGAACCTGGGATAACCCAAAAAAGTCAGACAGTGACTTATTTCCAGTGGGGTCCTGTATTTGCGTCATTGAGACATATTCTACTCCATCTTAGTGTTTTTAAGGCTTTTAACACTTGTGTTATCATTTTTTCTATCGGACACTTGTAAATAAATTAAAATGTGTTCATGTCTAAAAAAGACAAGGATTAACCTCGTGTTGAAAGCTCTCGCGCTGACGGTCTGGGTTCCATTCCCGGCCGTGTGGAAACACTGGACGTGTTACCTGACACCGGTTGTCTATGTTCATCCATCACTAAAATGGGTACCTGGGTGTTAGTCGACTGGTGTGGGTCGCATCCTGGGACAAAACTGACCTAATTTGACCGAAATACTCTGCATAATAAAGGGCTTCCTATATAGTAGTATGTCACTGATGTCAGCTTGGACTGTATACCTTGTACATGTACTTGTAGAAATAAAGATATTATTATTATTATTATTATTATTATATTATTATTATTATTATTATTATTATTATTATTATTATTATTATTATTATTATTATATTATTATATTATTATTATTATTATATTATTATTATTATTAATTATTATTATTATTATTATTATTATTATTATTATTATTATTATTATTATTATATTATTATTATTATTATTATTATTATTATTATTATTATTATTATTATATTATTATTATTATTATTATTATTATTATTATTATTATTATTATTATTATTATTAATGCACAGCATTTCGGGCAAATTAGGTCAATTTTGTCCCGGGATGCGACCCACACCGAAGACACGCACGAATCCAAGCGGACATCAACCAAGTCTTTAAATGGGCCACTCAAAATAATATAAAGTTCAACAAGGGGAAATTTCAACTACTCATATATGGAAAACTTGAGGAAATTAAAAATGTATCAGTGTATACGACAAATTTTAACCATACAATAGAGTGGAAAAGAAACATGAAGGACCTGGGAGTGATAATGTCAGAGGATCTCGCCTTCGAAGACCACAACAATGTATCTACCTCATCTGCTAGGAAAATGATAAGATGGATAATGAGAACCTTCAAAACTAGGGACACCAAGCCCATGATAATTCTCTTCAAATCGCTTGTTCTCTCTAGGTTGGAATAGTGCTGTACACTAACGGCCCCCTTCAAGGCTGGCGACATTGCAGACCTGGACAGTGTACAAACTTTCACGCACACATAAGTACGATAAGGCACCTAAACTACTGGGAACGATTGAAGGTCCTCCGTCTGTATTCCTGGAACACAGGCAAGAGAGATACATGGTATTATACACTTGGAAGGTTCTGGAGGGATTGGTACCAAACTTGCACACGAAAATTGCTTCCCATGAAAGCAAAAGACTCGGCAGGAGATGCAACATTACCCCGATGAAAAGCAGCGGTGCCACGAGTACACTGAGAGACAACACAATAAGTGTCCGTGGCCCAAGACTGTTCATTTGCCTCCCAGCATACATAAGGGGGATTACCAACAGACCCCTGGCTGTCTTCAAGAAGGCACTGGACAGACACCTAAAGTCAGTACCTGACCAACAGGGCTGTGGTCCGTACGTCAGCCTGAGTGCGGCCAGCAGTAACAGCCTGGTTGATCAGACCCTGATCCACCATGAGGCCTGGTCTCAGACCGGGCCACGGGGGCGTTGACCCCCGAAACCCTCTCCAGTTAAACACCATTCGACTCACTCCCAGGTACCCATTTAATACTGACGGCGGACCATAGACAACTAATGTAAGGAAACACGCCCAATGTTTCAACCCTCGCTGGGAATCGAACCCTGCACGGGTATGAGGGTTCGTGTGGAAAATTTTTAATTTTCCGAAACTATAGCGCCTAATAGGTGTTTAATGTGCCGATATGAGTCAAAAATGTATTTGAAAATAGAGTAGAACCAAGAGTTCCCTTTGCGCATGCGCGGATGTGCGGGGGGGAGAGGCGGATTGTTTTGAATGGGGTGAGGAGGCTGAGGAAACCGGGAAGGAGGAAACTGGCGTTCACGGGGGCCTAAGGATCGATATAGGCCTCAATTCATAATAGGAAGTGTCGTGACTGTCCCTAGTGAAGAGTGAGGGAACGTGATTTACGGGACCACTGTAAAGGGGGGTAAAATTAGTGAATAATGTTCGACCGGGTGGCAGGTGCACGGCCAGGGTGTGTGTCCAGGGGACATACCCGTGTGTTAATCCTCGCTCATCGGCCTCAGATCTTAATGGAGTGACCTCTAATTTGTATAATAGTTATGAGACGTTAAATCGTCTTGTGAATGGTAATGTAATCAGTGATAATAACATTGAGTTAAGAGAATGCGGGATGTGAAATAGAGCGCCCTGCTCCGAGTGAACGTGTGACTCTCGTACCGGGGATAATGGAGATTTATGGAATCACGACTTCTAACCGGGACAAACCGACGGATACCTCGTCCTGCCGGAATGAGAACCGTGTCGGTGTGGCAGGACATCGAAACTGAGATGGTGAATGGAAGAAATAAGGAGTATCAATCACCCACAGTTAAGTAACCCTTCTAGTTATAACAAACTTATGCTGGCCAGTTGTGTTATGTTGTAATTAGATAGGTTATGAGTGATCCAGCTACATCAAGTGACCACCAGAGAACATCTGGTAAGTGGTGGGATTATGTACAAATGTTTTCCTTGATGGATGTATCCAGGTGTATCCTACCCCCCTCCCCTTCATTCAGCTAAACTAATATAATCTATACAGTCCACAATTAATTAGTAGCACCGTACTTGTGGGTGCTATCCAATCCATACTGGTCTCGGATAGATATGGATAAGATTGTGAGGTCGAGGGGACCACTTGGCGCGACCAGGGGTGGTTAAGTTTTCTCACATGTCTACACGGGGTGACTACGGTAAACAATATGATTGTCTCCCAATGAGATTACTGGTATGTATATAATGTTGAGGTACATACAGGTAAGCACCCTAGAAAATTTTCCATAGTTCGATTCCCCGCGAGAGCTTTTGCCACCAGACCACGAGCTACCTGTATCAAGAACCTAATACAGTGAAGACGTCCTCTGAAGAGTATCATTCACACCGCCAAATACCATCCATTACATACATGTTTCAACTTACATTGTTACAAGTCATATCTTAATTAAAAAGCTTAGAAATATAAAATAAATCATATAAATTTTAAAACGAGACAAACATTTTTTTTCAGAAATATAATGTAAATATTTGTTAAATATTTATGTGATAGAGAAAGTAATATAAATTTCTCAAATTTAAGAAAAACTGGACAAAATAATGGTAAGTTTCCTTATTTTCCAGTTCGTTTTCGTAGTTATATTCTGTTTGAAATTCTGGAGAATCTCACAGGATATATTCCCAGAAGATTGTATTTTAAGTATGAAAAAATATTAATCTTAATTTTTAAAGGGATGGAAGGGTAAGCCAGTGGAAGGCCTCGATTATATGATCAAAAGCCTTACCTAACCTAATCTTTAATTGAGTGTATAAGTAATCAACTTGTAACGGGTTGAAAGATTAAGACCTGAGTCAGCACTCTGTTAAGACCTGAGTCAGCACTCTGTTAAGACCTGAGTCAGCACTCTGTTAAGACTTGAGTCAGCACTCTGTTAAGACCTGAGTCAGCACTCTGTTAAGACCTGAGTCAGCACTCTGTCCTCACAAACATTATTACAACAACAAAATCCTCACCCACTTAAAATATATATGTTGAGAGTTCAATTTATTCCCTAATTTAGGGATCAAAACATTCTTCTCTGGTGGTGATATTGTTACCCTGGAACTCTAGTGACTCTAGCGCAGTCGATAGGTTTTAAACCCATTAAATACTCTAGAATGTATTAGTTTGTCAGAAGTGACTGTCATGGCTGGTTATTCTTGTTCAGGTGGGGACACAAATACACAAAATTTTACTCCTAATATTAACCTTACAATTTGTTTCCCAGAATGAGACCTGTAACAACTGAACTACTGCTGGGTATGTAGTTACTGCTGGGTATGTAGTTACTGCTGTGTATGTAGTTACTGCTGGGTATGTAGTTACTGCTGTGTATGTAGTTACTGCTGGGTATGTAGTTACTGCTGTGTATGTAGTTACTGCTGGGTATGTAGTTACTGCTGTGTATGTAGTTACTGCTGGGTATGTAGTTACTGCTGTGTATGTAGTTACTGCTGGGTATGTAGTTACTGCTGTGTATGTAGTTACTGCTGTGTATGTAGTTACTGCTGTGTATGTAGTTACTGCTGGGTATGTAGTTACTGCTGTGTATGTAGTTACTGCTGGGTATGTAGTTACTGCTGTGTATGTAGTTACTGCTGTGTATGTAGTTACTGCTGTGTATGTAGTTACTGCTGTGTATGTAGTTACTGCTGTGTATGTAGTTACTGCTGGGTATGTAGTTACTGCTGTGTATGTAGTTACTGCTGGGTATGTAGTTACTGCTGTGTATGTAGTTACTGCTGGGTATGTAGTTACTGCTGGGTATGTAGTTATTGCTGTGTATGTAGTTACTGCTGGGTATGTAGTTACTGCTGTGTATGTAGTTACTGCTGGGTATGTAGTTACTGCTGGGTATGTAGTTACTGCTGTGTATGTAGTTACTGCTAGGTATGTAGTTACTGCTGGGTATGTAGTTACTGCTGGGTATGTAGTTACTGCTGGGTATGTAGTTACTGCTGGGTATGTAGTTACTGCTGGGTATGTAGTTACTGCTGGGTATGTAGTTACTGCTGGGTATGTAGTTACTGCTGGGTATGTAGTTACTGCTGGGTACGTAGTTACTGCTGGGTATGTAGTTACTGCTGGGTATGTAGTTGCTGCTGTGTATGTAGTTTCTCCTGTGTATGTAGTTACTGCTGGGTACGTAGTTACTGCTGGGTATGTAGTTACTGCTGGGTATGTAGTTACTGCTGTGTATGTAGTTTCTCCTGTGTATGTAGTTACTGCTGGGTACGTAGTTACTGCTGGGTATGTAGTTACTGCTGGATATGTAGTTACTGCTGTGTATGTAGTTACTGCTGGGTATGTAGTTACTGCTGGGTATGTAGTTACTGCTGGGTATGTAGTTACTGCTGGGTATGTAGTTACTGCTGGGTATGTAGTTACTCCTGTGTACATAGTTACTACTGGGTATGTAGTTACTGCTGTGTATGTAGTTACTGCTGGGTATGTAGTTACTGCTGTGTATGTAGTTACTGTTGGGTATGTAGTTACTGCTGGGTATGTAGTTACAGCTGGGTATGTAGTTACTGCTGTGTACATAGTTACTGCTGGGTATGTAGTTACTGGTGGGTATGTAGTTGCTGCTGGGTATGTAGTTACTGCTGGGTATGTAGTTACTGCTGGGTATATAGTTACTGCTGGGTATGTAGTTACTGCTGGGTATGCAGTTACTGCTGGGTATGTAGTTACTGCTGTGTATGTAGTTACTGCTGGGTATGTAGTTACTGCTGTGTATGTAGTTACTGCTGGGTATGTAGTTACTGCTGGGTATGTAGTTACTGCTGGGTATGTAGTTACTGCTGGGTATGTAGTTACTGCTGTGTATGTAGTTACTGCTGGGTATGTAGTTACTGCTGTGTATGTAGTTAATGCTGGGTATGTAGTTACTGCTGGGTATGTAGTTACTGCTGGGTATGTAGTCACTGCTGGGTATGTAGTTACTGCTGGGTATGTAGTTACTGCTGGGTATGTAGTTACTGCTGGGTATGTAGTTACTGCTGTGTATGTAGTTTCTCCTGTGTGTGTAGTTACTGCTGGGTACGTAGTTACTGCTGGGTATGTAGTTACTGCTGGGTATGTAGTTGCTGCTGTGTATGTAGTTTCTCCTGTGTATGTAGTTACTGCTGGGTACGTAGTTACTGCTGGGTATGTAGTTACTGCTGGGTATGTAGTTACTGCTGTGTATGTAGTTTCTCCTGTGTATGTAGTTACTGCTGGGTACGTAGTTACTGCTGGGTATGTAGTTACTGCTGGGTATGTAGTTACTGCTGTGTATGTAGTTACTGCTGGGTATGTAGTTACTGCTGGGTATGTAGTTACTGCTGGGTATGTAGTTACTGCTGGGTATGTAGTTACTGCTGGGTATGTAGTTACTCCTGTGTACATAGTTACTACTGGGTATGTAGTTACTGCTGTGTATGTAGTTACTGCTGGGTATGTAGTTACTGCTGGGTATGTAGTTACTCCTGTGTACGTAGTTACTGCTGTGTATGTAGATACTGCTGGGTATGTAGTTACTGCTGGGTATATAGTTACTGCTGGGTATGTAGTTACTGCAGGGTATGTAGTTACTGCTGTGTATGTAGTTACTGCTGGGTATGTAGTTACTGCTGTGTATGTAGTTACTGCTGGGTATGTAGTTACTGCTGGGTATGTAGTTACTGCTGGGTATGTAGTTACTGCTGGGTATGTAGTTACTGCTGGGTATGCAGTTACTGCTGGGTATGTAGTTACTGCTGTGTATGTAGTTACTGCTGGGTATGTAGTTACTGCTGTGTATGTAGTTACTGCTGTGTATGTACTTACTGCTGGGTATGTAGTTACTGCTGGGTATGTAGTTACTGCTTTGTATGTAGTTACTGCTGGGTATGTAGTTACTGCTGGGTATGCAGTTACTGCTGTGTATGGTTACTGCTGGGTATGTAGTTACTGCTGGGTATGTAGTTACTGCTGGGTATGTAGTTACTGCTGTGTATGTAGTTACTGCTAGGTATGTAGTTACTGCTGTGTATGTAGTTACTGCTGGGTATGTAGTTACTGCTAGGTATGTAGTTACTGCTGTGTATGTAGTTACTGCTGGGTATGTAGTTACTGCTGGGTATGTAGTTACTGCTGGGTATGTAGTTACTGCTGGGTATGTAGTTACTGCTGGGTATATAGTTACTGCTGGGTATGTAGTTACTGCTGGGTGTGTAGTTACTGCTAGGTATGCAGTTACTGCTGGGTATGTAGTTACTGCTGTGTATGTAGTTACTGCTGGGTATGTAGTTACTGCTGGGTATGTAGTTGCTGCTGTGTATGTAGTTACTCCTGTGTATGTAGTTACTGCTGGGTATATAGTTACTGCTGGGTATGTAGTTACTGCTGTGTATGTAGTTACTGCTGGGTTTGTAGTTACTGCTGGGTATGTAGTTACTGCTGGGTATGTAGTTACTGCTGGGTATGTAGTTATTGTGTATGTAATTGCTGCTGGGTATGTAGTTACTGCTGGGTATGTAGTTACTCCTGTGTACATAGTTACTGCTGGGTATGTAGTTACTGCTGGGTATGTAGTTACTGCTGGGTATGTAGTTACTGCTGGGTATGTAGTTACTGCTTGGTATGTAGTTACTGCTGGGTATGTAGTTACTCCTGTGTACGTAGTTACTGCTGGGTATGTAGTTACTGCTGGGTATGTAGTTACTGATGGGTATGTAGTTACTGCTGGGTATGTAGTTACTGCTGGTTATGTAGTTACTGCTGGGTATGTAGTTACTGCTGGGTATGTAGTTACTGCTGGGTATGTAGTTACTGCTGTGTACGTAGTTACTGCTGGGTATGTAGTTACTCCTGTGTACGTAGTTACTGCTGGGTATGTAGTTACTGCTGGGTATATAGTTACTGCTGGGTATGTAGTTACTGCTGGGTATGTAGTTACTGCTGTGTATGTAGTTACTACTGGGCATATAGTTACTGCTGGGTATGTAGTTACTGCTGGGTATGTAGTTACTGCTGGGTATGTAGTTACTCCTGTGTACGTAGTTACTGCTGGGTATGTAGTTACTGCTGGGTATGTAGTTACTGCTGGGTATGTAGTTACTGCTGTGTATGTAGTTACTGCTGGGTATGTAGTTACTCCTGTGTACGTAGTTACTGCTGAGTATGTAGTTACTGCTGGGTATGTAGTTACTGCTGTGTATGTAGTTACTGCTGGGTATGTAGTTACTGCTGGCTATGTAGTTACTGCTGTGTATGTAGTTACTGTTGGGTATGTAGTTACTCCTGTGTACGTAGTTACTGCTGGGTATGTAGTTACTGCTGGGTATATAGTTACTGCTGGGTATGTAGTTACTGCTGGGTATGTAGTTACTGCTGGGTATGTAGTTACTGCTGTGTATGTAGTTACTGCTGGGTATGTAGTTACTGCTGGGTATGTAGTTGCTGCTGTGTATGTAGTTTCTCCTGTGTATGTAGTTACTGCTGGGTACGTAGTTACTGCTGGATATTTAGTTACTGCTGGGTATGTAGTTACTGTTGTGTATGTAGTTACTGTTGTGTATGTAGTTACTGTTGTTTATGTAGTTACTGTTGTGTATGTAGTTACTGCTGGGTATGTAGTTACTGCTGGTTATGTAGTTACTGCTGGGTATGTAGTTACTGCTGGGTATGTAGTTACTGCTGGGTATGTAGTTACTGCTGGTTATGTAGTTACTGCTGGGTATGTAGTTACTGCTGGGTATGTAGTTACTGCTGGGTATGTAGTTACTCCTGTGTACGTAGTTACTGCTGGGTATGTAGTTACTGCTGGGTATGTAGTTACTGCTGGGTATGTAGTTACTGCTGTGTATGTAGTTACTGCTGGGTATGTAGTTACTGCTGAGTATGTAGTTACTGCTGGGTATGTAGTTACTGCTGTGTATGTAGTTACTGCTGGGTATGTAGTTACTGCTGGCTATGTAGTTACTGCTGTGTATGTAGTTACTGCTGGGTATGTAGTTACTCCTGTGTACGTAGTTACTGCTGGGTATGTAGTTACTGCTGGGTATATAGTTACTGCTGGGTATGTAGTTACTGCTGGGTATGTAGTTACTGCTGGGTATATAGTTACTGCTGGGTATGTAGTTACTGCTGGGTGTGTAGTTACTGCTAGGTATGTAGTTACTGCTGGGTATGTAGTTACTGCTGTGTATGTAGTTACTGCTGGGTATGTAGTTACTGCTGGGTATGTAGTTGCTGCTGTGTATGTAGTTACTCCTGTGTATGTAGTTACTGCTGGGTATATAGTTACTGCTGGGTATGTAGTTACTGCTGTGTATGTAGTTACTGCTGGGTTTGTAGTTACTGCTGGGTATGTAGTTACTGCTGGGTATGTAGTTACTGCTGGGTACGTAGTTATTGTGTATGTAATTGCTGCTGGGTATGTAGTTACTGCTGGGTATGTAGTTACTCCTGTGTACATAGTTACTGCTGGGTATGTAGTTACTGCTGGGTATGTAGTTACTGCTGGGTATGTAGTTACTGCTGGGTATGTAGTTACTGCTTGGTATGTAGTTACTGCTGGGTATGTAGTTACTCCTGTGTACGTAGTTACTGCTGGGTATGTAGTTACTGCTGGGTATGTAGTTACTGATGGGTATGTAGTTACTGCTGGGTATGTAGTTACTGCTGGTTATGTAGTTACTGCTGGGTATGTAGTTACTGCTGGGTATGTAGTTACTGCTGGGTATGTAGTTACTGCTGGGTATGTAGTTACTGCTGGGTATGTAGTTACTGCTGGGTATGTAGTTACTGCTGTGTACGTAGTTACTGCTGGGTATGTAGTTACTCCTGTGTACGTAGTTACTGCTGGGTATGTAGTTACTGCTGGGTATATAGTTACTGCTGGGTATGTAGTTACTGCTGGGTATGTAGTTACTGCTGTGTATGTAGTTACTACTGGGCATATAGTTACTGCTGGGTATGTAGTTACTGCTGGGTATGTAGTTACTGCTGGGTATGTAGTTACTCCTGTGTACGTAGTTACTGCTGGGTATGTAGTTACTGCTGGGTATGTAGTTACTGCTGGGTATGTAGTTACTGCTGTGTATGTAGTTACTGCTGGGTATGTAGTTACTCCTGTGTACGTAGTTACTGCTGAGTATGTAGTTACTGCTGGGTATGTAGTTACTGCTGTGTATGTAGTTACTGCTGGGTATGTAGTTACTGCTGGCTATGTAGTTGCTGCTGTGTATGTAGTTACTGTTGGGTATGTAGTTACTCCTGTGTACGTAGTTACTGCTGGGTATGTAGTTACTGCTGGGTATGTAGTTACTGCTGGGTATGTAGTTACTGCTTGGTATGTAGTTACTGCTGGGTATGTAGTTACTCCTGTGTATGTAGTTACTGCTGGGTATGTAGTTACTGCTGGGTATGTAGTTACTGATGGGTATGTAGTTACTGCTGGGTATGTAGTTACTACTGGGCATATAGTTACTGCTGGGTATGTAGTTACTCCTGTGTACGTAGTTACTGCTGGGTATGTAGTTACTGCTGGGTATGTAGTTACTGATGGGTATGTAGTTACTGCTGGGTATGTAGTTACTGCTGGTTATGTAGTTACTGCTGGGTATGTAGTTACTGCTGGGTATGTAGTTACTGCTGGGTATGTAGTTACTGCTGGGTATGTAGTTACTGCTGGGTATGTAGTTACTGCTGGGTATGTAGTTACTGCTGTGTACGTAGTTACTGCTGGGTATGTAGTTACTCCTGTGTACGTAGTTACTGCTGGGTATGTAGTTACTGCTGGGTATATAGTTACTGCTGGGTATGTAGTTACTGCTGGGTATGTAGTTACTGCTGTGTATGTAGTTACTACTGGGCATATAGTTACTGCTGGGTATGTAGTTACTGCTGGGTATGTAGTTACTGCTGGGTATGTAGTTACTCCTGTGTACGTAGTTACTGCTGGGTATGTAGTTACTGCTGGGTATGTAGTTACTGCTGGGTATGTAGTTACTGCTGTGTATGTAGTTACTGCTGGGTATGTAGTTACTCCTGTGTACGTAGTTACTGCTGGGTATATAGTTACTGCTGGGTATGTAGTTACTGCTGGGTATGTAGTTACTGCTGGGTATGTAGTTACTGCTGTGTATGTAGTTACTGCTGGGTATGTAGTTACTGCTGGGTATGTAGTTGCTGCTGTGTATGTAGTTTCTCCTGTGTATGTAGTTACTGCTGGATATTTAGTTACTGCTGGGTATGTAGTTACTGTTGTGTATGTAGTTACTGTTGTGTATGTAGTTACTGTTGTTTATGTAGTTACTGTTGTGTATGTAGTTACTGCTGGGTATGTAGTTACTGCTGGTTATGTAGTTACTGCTGGGTATGTAGTTACTGCTGGGTATGTAGTTATTGCTGGGTATGTAGTTACTGCTGGTTATGTAGTTACTGCTGGGTATGTAGTTACTGCTGGGTATGTAGTTACTGCTGGGTATGTAGTTACTCCTGTGTACGTAGTTACTGCTGGGTATGTAGTTACTGCTGGGTATGTAGTTACTGCTGGGTATGTAGTTACTGCTGTGTATGTAGTTACTGCTGGGTATGTAGTTACTGCTGAGTATGTAGTTACTGCTGGGTATGTAGTTACTGCTGTGTATGTAGTTACTGCTGGGTATGTAGTTACTGCTGGCTATGTAGTTACTGCTGTGTATGTAGTTACTGCTGGGTATGTAGTTACTCCTGTGTACGTAGTTACTGCTGGGTATGTAGTTACTGCTGGGTATATAGTTACTGCTGGGTATGTAGTTACTGCTGGGTATGTAGTTACTGCTGGGTATGTAGTTACTGCTGGGTATGTAGTTACTGCTTGGTATGTAGTTACTGCTGGGTATGTAGTTACTCCTGTGTACGTAGTTACTGCTGGGTATGTAGTTACTGCTGGGTATGTAGTTACTGATGGGTATGTAGTTACTGCTGGGTATGTAGTTACTGCTGGTTATGTAGTTACTGCTGGGTATGTAGTTACTGCTGGGTATGTAGTTACTGCTGGGTATGTAGTTACTGCTGGGTATGTAGTTACTGCTGGGTATGTAGTTACTGCTGGGTATGTAGTTACTGCTGTGTACGTAGTTACTGCTGGGTATGTAGTTACTTTTGTGTACGTAGTTACTGCTGGGTATGTAGTTACTGCTGGGTATATAGTTACTGCTGGGTATGTAGTTACTGCTGGGTATGTAGTTACTGCTGTGTATGTAGTTACTACTGGGCATATAGTTACTGCTGGGTATGTAGTTACTGCTGGGTATGTAGTTACTGCTGGGTATGTAGTTACTCCTGTGTACGTAGTTACTGCTGGGTATGTAGTTACTGCTGGGTATGTAGTTACTGCTGGGTATGTAGTTACTGCTGTGTATGTAGTTACTGCTTGGTATGTAGTTACTCCTGTGTACGTAGTTACTGCTGGGTATATAGTTACTGCTGGGTATGTAGTTACTGCTGGGTATGTAGTTACTGCTGGGTATGTAGTTACTGCTGTGTATGTAGTTACTGCTGGGTATGTAGTTACTGCTGGGTATGTAGTTGCTGCTGTGTATGTAGTTTCTCCTGTGTATGTAGTTACTGCTGGATATTTAGTTACTGCTGGGTATGTAGTTACTGTTGTGTATGTAGTTACTGTTGTGTATGTAGTTACTGTTGTTTATGTAGTTACTGTTGTGTATGTAGTTACTGCTGGGTATGTAGTTACTGCTGGTTATGTAGTTACTGCTGGGTATGTAGTTACTGCTGGGTATGTAGTTATTGCTGGGTATGTAGTTACTGCTGGTTATGTAGTTACTTCTGGGTATGTAGTTACTGCTGGGTATGTAGTTACTGCTGGGTATGTAGTTACTCCTGTGTACGTAGTTACTGCTGGGTATGTAGTTACTGCTGGGTATGTAGTTACTGCTGGGTATGTAGTTACTGCTGTGTATGTAGTTACTGCTGGGTATGTAGTTACTCCTGTGTACGTAGTTACTGCTGAGTATGTAGTTACTGCTGGGTATGTAGTTACTGCTGTGTATGTAGTTACTGCTGGGTATGTAGTTACTGCTGGCTATGTAGTTGCTGCTGTGTATGTAGTTACTGTTGGGTATGTAGTTACTCCTGTGTACGTAGTTACTGCTGGGTATGTAGTTACTGCTGGGTATGTAGTTACTGCTGGGTATGTAGTTACTGCTTGGTATGTAGTTACTGCTGGGTATGTAGTTACTCCTGTGTACGTAGTTACTGCTGGGTATGTAGTTACTGCTGGGTATGTAGTTACTGATGGGTATGTAGTTACTGCTGGGTATGTAGTTACTACTGGGCATATAGTTACTGCTGGGTATGTAGTTACTCCTGTGTACGTAGTTACTGCTGGGTATGTAGTTACTGCTGGGTATGTAGTTACTGATGGGTATGTAGTTACTGCTGGGTATGTAGTTACTGCTGGTTATGTAGTTACTGCTGGGTATGTAGTTACTGCTGGGTATGTAGTTACTGCTGGGTATGTAGTTACTGCTGGGTATGTAGTTACTGCTGGGTATGTAGTTACTGCTGGGTATGTAGTTACTGCTGTGTACGTAGTTACTGCTGGGTATGTAGTTACTCCTGTGTACGTAGTTACTGCTGGGTATGTAGTTACTGCTGGGTATATAGTTACTGCTGGGTATGTAGTTACTGCTGGGTATGTAGTTACTGCTGTGTATGTAGTTACTACTGGGCATATAGTTACTGCTGGGTATGTAGTTACTGCTGGGTATGTAGTTACTGCTGGGTATGTAGTTACTCCTGTGTACGTAGTTACTGCTGGGTATGTAGTTACTGCTGGGTATGTAGTTACTGCTGGGTATGTAGTTACTGCTGTGTATGTAGTTACTGCTGGGTATGTAGTTACTCCTGTGTACGTAGTTACTGCTGGGTATATAGTTACTGCTGGGTATGTAGTTACTGCTGGGTATGTAGTTACTGCTGGGTATGTAGTTACTGCTGTGTATGTAGTTACTGCTGGGTATGTAGTTACTGCTGGGTATGTAGTTGCTGCTGTGTATGTAGTTTCTCCTGTGTATGTAGTTACTGCTGGATATTTAGTTACTGCTGGGTATGTAGTTACTGTTGTGTATGTAGTTACTGTTGTGTATGTAGTTACTGTTGTTTATGTAGTTACTGTTGTGTATGTAGTTACTGCTGGGTATGTAGTTACTGCTGGTTATGTAGTTACTGCTGGGTATGTAGTTACTGCTGGGTATGTAGTTATTGCTGGGTATGTAGTTACTGCTGGTTATGTAGTTACTGCTGGGTATGTAGTTACTGCTGTGTATGTAGTTACTGCTGGGTATGTAGTTACTCCTGTGTACGTAGTTACTGCTGGGTATGTAGTTACTGCTGGGTATGTAGTTACTGCTGGGTATGTAGTTACTGCTGTGTATGTAGTTACTGCTGGGTATGTAGTTACTGCTGAGTATGTAGTTACTGCTGGGTATGTAGTTACTGCTGTGTATGTAGTTACTGCTGGGTATGTAGTTACTTCTGGCTATGTAGTTACTGCTGTGTATGTAGTTACTGCTGGGTATGTAGTTACTCCTGTGTACGTAGTTACTGCTGGGTATGTAGTTACTGCTGGGTATATAGTTACTGCTGGGTATGTAGTTACTGCTGGGTATGTAGTTACTGCTGGGTATGTAGTTACTGCTGGGTATGTAGTTACTGCTTGGTATGTAGTTACTGCTGGGTATGTAGTTACTCCTGTGTACGTAGTTACTGCTGGGTATGTAGTTACTGCTGGGTATGTAGTTACTGATGGGTATGTAGTTACTGCTGGGTATGTAGTTACTGCTGGTTATGTAGTTACTGCTGGGTATGTAGTTACTGCTGGGTATGTAGTTACTGCTAGGTATGTAGTTACTGCTGGGTATGTAGTTACTGCTGGGTATGTAGTTACTGCTGGGTATGTAGTTACTGCTGTGTACGTAGTTACTGCTGGGTATGTAGTTACTCCTGTGTACGTAGTTACTGCTGGGTATGTAGTTACTGCTGGGTATATAGTTACTGCTGGGTATGTAGTTACTGCTGGGTATGTAGTTACTGCTGGGTATGTAGTTACTGCTGGGTATGTAGTTACTCCTGTGTACGTAGTTACTGCTGGGTATGTAGTTACTGCTGGGTATGTAGTTACTGCTGGGTATGTAGTTACTGCTGTGTATGTAGTTACTGCTGGATATTTAGTTACTGCTGGGTATGTAGTTACTGTTGTGTATGTAGTTACTACTGGGCATATAGTTACTGCTGGGTATGTAGTTACTGCTGGGTATGTAGTTACTGCTGGGTATGTAGTTACTCCTGTGTACGTAGTTACTGCTGGGTATGTAGTTACTGCTGGGTATGTAGTTACTGCTGGGTATGTAGTTACTGCTGTGTATGTAGTTACTGCTTGGTATGTAGTTACTCCTGTGTACGTAGTTACTGCTGGGTATATAGTTACTGCTGGGTATGTAGTTACTGCTGGGTATGTAGTTACTGCTGGGTATGTAGTTACTGCTGTGTATGTAGTTACTGCTGGGTATGTAGTTACTGCTGGGTATGTAGTTGCTGCTGTGTATGTAGTTTCTCCTGTGTATGTAGTTACTGCTGGATATTTAGTTACTGCTGGGTATGTAGTTACTGTTGTGTATGTAGTTACTGTTGTGTATGTAGTTACTGTTGTTTATGTAGTTACTGTTGTGTATGTAGTTACTGCTGGGTATGTAGTTACTGCTGGTTATGTAGTTACTGCTGGGTATGTAGTTACTGCTGGGTATGTAGTTATTGCTGGGTATGTAGTTACTGCTGGTTATGTAGTTACTTCTGGGTATGTAGTTACTGCTGGGTATGTAGTTACTGCTGGGTATGTAGTTACTCCTGTGTACGTAGTTACTGCTGGGTATGTAGTTACTGCTGGGTATGTAGTTACTGCTGGGTATGTAGTTACTGCTGTGTATGTAGTTACTGCTGGGTATGTAGTTACTGCTGAGTATGTAGTTACTGCTGGGTATGTAGTTACTGCTGTGTATGTAGTTACTGCTGGGTATGTAGTTACTGCTGGCTATGTAGTTACTGCTGTGTATGTAGTTACTGCTGGGTATGTAGTTACTCCTGTGTACGTAGTTACTGCTGGGTATGTAGTTACTGCTGGGTATATAGTTACTGCTGGGTATGTAGTTACTGCTGGGTATGTAGTTACTGCTGGGTATGTAGTTACTGCTGTGTATGTAGTTACTGCTGGGTACGTAGTTACTGCTGGATATTTAGTTACTGCTGGGTATGTAGTTACTGTTGTGTATGTAGTTACTGTTGTGCATGTAGTTACTGTTGTTTATGTAGTTACTGTTGTGTATGTAGTTACTGCTGGGTATGTAGTTACTGCTGGGTATGTAGTTACTGCTGTGTATGTAGTTACTGCTGGGTATGTAGTTACTGCTGGGTATGTAGTTACTGCTGTGTATGTAGTTACTGCTGTGTATGTAGTTACTGCTGGGTATATAGTTACTGCTGGGTATGTAGTTACTGCTGTGTATGTAGTTACTGCTGGGTTTGTAGTTACTGCTGGGTATGTAGTTACTGCTGGGTATGTAGTTACTGCTGGGTATGTAGTTATTGTTGTGTATGTAATTACTGCTGGGTATGTAGTTACTGCTGGGTATGTAGTTACTCCTGTGTACGTAGTTACTGCTGGGTATGTAGTTACTGCTGGGTATGTAGTTACTGCTGGGTATGTAGTTACTGCTGGGTATGTAGTTACTGCTGGGTATGTAGTTACTGCTGTGTATGTAGTCACTGCTGGGTATGTAGTTACTGCTGGGTATGTAGTTACTGCTGGGTATGTAACTACAAACTAATAATACCACAGGAAATAGCAAACAAGAGGACTCCACTAGCAATAGTGAGGATATATTACCAAAAACAACTGGTGAGAGCTCCATTGTTGGTGCTAGTGGGGATAGGAATAAGACAGGTAAACATGCACCAACAGGGAATACAGTCACAGAAACCCAAGGCAAATGGAAACTAAGCATGTGCACATACTATGCACTTGGTATCTGCAGGCATGGGAAATCTGGAAAAACAGATGGGACGTGCAACTATGACCATACTAGAAAATGCCATGCCCATATGACAACAGGAAAATGCAAACTCCCTTCCTGTAAGCTTTTTCACCCTGAGATGTGTCCCTCTTCAGTACAGGAAAGACTGTGCTATAACTTAAATTGCCAGGCACACCATCTAAAGGGGACAAAAAGATACAAAACATCCAGGCCATGGGAAAACCTGGGTAGCCACAGCCACTCAAGAGGGAGAGGTTTTTTAGTGCCAGGAAGGAAAAAAACTGGCAGGAAATGGCGGAAATCGTACACCAAATCCAGTTATTCCTGGAGTGGAACCACAGTCGATGGCCTCCACTCCAAACCAACAGATACAGATACTAATGCCGAAAAAAGCCCCCCCCCCCCAGTACCAACAATACCACCAGTCCGATGACATTCTTCTTTGCAAATATACAGGGTCTAAAGCCAGCAACAAACAACAAAATACCTTTCATCCGTGGACTGCTTCCAGAGGCAAATGCAATATTCGCGGCTTTCACTGAGACCCACATAAAGGATCACTTGGACAACGAAATATGGATCCCAGGTTACAACCTATACAAATGTGACAGAGTGAACAGGCAAAAGGGGGAGGGGGTTGGCCTGTACATTGCAGAGTCACTTGTTTGCACAGAACTGCTTAATGCCTCAAATGATGTAGTGGAAGTTTTAGCAGTAAAGATCGAGAACCAAAACCTAGTCATTGTGGTAGTCTACAAGCCTCCGGATGCAACGTCCCAGCAGTTCCAGGAACAGCTGTTAAAAATTGATCACTGTCTGGAAAATCTGCCAGCTCCTGCCCCCAACATCTTGCTCCTGGGGGATTTCAACTTAAGGCACCTAAAATGGAGGAATATAGCAAATAATGTTGTTGCAGTGATAACACCAGGAGGCAGCTCTGATGAAAACTCACACTCACACGAGCTTTTAAATCTCTGCACAAAATTCAATTTAAACCAGCAAATAATAGAGCCTACTAGACTGGAGAATACACTAGACCTCATCTTCACTAACAATGATGATCTGATAAGAAATGTCACCATATCAAAAACAATATACTCAGATCACAACATAATAGAGGTTCAGACATGTATGCGCGAAGCCCCAGACCAACATAATGTGATTAGTCACGAGGGAGCATTCACCAAATTCAACTTCAATAACAAAAACATAAAGTGGGACCAAGTAAACCAAGTCCTAACCGATATAAGCTGGGAAGATATACTAAGCAACACAGACCCCAACTTATGCCTAGAACAGATTAACTCGGTGGCACTCGATGTATGCACAAGGAGGAGTAGATGTGAAATAGAAAGAGACAGGCGCTCCCTTTACAGGAGACGGAAAAGAATAACAGAGCGGCTAAAAGAGGCCAATATATCTGAAATGCGTAGGGAGTCACTGGTCAGAGAAATAGCAAACATCGAACTTAAGCTAAAGGAATCTTATAGGAGTCAGGAATCGCAGGAAGAACTAAAAGCCATAAATGAAATCGAAAGAAACCCAAAGTATTTCTTTTCCTATGCCAAATCAAAGTCGAGAACAACGTCCAGTATCGGGCCCCTACTTAAACAAGATGGGTCCTACACAGATGACAGCAAGGAAATGAGTGAGCTACTCAAGTCCCAATATGACTCAGTTTTTAGCAAGCCGCTAACCAGACTGAGAGTCGAAGATCAAAATGAATTTTTTATGAGAGAGCCACAGAATTTGGTTAACACAAGCCTATCTGATGTTATCCTGACGCCAAATGACTTCGAACAAGCGATAAATGACATACCCATGCACTCTGCCCCAGGGCCAGACTCATGGAACTCCGTGTTCATCAAGAACTGCAAGAAGCCCCTCTCACGAGCTTTTACCATCCTATGGAGAGGGACCATGGACACGGGGGTCGTCCCACAGTTACTAAAAACGACAGACATAGCCCCACTCCACAAAGGGGGCAGTAAAGCTATAGCAAAGAACTACAGACCGATAGCACTAACATCCCATATCATAAAAATCTTTGAAAGGGTCCTAAGAAGCAAGATCACCACCCATCTAGAAACCCATCAATTACACAACCCAGGGCAACATGGGTTTAGAACAGGTCGCTCCTGTCTGTCTCAACTATTGGATCACTACGACAAGGTCCTAGATGCACTAGAAGACAAAAAAGAATGCAGATGTAATATATACAGACAAGTGTGACCATGGCGTAATAGCGCACAAAATGCGTGCTAAAGGAATAACAGGAAAAGTTGGTAGATGGATCTATAATTTCCTCACAAACGGGACACAAAGAGCAGTTGTCAACAAAGTCCGAGGCAGCTACGGTGAAAAGCTCTGTTCCACAAGGCACAGTACTCGCTCCCATCTTGTTTCTAATCCTCATATCTGACATAGACAAAGATGTCAGCCACAGCACCGTGTCTTCCTTTGCAGATGACACCCGAATCTGCATGACAGTGTCTTCCACTGCAGACACTGCAAGGCTCCAGGCGGACATCAACCAAATCTTTCAGTGGGCTGCAGAAAATAATATGAAGTTCAACGATGAGAAATTCCAATTACTCAGATATGGTAAACACGAGGAAATTAAAACTTCATCAGAGTACAAAACAAATTCTGGCCACAAAATAGAGCGAAACACCAACGTCAAAGACCTGGGAGTGATCATGTCGGAGGATCTCACCTTCAAGGACCATAACATTGTATCAATCGCAGCTGCTAGAAAAATGACAGGATGGATAATGAGAACCTTCAAAACTAGGGATGCCAAGCCCATGATGACACTCTTCAGGTCACTTGTTCTATCTAGTCTGGAATATTGCTGCACACTAACAGCACCTTTCAAGGCAGGTGAAATTGCTGACCTAGAAAATGTACAGAGAACCTTCACGGCGCGCATAACGGAGATAAAACACCTCAATTACTGGGAGCACTTGAGGTTCCTAAACCTGTATTCCCTGGAACGCAGGCAGGAGAGACACATGATTATATACACCTGGAAAATCCTAGAGGGACTAGTACCGAAATTGCACACGAAAATCACTCACAACGAAAGCAAAAGACTTGGCAGACGATGCAACATCCCCCCATTGAAAAACAGGGGTGTCACTAGCACGTTAAGAGACCATACAATAAGTGTCAGGGGCCCAAGACTGTTCAACTGGCTCCCAGCACACATAAGGGGGATTACCAATAGACCCCTGGCAGTCTTCAAGCTGGCACTGGACAAGCACCTAAAGTCGGTACCTGACCAGCCGGGCTGTGGCTTGTACGTTGGTTTGCGTGCAGCCAGCAGTAACAGCCTGGTTGATCAGGCTCTGATCCACCGGGAGGCCTGGTCACAGACCGGGCCACGGGGGCGTTGACCCCCGGAACTCTCTCTAGGTAAACTCCAGGTATGTAGTTACTCCTGTGTATGTAGTTACTGCTGGGTATGTAGTTACTGCTGTGTATGTAGTTACTGCTGGGTATGTAGTTACTGCTGGGTATGTAGTTACTGCTGGGTATTTAGTTACTGCTGTGTATGTAGTTATTGCTGGGTATGTAGTTACTGCTGGGTATGTAGTTACTGCTGGGTATGTAGTTACTGCTGGGCATGTAGTTACTGCTGGGTATATAGTTACTCCTGTGTATGTAGTTAGTGCTGGGTATGTAGTTACTCCTGTGTATGTAGTTACTGCTGTGTATGTAGTTGCTGCTGGGTATGTAGTTACTCCTGTGTATGTAGTTACTGCTGTGTATGTAGTTACTCTTGTGTATGTAGTTACTGCTGTGTATGTAGTTACTGCTGGGTATGTAGTTACTGCTGGGTATATAGTTACTGCTGTGTATGTAGTTGCTGCTGGGTATGTAGTTACTCTTGTGTATGTAGTTACTGCTGTGTATGTAGTTACTCCTGTGTATGTAGTTACTGCTGTGTATGTAGTTACTGCTGGGTATGTAGTTACTGCTGTGTATGTAGTTACTGCTGTGTATGTAGTTAGTGCTGGGTATGTAGTTACTCCTGTGTATGTAGTTGCTGCTGGGTATGTAGTTACTCCTGTGTATGTAGTTAGTGCTGGGTATGTAGTTAGTGCTGGGTATGTAGTTACTGCTGGGTATGTAGTTGCTGCTGGGTATGTAGTTACTCCTGTGTATGTAGTTAGTGCTGGGTATGTAGTTAGTGCTGGGTATGTAGTTAGTGCTTGGTATGTAGTTACTGCTGTGTATGTAGTTACTGCTGGGTGACAGGTCGGTGGTTAGTGTCCCGTAGTTCGCTAGCTAGAGCATTCATCTCACATACTAAGCTCCGGAGTTCGAATCTCCGGAACGGCTGGAAAACATTAGGACGTGTTCCCATAAGACACCTGCCGTCCATTTTCACCCATCAATATGAAATAGGTACCCGGGTGTTAGTCGACTGGTGTGGGTCGCATCCTGGGACAAAACTGACCTAATATGCCTGAAATGTTCAGCATCACTAGCGGCTTTCTATATAGTAGTATGTCATTGATGTCAGCTATGACTGTGTACTTTGTACATGTACTTGTAGAAATAAAGATATTAAATAATAATAATAATAATAATAATAATAATAATAATAATAATAATAATAATAATAATAATAATAATAATATTATTATTATTATTATTATTATTATTATTATTATTGTTGTTGTTTATGCAGTGATCATTATGCAATGTCTCTGGGCGAGTTTTTAGGTGCCAGGAAGTTATTATTAAGGGTAGTCGACCTTGGTGAAGGTGCCGGTGACTGACATTATTACTTGCTTATGTCTTCCTGTTACAGTACAACTAGAAAAAAATAAAAGAGGGGGGGACTTACCCAATTAGAATTCAAATGTTTGTTGTTCCAAACTGGTTTAGTTATTGTTCACCAGCCAACTTGACTAGCGTCCATTTACAGTTGAAATGTTCGTTTTGGTTAACAAATAACCCACACTTAGCCGAGGAAACTCGTGACGACGTTTCGGTCCGTTCTGATTTTAGTTAGTTAAAGATTAGCCGGTATTCTCCCGGCCCGGGCCTTTTCCAAGTGGTGGCCCGGCCTTGGCTCCCTGTTTAGGGAGTGTCTGAGACCTAAGTCTCCCATGGGAGGAGGCACAAGCACCTCCTCATCTTTGGGACCAACTGTCCCCAGGCCTAGCCACAAGCTAGGCCTCTCTGGTCTGCCATCCCTGCCCCAAGGGGGCAAATGGGAATGACAGTCTTATGAGCTAAAGGCTCGGGCTCAGGCACCTACCCTACCCTAGAAGGGTTAGGTATGGTGTCGATCGGTCAGTTCTGATTAGTTAGTTAAAGATTAGCCGGTATTCTCCCGGCCCGGGCCTTGTCCAAGTGGTGGCCCGGCCTTGGCTCCCTCTTTAGGGAGTGTCTGAGACCTAAGTCTCCCATGGGAGGAGGCACAAGTACCTCCTCATCTTTGGGACCAACTGTCCCCAGGCCTAGCCACAAGCTAGGCCTCTCTGGTCTGCCATCCCCGCCCCAAGGGGGCAAATGGGAATGACAGTCTTATGAGCTAAAGGCTCGGACTCAGGCACCTACCCTACCCTAGAAGGGTTAGGCATGGTGTCGATCGGTCAGTTCTGAACCATTGACTTGGCAATGGTCTAGGATGACCTCCTGAATTATGGTATTAGGTACCTCTATGGTAATTCCGGGTTAGAGATCAGATATTGTACATTGTTCCACCCACGATACTGTGACCATTATCCTTAACTTTTATGCTATGACGTCATTATATATTAACTCTATATATCTGCAATTAAAGGTAAATTTATCATCCTAATCTAAACTAAAATAAAAAACAAAAGACTTTCCAAGTTGCAATAATCTGGCAGAAATCACTAAAACTTTGACTTCACTTGGTCATCCTAAATAAATTAACTATATCTTACAACATGGTGCAAGACAGGTATACAGTAACGACAAGATGAAAGTTAAGACTTGTGCAACATCTGGTTATCTTTATTGTAGACGTTTCGCCATCCAGTGGCTCCATCAATACAAATTCTTGGACATAACTAGAAAACAGAAGAACTATATACAAAAGATGAGGTAATCAGTCCCTCAGCCTTGGAGGTGGTGACCAACCACGGTGTTGTGGTCACCACCTCCAAGGCTGAGGGACTGATTACCTCATCTTTTGTATATAGTTCTTCTGTTTTCTAGTTATGTCCAAGAATTTGTATTGATGGAGCCACTGGATGGCGAAACGTTTACAATAAAGATAACCAGATGTTGCACAAGTGTCTTAACTTTCATCTTACAACATACACAAGTGTAAAAATCTAAGACTTATGTAACATATATGTTGAAAGCTTGTGTCATGGAACTTTTAGTTCAAGTTCATGACTGTTGTTGCTGTCAGCTTACTCTCTCCCTCCTGTTTTGTTTATGTTTTTGGTTTCTGTGTACACGACCTTTGAGGTGAACACTATAATTATGTTGTGGAGAATGCTACCTTTAGGATATGCTGTGAAACTCCGCCTTATTTTCAGCATATCGTGCATACTATAGTCATTATGTGCTGGGATATTAGATTAATGTCAAGAAATGTCAGAATATTTTATCCACAGTGGTATGTTGACAACTATTCTGGAAAAGTATTCTGGAATATGTCTGGAGGGTGTTCCAGGAATCAACGTCCCAGCGGCCTCGTGGTGGATCAGGACTTGATCAACCAGGTTGTTTACTGCTGACTACACGAAAACGAATATAAAACCACAGCCGGGCTGGTCAGTGCTGACTGTACGTGCTTGCCCAGCTCCCTCTTGAAGATAGCTAGGGGTCTATTGGTAATCCCCCTTATATATGCTGGGAGACAGTTAAACGGTCTTGGGCCCCTGACACTTACTGTGTTGTCTCTTATTGTACTCACGGTGCCTTTGCTCTTCATTAAGGAGATGTTGCAACATCTGCCGAGTCTTTTTCTTTCGAGGAAGTAATTTTCCGAGTGCAAATTTCGACTAACCCCTCTAAAATTTTCCATGTGTATATATCTTTCTCGCTTGCATTCCAAGGAGTACACTGTGGTCAAGGGACTTCAACCGTTCCCAGTAATAGAGGTGCTTTACTGTACTTATATATGCAGTGAAAGTTCTCTTTGTATTTTCCAGGTTTTCAATTTCGCCTGCCTTGACAGGTGCAGTTAATGTACGGCAGTACTCTAGCCTAGAGAGAACAAGCGATTTGAAGAGAATCATTGGCTTGACATCCCTAGTTTTGAAGGTTCTCATTATTCATCCCATCATTTTCCTAGCAGATGTAGTAGAAACATTGTTATGATCTTTGAAAGTTAGATTCTCTGACATTATCACTCCCAGATCCTTCACATCAGTTTTTTCACTCTAGTGTGTGGTTGGAATTTGATATATATTCTTACCAAGTTTTTATTTCCTCGAGTTTTCCATAGCGGAGTAACTGAAATTTGTCCTCGTTGACTTCATTTTGTTTTCTGAGGCCCATTTAAAGGTTTGGTTATTGTCCACTTAGAGGTTTGCAGTGACCTCAGTGGATGACACTGTCATCCAAATTCTGGTATTGTCAGCGAAGGAGGACATGGTGGTGTGGCTTGCATCTCTACGTCAGGCATGAGGATGAGGAAAATGATGGGATCGAGTACTGTACCTAGTGAAACAGAGCTTTTCACTGTGGCTGCCACCGACTTTTACTCTGTTTACTGTTAATTTTTGTGATCTATTTGTTAGGAAGTTATAGATTCATCTACTCACTTTTCCTGTTATTCCTTAATCACGCATTTTGTGCGCTATTACACCATAATCACTCTTGTCGAAAGTTTTTGCAAAGTTGTGTATAATACAGCTGCATTTTGTTTGTCCTCCAGTGCATCCAAGATCATGTCACAGTGATTCAGTAGTTGTGAGGTAGGAGCGACCTGCTCTAAACCCATGCTGCCCTGGGTTGTGCAATTGCTGGTTGTGCAATTGCTGGTTGTGCAAAGTGGTTGGCAATATTGCTTCTTAGAACCCTTTCAAATATGTTTATGATGTGGTACGTTAGTGCTATTGGTCGGTAATTCTTTGCAATTGCTTTACAGCCACATCTGCTGGTCTTAGTGACTGTGTACTCACCTAATTGTGCTCACCTAATTGTGGTTGCAGGGGTCGAGACTCAGCTCCTGGCCCCACCTCTTTACTGCTTCCTGAGCTTTGTCATACCTCGTCTTAAAGCTATGTATGGTTCCTGCCTCCATTACGTCACTTGCTAGGCTATTCCCCTTCCTGACGACTCTATGACTGAAGACTTCCATGTGTATGCAAAATCAGTTATGAGCATTGCTTTACCAAATTCAACTTCAATAACAGAAACATGCAGTGGGATCAAGTCAACCATGTCCTAAGTGAAACAAGCTGGGAAGATATCTTAAACAACATGGATCAGAATCTTTGCCTAGAAAGAATTAATTCTGTGGCACTTGAGGTATACTCAAGGCGTATTTCTTTAGGAAAAAGGAAGAGAAGATGTAAACTAGAAAGGGAGAGATGCTCCCCATACAGGCGAAAGCAAAGAATCACAGAGTTTTTTTGAGAGAGGCTAGTATATCTGAAATACAAATGGAGGCACTGCTCAGAAAATTAGCAAATATCTCAGGAAGAATCATAGAAAGAACTTAAAGCCATAAATGAAATTGAAAGAAACCCAAAATATTTCTTTTCTTATGTGAAATCTAAGGCGAAAACAACATTCAGTATTGGACCCTTGTTAAGACGAGATGGGACTTACACAGATGACACCAAGAAAATGAGTGAGATGCTAAAGTCCCAGTGTGACTCAGTGTTCAGTGAGCCACTAACCATATTAAGAGTAGGCAACATAAATGAATTTTTTATGACCGAGACTCAGAATATGATCAATTCAAACATTTTTGATAATATCCTAATATCATCAGGCCCCTCTCACGTGCCTTTAACATTTTAAGGAGAGGGAGCATGGACACAGAGGTCATCCCACAGTCACTAAAAACAACAGACATAGCCCCACTCCACAAAGGGAGCAGTGAAGCAATAGCAAAAAATTACAGACCGATAGTGCTAAGGTCTCATATCATAAAAATCTTTGAAAGAATTCTAAGAAGCAAGATCGCCACCCATATAGTAGTAATTCAGTGGTGATTGCTAAAGCAGATACTAAGTGTACTAGGGACTGGAAAAGAGAAATAAATATTATTGTATATGAGTAAAAGAGCGAAGAGTGAAAATGGCAGGCATTAGGGGGGTACAGGCTGCCGTAATTATATTTATCTTTCTTCTTCAATTCCATGAAGAAAGAAATCAGTCATGGGGACTGGAAAATGTGAATGGAGTAACAGCGCCCTGGACAGTAAAAGCTCAACAGTTGCCATCCTACCAGGAACGTAAATGTCACTATCGCCGCAAGGTATGGCAACACCGCATACCCAAACAAAAACAGTGGCACACAGCTCTTATTGTAGCGCTCTTAAGTGGTGATATCCAAATTAATCTAGGACCTCAAACTATTGTGCAGAGGCAAAGCAGACAGATAAATGACGGCGATAATGACGGTCTAGTAGCTAGGAATGACAACCTTAACTCCATATGCAATGCATACATACCTGGAGTTTACCTGGAGAGAGTTCCGGGGGTCAACGCCCCCGCGGCCCGGTCTGTGACCAGGCCTCCTGGTGGATCAGAGACTGATCAACCAGGCTGTTACTGCTGGCTGCACGCAAACCAACGTACGAGCCACAGCCCGGCTGGTCAGGAACCGACTTTAGGTGCGTGTCCAGTGCCAGCTTGAAGACTGCCAGGGGTCTGTTGGTAATCCCCCTTATGTATGATGGGAGGCAGTTGAACAGTCTCGGGCCCCTGACACTTATTGTATGGTCTCTTAACGTGCTAGTGACACCCCTGCTTTTCACTGGGGGGATGTTGCATCGTCTGCCAAGTCTTTTGCTTTCGTAGTGAGTGATTTTCGTGTGCAAGTTCGGTACTAGTCCCTCTAGGATTTTCCAGGTGTATATAATCATGTATCTCTCCCGCCTGCGTTCCAGGGAATAGAGGTTTAGGAACCTCAAGCGCTCCCAGTAATTGAGGTGTTTTATCTCCGTTATGCGCGCCGTGAAGGCTCTCTGTACATTTTCTAGGTCAGCAATTTCACCTGCCTTGAAAGGTGCTGTTAGCGTGCAGCAATATTCCAGCCTAGATAGAACAAGTGACCTGAAGAGTGTCATCATGGGCTTGGCCTCCCTAGTTTTGAAAGTTCTCATTATCCACCCTGTCATTTTTCTAGCAGATGCGATTGGTACAATGTTATGGTCCTTGAAGGTGAGATCCTCCGACATGATCGCTCCCAGGTCTTTGACGTTAGTGTTTCGCTCTATTTTGTGGCCAGAATTTGTTTTGTACTCTGATGAAGATTTAATTTCCTCGTGTTTACCATATCTGAGTAATTGGAACTTCTCATCGTTGAACTTCATATTGTTTTCTGCAGCCCACTGAAAGATTTGGTTGATGTCCGCCTGGAGCCTTGCAGTGTCTGCAATGGAAGACACTGTCATGCAGATTCGGGTGTCATCTGCAAAGGAAGACACGGTGCTGTGGCTGACATCCTTGTCTATATCAGATATGAGGATGAGGAACAAAATGGGAGCGAGTACTGTGCCTTGTGGAACAGAGCTTTTCACCGTAGCTGCCTCGGACTTTACTCTGGTGACTACTACTCTCTGTGTTCTGCTAGTGAGGAAATTATAGATCCATCGACCGACTTTTCCTGTTATTCCTTTAGCACGCATTTTGTGCGCTATTACGCCATGGTCACACTTGTCGAAGGCTTTTGCAAAGTCTGTATATATTACATCTGCATTCTTTTTGTCTTCTAGTGCATCTAGGACCTTGTCGTAGTGATCCAATAGTTGAGACAGACAGGAGCGACCTGTTCTAAACCCATGTTGCCCTGGGTTGTGTAACTGATGGGTTTCTAGATGGGTTGTGATCTTGCTTCTTAGGACCCTTTCAAAGATTTTTATGATATGGGATGTTAGTGCTATCGGTCTGTAGTTCTTTGCTGTTGCTTTACTGCCCCCTTTGTGGAGTGGGGCTATGTCTGTTGTTTTTAGCATCCCAACATACATAAGGGGAAATAACAATAGACCCTTGGCTGTCTTCAAGAAGGCCCTGGACAGGCACCTAAAGTCAGTACCCGACCAGCCGGGCTGTGGTTCGTACGTCAGTCTGAGAGTGGCCAACAGTAACAGCCTAGTTGATCAGGCCCTGATTCATGGACGGACTGCACATGTACTGCAGTCAGATGACTGCAGTATATGTGCAGTCACCTGACTGCAGTATATAAGCCACCTCTCTGGCCCTATGCTGTACTTCATACAAGAGTGATGAGCTGAACACATCGATTCCAGGCTGAGGGACTGATTACCTAAAGTGTCATTTGAAAACAGGTGAATTTGTAAATGAAGGGATAAGCCTATAGAGGAAGGTGCCAGAAGTCGCCAGAAACTTACCACAGGTCAGCTGTTTTTAATAATCTTCCTGGCCTGCTAGTGTACTCGCATATAATCTAGTGATACCAGTGAATAGCAGAATACAGTGCTGTAGTAGCAACTAACCAGTATTATAATGGTACTTAGTGGAGTGGAGTGACTTTCATTAGTTTCTTTTCTTGAAATACGAGACGTTACTGTGAATTTCATATAACCTGTAGTTACCAGCGGTCGCATTATACACAACGAGAAGCAATTATTACTACAGAAAAAGCGTCCTTCCTCCAAAATTTGCACCAGTCAACTATAGTGATAATATAGCATTTATTGCGGTGGAGACAGAAAAAAAAAAAAAAAAAAAAGAAAAAAAAAAAATAGAAAAGCCAGATACAGCGATTGATAAACAAGGAGGTGACCGTTCGTCATTGTAGGAGCTGCCAGATATCACCGGCTCTTCAACACGCAAGTTATACTTTTGTATCAGTCAAATCACATATTACTCGGGTAGATAATTTCCAGTAGATCCTTCATGTGTTAGCTCAAATCACCGACCAGTATGTTTTAAATAAGTGACCCACTGATCAGAGCAGATCGACTGGTCCAAACCCTTGTCTGGTCCGAACCCTTGACTGGTCCGAACCCTTGACTGGTCCGAACCCGGGACTGGTTTCAAACAGTTTCGTTGGACAATAAAGCAGACTGTAAACGGATGGGGTTGTAGGCGCCCTTATAAACACAAACATTAAAAATCAGGAACGTGACGGTAAGCTGTCCAATATACAAAAAGAGTTAGAAACAGAAATACAAATAGCTAGAGCTTCATTTAAGGTTATTAATATAATATTCAAGAGGTTGCTAGTAGAATTGCAGTAAATCAACCATTCAAATCATTATGAAGCCGTGTGTAGTCTGTGGTCAGTCAAACAAACGGGCCTCCACATGGATAAATTGTCATTTTTGTGGAAATTGGTGTCACGCCCCTTGTGCAGATATCCCAGAACTAGCTACAAGCAGTATTAAAACAGAGAAGTGTTTCTGGGTATGCCCAAATGAGGAAAATCTGTGGACTAAAATCACAAGGGTATTAAAAGAGGACAACATCAAAGCTGCTTTCATAGAAAACCTGGAAGCTTTCTACAACAGATGGGAACATAAAAAGTCTGGGCTGAATGGTACTGCCCTTGATACTGGCCATGTAGTCACAAACTGTAAGGCTGGAGGTGATGTCCTGGGAGACAGTAATAGTAAGGCTGGAGGTGCTGTCCTGGGAGACAGTAATGGTGAAGCTGGAGGTGCTGTCCTGGGAGACAGAAATGGTGAAGCTGGAGATACTGTCCTGGGAGACAGTAATGATGAAGCTGGAGATTTTGTCCAGGTAGTCGGGAATTATACGCAGGAAGGAATACATATAAATGACCACATAGGAGATAGGAGCCATAGTAGGGAAACAAGTGTAGTCAAAGATAAGATAAAACCAATATTGCAAACTAGAAATACCGCAGGAAATAGCAAACAAGAGGACTCCAATAGCAATAGTGAGGATAAATTACCAAAAACAACTGGTGGGAGCTCCATTGTTGGTGCTAGGGAGGATAGAAGAAAGACAGGGAAACATGCACCAACAGGGAATACAGTCACAGAAACCCAAGGCAAGCGGAAACCAAGCCTGTGCACATACTATGCACTTGGTATCTGCTGGCATGGGAAATCTGGAAAAACAGATGGGACGTGCAACTATGACCACCCTAGAAAATGCCATGCCCATATGACAACAGGAAAATGCAAACTCCCTTCCTGTAAGCTTTTTCACCCAGAAATGTGTACCTCTTCAGTACAGGAAAGACTGTGCTATAACTTAAATTGCCAGGCATACCATCTAAAGGGGACAAAAAGATACAAAACATCCAGGCCATGGGAAAACTTGGGTAGCCACAGCCACTCAAGAGGGAGAGGTTTTTTAGTGCCAGGAAGGAAAAAAAACTGGCAGGAAATGGCAGAAATCGTACACCAAATCCAGTCATTCCTGGAGTGGAACCACAGTCGATGGCCTCCACTCCAAACCAACAGATACAGATACTAATGCCGGAAAAAAAATCCCCCCCCAGTACCAACAATACCACCAGTCCGATAACATTCTTCTTTGCAAATATACAGGGTCTAAAGCCAGCAACAAACAACAAAATACCTTTCATCCGTGGACTGCTTGCAGAGGCAAAGGCAATGTTCGCGGCTTTCACTGAGACCCACATAAAGGATCACTTGGACAATGAAATATGGATCCCAGGTTACAACCTATACAGATGTGACAGAGTGAACAGGCAAAAGGGGGGGGTTGGCCTGTACATTGCAGAGTCACTTGTTTGCACAGAACTGCTTAATGCCTCAAATGACGTAGTGGAAGTTTTAGCAGTAAAGGTCGAGAACCAAAACCTAGTCATTGTGGTAGTCTATAAGCCTCCGGATGCAACATCCCAGCAATTCCAGGAACAGCTGTTAAAAATTGACCACTGTCTGGAAAATCTTCCAGCTCCTGCACCCAACATCTTGCTCCTGGGGGATTTCAACTTAAGGCACCTAAAATGGAGGAATATAGCAAATAATATTGTTGCAGAAATAACACCAGGAGGCAGCTCTGATGAAAACTCACACTCACACGAGCTTTTAAATCTCTGCACAAAATTCAATTTAAACCAGCAAATAATAGAGCCTACTAGACTGGAGAATACACTAGACCTCATATTCACTAACAATGATGATCTGATAAGAAATGTCACCATATCAAAAACAATATACTCAGATCACAACATAATTGAGGTTCAGACATGTATGCGAGGAGCCCCAGACCGACAAAATGAGACTAGTCACGAGGGAGCATTCACCAAATTCAACTTTAATAACAAAAACATAAAGTGGGACCAAGTAAACCAAGTCCTAACCGATATAAGCTGGGAAGATATACTAAGCAACACAGACCCAAACTTATGCCTAGAACAGATTAACTCGGTGGCACTCGATGTATGCACAAGGCTTATTCCTCTAAGAAAAAGGAGGAGTAGATGTAAAATAGAAAGAGACAGGCGCTCCCTTTACAGGCGACGGAAAAGAATAACAGAGCGGCTAAAAGAGGTCAATATATCTGAAATGCGCAGGGAGACACTGGTCAGAGAAATAGCAAGCATAGAACTTAAGCTAAAAGAATCCTTTAGGAGTCAGGAATCGCAGGAAGAACTAAAAGCTATAAATGAAATCGAAAGAAACCCAAAGTATTTCTTCTCCTATGCCAAATCAAAATCGAGAACAACGCCCAGTATTGGGCCCCTACTTAAACAAGATGGGTCCTACACAGATGACAGCAAGGAAATGAGTGAGCTACTCAAGTCCCAATATGACTCAGTTTTTAGCAAGCCGCTAACCAGACTGAGAGTCGAAGATCAAAATGAATTTTTTATGAGAGAGCCACAATATTTGATTAACACAAGCCTATCCGATGTTATCCTGACGCCAAATGACTTCGAACAGGCGATAAATGACATGCCCATGCACTCTGCCCCAGGGCCAGACTCATGGAACTCTGTGTTCATCAAGAACTGCAAGAAGCCCCTATCACGAGCCTTTTCCATCCTATGGAGAGGGAGCATGGACACGGGGGTCGTCCCTCAGTTACTAAAAACAACAGACATAGCCCCACTCCACAAAGGGGGCAGTAAAGCAACAGCAAAGAACTACAGACCAATAGCACTAACATCCCATATCATAAAAATCTTTGAAAGGGTCCTAAGAAGCAAGATCACCACCCATCTAGAAACCCATCAGTTACACAACCCAGGGCAACATGGGTTTAGAACAGGTCGCTCCTGTCTGTCTCAGCTACTGGATCACTACGACAAGGTCCTAAATGCACTAGAAGACAAAAAGAATGCAGATGTAATATATACAGACTTTGCAAAAGCCTTCGACAAGTGTGACCATGGCGTAATAGCGCACAAAATGCGCGCTAAAGGAATAACAGGAAAAGTCGGTCGATGGATCTATAATTTCCTCACTAACAGAACACAGAGAGTAGTCGTCAACAGAGTAAAGTCCGAGGCAGCTACGGTGAAAAGCTCTGTTCCACAAGGCACAGTACTAGCTCCCATCTTGTTCCTCATCCTCATATCCGACATAGACAAGGATGTCAGCCACAGCACCGTGTCTTCCTTTGCAGATGACACCCGAATCTGCATGACAGTGTCTTCCATTGCAGACACTGCAAGGCTCCAGGCGGACATCAACCAAATCTTTCAGTGGGCTGCAGAAAACAATATGAAGTTCAACGATGAGAAATTTCAATTACTCAGATATGGTAAACATGAGGAAATTAAATCTTCATCAGAGTACAAAACAAATTCTGGCCACGAAATAGAGCGAAACACCAACGTCAAAGACCTGGGAGTGATTATGTCGGAGGATCTCACCTTCAAGGACCATAACATTGTATCAATCGCATCTGCTAGAAAAATGACAGGATGGATAATGAGAACCTTCAAAACTAGGGAGGCCAAGCCCATGATGACACTCTTCAGGTCACTTGTTCTATCTAGGCTGGAATATTGCTGCACTCTAACAGCACCTTTCAAGGCAGGTGAAATTGCCGACCTAGAAAATGTACAGAGAACTTTCACGGCGCGCATAACGGAGATAAAACACCTCAATTACTGGGAGCGCTTGAGGTTTCTAAACCTGTATTCCCTGGAACGCAGGAGGGAGAGATACATGATTATATACACCTGGAAAATCCTAGAGGGACTAGTACCGAACTTGCACACGAAAATCACTCATTACGAAAGCAAAAGACTTGGCAGACGATGCACCATCCCCCCAATGAAAAGCAGGGGTGTCACTAGCACGTTAAGAGACCATACAATAAGTGTCAGGGGCCCGAGACTGTTCAACTGCCTCCCAGCACACATAAGGGGGATTACCAACAGACCCCTGGCAGTCTTCAAGCTGGCACTGGACAAGCACCTAAAGTCAGTTCCTGATCAGCCGGGCTGTGGCTCGTACGTTGGTTTGCGTGCAGCCAGCAGCAACAGCCTGGTTGATCAGGCGCTGATCCACCAGGAGGCCTGGTCACAGACCGGGCCGCGGGGGCGTTGACCCCCGAAACTCTCTCCAGGTAAACTCCAGGTAAACTACTCCTCTCCTTACCCATTTCTACTTTGTATTGGACTGATGAAGTCAATGTGTGGCGAAACGTTTTCTTCAATAAAGATTCCCATATGTTGCATAAGTGTCTCAATTCTTCAACTTATCGGTTTTCAAAACCATTTATCACAGCTTTTATATCCTTTTACTCATGTGCGAGTTAATTGTTCTACCGTATTGTATTACTACTACTACTACTACAACTTATATCACTACTACTACTACTACCACTAGTATTGCACCTCACTCTGAGCCTATATATACCCTCTGTGTCCATGTACTGTTTGTAATGGCTTGACAAAGCTCCTGGAGAGCGAAACGTTGCCACAATAAAATGTCACATTAGTTGCACTTGTGTCCTTTTACTTGTCATACGCCTTATTACAATCCAAGAAAACGCGATCTACCCACCCCTCTCTCTGTCTTGTCTTATTGCTGTCACCCTGTCCTAGAACTCCAGTAGGTTTGTGACGCAGGATTTCCCGTCCCTGAAACCGTGCTGGCTGTCGTTCATAAGCTCATTCCTTTCTAGGTGCTTCACCACTCTTCTGATAATTTTCTCCATGACTTTGCATACTATACACATCAGTGTATAGCATGCAAAGGAGACAGACACTTCGTGTCTGTCTCTTTTTTTTAAAAAATTGGGACTACATTTGCTGTCGTCCATACTTCAGGTAGTCGCCCTGTTTTGATAGATGTGTTAAAGAGACTTGTTAATGGTACACACAGTGCCTCTGCTCCCTCTCTCAGGACCCAAAGAGAGATATTATCCGGCCCTATCGCCTTTGAGGGGGTGGTGGTGGTGGTGGTGGTGTGTGTGTGTGTGTGTGTGTGTGTGTGTGTGTGTGTGTGTGTGTGTGTGTGTACTCACCTAGTTGTGGTCGCAGGGGTCGATTCACAGCTCCTGGCCCCGCCTCTTCATTGGCCGCTAATGGGTCACGCTCCCTGCACCATAAGCTTTATCATTCCTCTTCTTGTGTGTGTGTGTGTATGTGTGTGTGTGTGTAATCCCTCACAATCATGAGGTAGAGTGTTAGGTTTGGTATTTTTAAATACACGTTTTATATTTATATTTTAAAAGTATCGGTCATTGTCTCACCAATATCGATACCGTAAAAATGACCGATACCGATAGTTTGGCACATTCCTACAATTAAGTTAATTATTAATAAATAATTGGTGGCACCAGCTGCTTCATATGGAACACCGAGAAGCTGTACATTCTCTGATCTTTCTGATTATCATATATTTTGTAATGTAGTGACTGGAAATAATCTCTAATTCTAACTTTAACCCTTCGGAGAGATTCCTTAGGAATGTTCAACAGCTTTTGATCCAAGGAACTAGAGCTTCCTTTCCCTTCCTTAGATGGGATGGAATTACTCTTGTGTTCTCCAGGATCTGTAAACAAATACACAAATAACCCGCACATAAAAGAGAGAAGCTTACGTCGACGTTTCGGTCCGACTTGGACCATTGACAAAGTCACACTAACCAGAGGAGGAGCAGGACGGCTATATATAGGCAAGAAGAGGTGGTGGTATTGTAGTAGTAGTAGTAGTACAAGAGCTGTATATAATACCGACAAGATGAAATTAAGACACATGCACAACACCCGGGCATCCTCATCATAGACGTTTCGCCATCCAGCCAGCCACTGGATGGCGAAACGTCCACAACAAAGACAACCAGACGCCGCACATGTGTCTTAATTTCCTCAATAGTTGTAGTAGTAGTAGAAGAAGAAGAGGTAGTAGTAGTGGTAGTGGTAGAAGCGGGAAATAAAAAGGACGAGCCAGTCAAAAACAAAGGAAGGGGAGCACTGCAAGAGAGCTAGATGCCCACAGAGGGAGAGCAAGCGCACAGAGGTGTGTGAAAGGGAAGTGGTGAAATAAATGAAGAAGGAACAGAAACACGAGACAGGAGAGAGAAAGACAACCCAGAGGAGGAAAGGAAAGAGGAAAGGGGAAGAGGAAGAAGAAGAAAAAGAAAAAGAAAAAATGAAGATTCAGGTTAAGTCACGGGTGTTCTGAAGTTTGGAGCATTTTACAATGTAGTGGGAGAGGAAGGCATCTACAGAGACGAAGCCAGGGCTAAGGTTCATACAAGGAAAGTTGTGTATAAGAGAGGATTCAACTAAACGGCGACTGTTCGAGTTGGAAGTAGGGAAGACAGTTTTAGCAGACCAGTCAATAGGATGGCTATGATCTCTGACGTGACAGAAAAGAGCATTGTTAGTGTCAGCAAGCCTAACACTATTTTTGTGCTCCCTAAGTCTGTCAGAAAGAGATCGACCAGTTTCTCCGAAGTATTGAAGAGCAAGAAATAGAGTAGACACCAGGAACATCTGTAGAGGGAGGAGAGGTATGAACGAGATTAGTGCGAAAAATGTTAGTCTGGCGGAAGGTAAGCTTGATGTCTAAGGGACGGAGAGAATTGTTGAGATTAGAAAGACCGGAAATGTAGGGAAGGCAGAGGATAGAAGAGTTCTCATGAGTAGAGAGTTTGGGAGAGAAGAAATTGCGTTTAGCACGTGAGAGGGCAGAGTCTATGAAATGGGAAGGGTAGCCAAGACGGGAGAACGAATTATGAAGAGTGGAAATTTCTGCCGTTACCAACTTGCCCTTTCTTCTCTTAAATCCAACACTAACATTGTCATACTATCTTCTGACAAAGGTAATTCGGTAGTTATCCTTGATCGCGAGGATTACCTCCGTAATGCTGATGTCTTGCTCTCTGACTCACGCACCTACACTCCTCTCGTTTCCAACACTCTTGATCGCATCAAGAGAACTTTCAACAAAAAACTAAGGACTCTCTCCGACCTCTGTCCTCCTGACTTTGACCTTGTTCAACGGTTTCGTGTCATCTGTCCCTCTCTTCCCTATTTCTATGGCCTTCCCAAAACTCATAAACCTGATATTCCTCTTCGTCCTATCATATCCTCTAGAGTCTAGAGGTTCTGTCTCTTATTCTCTTGCTTCTTGGCTGGCCAAAACCCTCACTCCCTTTCTTGGTACTTTTTCTCCTGCCCACATGCTGTATAGCCCTTGTGGCTTAGCGCTTCTTTTTGATTATAATAATAATTCTCCTGCCCACCTCCGTCACTCTCAAGACTTCATTGAACGGGTTCGCTCTCTCCCAACCTGTAAGATGCTTAGTCTTGACTTTGAGTCCCTCTTCACCAATGTCCCTCTTGATGATGTCCTTGATTTCCTTAGAGAGAAGGCCGATGAAGGGTTTCTTCATCTCCCTATCCCCACTGATGTCTTTCTTGATCTGATCCGCCTCTGTGTGGACTCTAACTCCTTTTCCTTCCAAGGGAAATATTATTCTCAAACCTTCCGTGTCGCTATGGGCTCTCCTCTCTCTCTTGTCCTTGCTAATCTTTACATGGAATACTTCGAGACTGTTCTTCTTCCTACCCTCGATGTGCAACCTTCACTCTGGCTCCGCTGTGGATGACATCTTTGCTCTGTGGCCTCATGACTCCAGTCTCTTCCAACCTTTTCTTGAAGCTCTTAATAATCTTGCCCCTTCCATTAAGTTTAAAGCTGAATGGGAATCTAATTCCTTGCTTCCTTTCCTTGATGTCCATGTCCACCGCTCAGATACAGGTTTTTCCTTTTCCGTTTACCGTAAACCTATGCACAGTGGCATGTACATTCACTACTTTTCCTATCATGCTTCCCCTGTTAAGAAAAGTGTTCTTATCTCCCTCTTTCTCCGTGCCCTCCGCATCTGTGATCCTCACTTCCTTCCAGCAGAAATTTCCACTCTTCATAATTCGTTCTCCCGTCTTGGCTACCCTTCCCATTTCATAGACTCTGCCCTCTCACGTGCTAAACGCAATTTCTTCTCTCCCAAACTCTCTACTCATGAGAACTCTTCTATCCTCTGCCTTCCCTACATTTCCGGTCTTTCTAATCTCAACAATTCTCTCCGTCCCTTAGACATCAAGCTTACCTTCCGCCAGACTAACATTTTTCGCACTAATCTCGTTCATACCTCTCCTCCCTCTACAGATGTTCCTGGTGTCTACTCTATTTCTTGCTCTTCAATACTTCGGAGAAACTGGTCGATCTCTTTCTGACAGACTTAGGGAGCACAAAAATAGTGTTAGGCTTGCTGACACTAACAATGCTCTTTTCTGTCACGTCAGAGATCATAGCCATCCTATTGACTGGTCTTCTGCTAAAACTGTCTTCCCTACTTCCAACTCGAACAGTCGCCGTATTCGACTGAAGAAGCCTACTGTGTAGGCGAAACGTTTCGGAATAAAGTTGTCTAACTGTTGCATATGTGTCTTACCTAACAACCTGTCGGTATTGTATACCATTTTGATGTTCAGTCGCCGTCTAGTTGAATCCTCTCTAATACACAACTTTCCTTGTATGAACCTTAGTCCTGGCTTCGTCTCTGTAGATGCCTTCCTCTCCCACTACATTGTAAAATGCTCCAAACTTCAGAACACCCGTGACTTAACCTAACTCCTTATTTTTTCTTTTTCTTTTTCTTCTTCTTCCTCTTCCCCTTTCCTCTTTCCTTTTCTCCTCTGGGTTGTCTTTCTCTCTCCTGTCTCGTGTTTCTGTTCCTTCTTCATTTATTTCACCACTTCCCTTTCAGGCACCTCTGTGCGCTTGCTCTCCCTCTGTGGGCACCTAGCTATCTTGCAGTGCTCCCCTTCCTTTGTTTTTGACTGGCTCGTCCTTTTTATTTCCCGCTTCTACCACTACCACTACTACTACCTCTTCTTCTTCTACTACTACTACAACTACTGAGGAAATTAAGACACATGTGCGGCGTCTGGTTGTCTTTGTTGTGGACGTTTCGCCATCCAGTGGCTGGCTGGATGGCGAAACGTCTATGATGGGGATGCCCGGGTGTTGTGCATGTGTCTTAATTTCATCTTGTCGGTATTATATACAGCTCTTGTACTACTACTACTACTACTACTACTACTACCACCACCTCTTCTTGCCTATATATAGCCGTCCTGCTCCTCCTCTGGTTAGTGTGACTTTGTCAATGGTCCAAGTCGGACCGAAACGTCGTCGTAAGCTTCTCTCTTTTATGTGCGGGTTATTTGTGTATCGTTCCAGTCACGGTATTGTGCCTTTTTGTTATTTATTATCTGAAAACAAAGTACGAGCTTACAGTCCAACTACCCCCCTCCTCCTCCCCTCCCACCTCCCCATCCTCTCCCCCTCCCCCACCCCCCACCCCCTCCCCCCTCCCCCCCCTCCACCCTCCCCCTCCCCCTCCCCCTCCCCCTCCCCCCTATATAAGAATAAAGAATAAAGATTTTTATTTCTTTGCAAAAGTTACAATGTGTAATTACAATTTTTTAATTGGCTAAAGTACAAAGAAAACCACTCTCATGCCGGGGCATTTCGGGCATATAATAATAATAATAATAATAATAATAATAATAATAATAATAATAATAATAATAATAATAATAATAATAATAATAATAATTTTACTAGACATTAAAAATAAAGAACTTTTTCAGAAATGTTGAACAAAATGTAATTTTTTTTTCGTAGTGTGTTATATATTAGTTAAAATGGTAGTGAAGTAAAGTAGAAGTTGAGTGACACAAACTTAAGAACTTAGGCGCGTCATTCCCAGATTTAGTTTAGTTAGTTTAATATTTTTTATGAAGCACCAATACCCATCCTGTCTACCTGAAGTATACCTGGAGAGAGTTCCGGGGGTGACCGCCCCCTTGGCCCGGTCTGTGACCAGGCCTCGTGGTGGATCAAAGCCTGATCAACCAGGCTGTTACTGTTAGTCGCACGCAAACCGACGTACGAACCACAGCCTAGCTGGTCAGGTACTGACTTTAGATGTCTGTTCAGCACCTTTTTGAAGACAGCCAGAGGTCTATTGGTAATCCCCCTTATGTATGTTGGGAGGCAGTTGAATAGTCTTGGGCCCCTTACACTTTTTGTGTTGTCTCTTAGCGTACTCGTGGCGCCCGTACTTTTCATGGGGTGGGGGGGGGGAGTTGAATCGTCTGCCGAGTCTTTTGCTTTCGTAAGGAGAGATTTTCGTGTGCAAATTTGGTACTAATACCTCGAGGATTTTCCAAGTGTATATTATCATGTTTCTTTCTCGCCTGCGTTAGAGAGAATACAAGTCGACGAACTTCAACTATCCCCAATAATTTAGGTGCTTTATCGTACTTATATGTGCCGTGAAAGTTCTCTGTACACTCTCGAGGTCAGCAATTTCACTTGCCTTGAAAGGCGACGTTAGTGTACAGCAGTATTCCAGTCTAGAGAGAACAAGCAATTTGAAGAGAATCATCATGGGCTTGGCGTCCCTAGTTTTGAAGGTTCTCATTATTTATCCTATCATTTTTCTAACAGATGCGGTAGATACATTGTTTTGATATTTCAAAGCGAGATCCTCTGACATTATCACTCCCAGGTCCTTCACATCAGTTTCTCGCTCTATTGTGTGGTTGGAATTTATTTTGTACTCCGATATAGTTTTAATTTCCATAAGTTTTCCATATTGGAGTAATTGAAATTTCTCTTCATTGAACTTCATATTGTTTTTCGTAGCCCATTTAAAGATTTGGTTGATGTTCCCTTGGAGTCTTGCAGAGTCTTCGATGGAGGTCACTGTCATGCAAATTCGGTGTCATCCACCAAGACACGGTGCTGTGACTTACATATCTGTCTATGTCACAGAGGTAGGGTCAGCAGCGGCAGCACAGACGTAGGGTCAGCAGCGGCAGCACAGAGGTAGGGTCAGCAGCGGCAGCACAGAGGTAGGGTCAGCAGCGGCAGCACAGACGTAGGGTCAGCAGCGGCAGCACAGAGGTAGGGTCAGCAGCGGCAGCACAGAGGTAGGGTCAGCAGCGGCAGCACAGAGGTAGGGTTAGCAGCGGCAGCACAGAGGTAGGGTCAGCAGCGGCAGCACAGAGGTAGGGTCAGCAGCGGCAGCACAGACGTAGGGTCAGCAGCGGCAGCACAGAGGTAGGGTCAGCAGCGGCAGCACAGAGGTAGGGTCAGCAGCGGCAGCACAGACGTAGGGTCAGCAGCGGCAGCACAGAGGTAGGGTCAGCAGCGGCAGCACAGAGGTAGGGTCAGCAGCGGCAGCACAGAGGTAGGGTCAGCAGCGGCAGCACAGAGGTAGGGTTAGCAGCGGCAGCACAGAGGTAGGGTCAGCAGCGGCAGCACAGAGGTAGGGTTAGCAGCGGCAGCACAGAGGTAGGGTTAGTGGCAGCACAGAGGTAGGGTCAGCAGCGGCAGCACAGAGGTAGGGTCAGCAGCGGCAGCACAGAGGTAGGGTCAGCAGCGGCAGCACAGAGGTAGGGTCAGCAGCGGCAGCACAGAGGTAGGGTCAGCAGCGGCAGCACAGAGGTAGGGTCAGCAGCGGCAGCACAGAGGTAGGGTCAGCAGCGGCAGCACAGAGGTAGGGTCAGCAGCGGCAGCACAGAGGTAGGGTCAGCAGCGGCAGCACAGAGGTAGGGTTAGCAGCGGCAGCACAGAGGTAGGGTTAGCAGCGGCAGCACAGAGGTAGGGTTAGTGGCAGCACAGAGGTAGGGTTAGTGGCAGCACAGAGGTAGGGTCAGCAGCGGCAGCACAGAGGTAGGGTTAGTGGCAGCACAGAGGTAGGGTCAGCAGCGGCAGCACAGAGGTAGGGTCAGCAGCGGCAGCACAGAGGTAGGGTCAGCAGCGGCAGCACAGAGGTAGGGTCAGCAGCGGCAGCACAGAGGTAGGGTTAGCAGCGGCTGCACAGAGGTAGGGTCAGCAGCGGCAGCACAGAGATAGGGTCAGCAGCGGCAGCACAGAGGTAGGGTCAGCAGCGGCAGCACAGAGGTGGGGTTAGCAGCGGCTGCACAGAGGTAGGGTTAGTGGCAGCACAGAGGTAGGGTTAGTGGCAGCACAGAGGTAGGGTTAGCAGCGGCAGCACAGAGGTAGGGTTAGCAGCGGCAGCACAGAGGTAGGGTTAGCAGCGGCAGCACAGAGGTAGGGTTAGTGGCAGCACAGAGGTAGGGTTAGCAGCGGCAGCACAGAGGTAGGGTTAGCAGCGGCAGCACAGAGGTAGGGTTAGCAGCGGCAGCACAGAGGTAGGGTTAGCAGCGGCAGCACAGAGGTAGGGTTAGCAGCGGCAGCACAGAGGTAGGGTTAGCAGCGGCAGCACAGAGGTAGGGTTAGTGGCAGCACAGAGGTAGGGTTAGCAGCGGCAGCACAGAGGTAGGGTTAGTGGCAGCACAGAGGTAGGGTCAGCAGCGGCAGCACAGAGGTAGGGTTAGTGGCAGCACAGAGGTAGGGTTAGCAGCGGCAGCACAGAGGTAGGGTTAGTGGCAGCACAGAGGTAGGGTCAGCAGCGGCAGCACAGAGGTAGGGTTAGTGGCAGCACAGAGGTAGGGTTAGCAGCGGCAGCACAGAAGTAGGGTTAGCAGCGGCAGCACAGAGGTAGGGTTAGTGGCAGCACAGAGGTAGGGTTAGCAGCGGCAGCACAGAGGTAGGGTTAGTGGCAGCACAGAGGTAGGGTTAGCAGCGGCAGCACAGAGGTAGGGTTAGTGGCAGCACAGAGGTAGGGTCAGCCGCGGCAGCACAGAGGAAGGGTTAGTGGCAGCACAGAGGAAGGGTTAGCAGCGGCAGCACAGAGGTAGGGTTAGTGGCAGCACAGAGGTAGGGTTAGCAGCGGCAGCACAGAGGTAGGGTTAGTGGCAGCACAGAGGTAGGGTCAGCAGCAGCAGCACAGAGGAAGGGTCAGCAGCGGCAGCACAGAGGTAGGGTTAGCAGCGGCAGCACAGAGGAAGGGTCAGCAGCGGCAGCACAGAGGTAGGGTCAGCAGCGGCAGCACAGAGGTAGGGTCAGCAGCGGCAGCACAGAGGAAGGGTCAGCAGCGGCAGCACAGAGGAAGGGTTAGCAGCGGCAGCACAGAGGTAGGGTTAGCAGCGGCAGCACAGAGGAAGGGTCAGCAGCGGCAGCACAGAGGTAGGGTTAGTGGCAGCAGAGAGGTAGGGTTAGTGGCAGCAGAGAGGTAGGGTTAGTGGCAGCACAGAGGTAGGGTTAGTGGCAGCAGAGAGGTAGGGTTAGTGGCAGCACAGAGGTAGGGTTAGTGGCAGCAGAGAGGTAGGGTTAGTGGCAGCACAGAGGTAGGGTTAGTGGCAGCAGAGAGGTAGGGTCAGCAGCGGCAGCACAGAGGTAGGGTTAGCAGCGGCAGCACAGAGGTAGGGTCAGCAGTGGCAGCACAGAGGTAGGGTTAGCAGCGGCAGCACAGAGGTAGGGTCAGCAGTGGCAGCACAGAGGTAGGGTTAGCAGCGGCAGCACAGAGGTAGGGTCAGCAGTGGCAGCACAGAGGTAGGGTTAGCAGCGGCAGCACAGAGGTAGGGTCAGCGGTGGCAGCACAGAGGTAGGGTTAGCAGCGGCAGCACAGAGGTAGGGTCAGCAGTGGCAGCACAGAGGTAGGGTTAGCAGCGGCAGCACAGAGGTAGGGTTAGCAGCGGCAGCACAGAGGTAGGGTTAGTGGCAGCAGAGAGGTAAGGTCAGCAGCGGCAGCACAGAGGTAGGGTTAGCAGCGGCAGCACAGAGGTAGGGTTAGCAGCGGCAGCACAGAGGTAGGGTTAGCAGCGGCAGCACAGAGGTAGGGTCAGCAGTGACAGCACAGAGGTAGGGTTAGCAGCGGCAGCACAGAGGTAGGGTCAGCAGTGGCAGCACAGAGGTAGGGTTAGCAGCGGCAGCACAGAGGTAGGGTTAGCAGCGGCAGCACAGAGGTAGGGTTAGTGGCAGCAGAGAGGTAAGGTCAGCAGCGGCAGCACAGAGGTAGGGTTAGCAGCGGCAGCACAGAGGTAGGGTTAGCAGCGGCAGCACAGAGGTAGGGTCAGCAGTGACAGCACAGAGGTAGGGTCAGCAGTGGCAGCACAGAGGTAGGGTTAGCAGCGGCAGCACAGAGGTAGGGTCAGCAGTGGCAGCACAGAGGTAGGGTTAGCAGCGGCAGCACAGAGGTAGGGTTAGCAGCGGCAGCACAGATGTAGGTTTAGTGGCAGCAGAGAGGTAAGGTCAGCAGCGGCAGCACAGAGGTAGGGTTAGCAGCGGCAGCACAGAGGTAGGGTTAGCAGCGGCAGCACAGAGGTAGGGTCAGCAGCGGCAGCACAGAGGTAGGGTTAGCAGCGGCAGCACAGAGGTAGGGTTAGCAGCGGCAGCACAGAGGTAGGGTTAGCAGCGGCAGCACAGAGGTAGGGTTAGTGGCAGCACAGAGGTAGGGTTAGTGGCAGCACAGAGGTAGGGTCAGCAGCGGCAGCACAGAGGTAGGGTTAGTGGCAGCACAGAGGTAGGGTCAGCAGCGGCAGCACAGAGGTAGGGTCAGCAGCGGCAGCACAGAGGTAGGGTCAGCAGCGGCAGCACAGAGGTAGGGTCAGCAGCGGCAGCACAGAGGTAGGGTTAGCAGCGGCTGCACAGAGGTAGGGTCAGCAGCGGCAGCACAGAGATAGGGTCAGCAGCGGCAGCACAGAGGTAGGGTCAGCAGCGGCAGCACAGAGGTGGGGTTAGCAGCGGCTGCACAGAGGTAGGGTTAGTGGCAGCACAGAGGTAGGGTTAGTGGCAGCACAGAGGTAGGGTTAGCAGCGGCAGCACAGAGGTAGGGTTAGCAGCGGCAGCACAGAGGTAGGGTTAGCAGCGGCAGCACAGAGGTAGGGTTAGTGGCAGCACAGAGGTAGGGTTAGCAGCGGCAGCACAGAGGTAGGGTTAGCAGCGGCAGCACAGAGGTAGGGTTAGCAGCGGCAGCACAGAGGTAGGGTTAGCAGCGGCAGCACAGAGGTAGGGTTAGCAGCGGCAGCACAGAGGTAGGGTTAGCAGCGGCAGCACAGAGGTAGGGTTAGTGGCAGCACAGAGGTAGGGTTAGCAGCGGCAGCACAGAGGTAGGGTTAGTGGCAGCACAGAGGTAGGGTCAGCAGCGGCAGCACAGAGGTAGGGTTAGTGGCAGCACAGAGGTAGGGTTAGCAGCGGCAGCACAGAGGTAGGGTTAGTGGCAGCACAGAGGTAGGGTCAGCAGCGGCAGCACAGAGGTAGGGTTAGTGGCAGCACAGAGGTAGGGTTAGCAGCGGCAGCACAGAAGTAGGGTTAGCAGCGGCAGCACAGAGGTAGGGTTAGTGGCAGCACAGAGGTAGGGTTAGCAGCGGCAGCACAGAGGTAGGGTTAGTGGCAGCACAGAGGTAGGGTTAGCAGCGGCAGCACAGAGGTAGGGTTAGTGGCAGCACAGAGGTAGGGTCAGCCGCGGCAGCACAGAGGAAGGGTTAGTGGCAGCACAGAGGTAGGGTTAGCAGCGGCAGCACAGAGGTAGGGTTAGTGGCAGCACAGAGGTAGGGTTAGCAGCGGCAGCACAGAGGTAGGGTTAGTGGCAGCACAGAGGTAGGGTCAGCAGCAGCAGCACAGAGGAAGGGTCAGCAGCGGCAGCACAGAGGTAGGGTTAGCAGCGGCAGCACAGAGGAAGGGTCAGCAGCGGCAGCACAGAGGTAGGGTCAGCAGCGGCAGCACAGAGGTAGGGTCAGCAGCGGCAGCACAGAGGAAGGGTCAGCAGCGGCAGCACAGAGGAAGGGTTAGCAGCGGCAGCACAGAGGTAGGGTTAGCAGCGGCAGCACAGAGGAAGGGTCAGCAGCGGCAGCACAGAGGTAGGGTTAGTGGCAGCAGAGAGGTAGGGTTAGTGGCAGCTGAGAGGTAGGGTGAGTGGCAGCACAGAGGGAGGGTTAGTGGCAGCAGAGAGGTAGGGTGAGTGGCAGCACAGAGGTAGGGTGAGTGGCAGCAGAGAGGTAGGGTTAGTGGCAGCACAGAGGTAGGGTTAGTGGCAGCAGAGAGGTAGGGTCAGCAGCGGCAGCACAGAGGTAGGGTTAGCAGCGGCAGCACAGAGGTAGGGTCAGCAGTGGCAGCACAGAGGTAGGGTTAGCAGCGGCAGCACAGAGGTAGGGTCAGCAGTGGCAGCACAGAGGTAGGGTTAGCAGCGGCAGCACAGAGGTAGGGTCAGCAGTGGCAGCACAGAGGTAGGGTTAGCAGCGGCAGCACAGAGGTAGGGTCAGCTGTGGCAGCACAGAGGTAGGGTTAGCAGCGGCAGCACAGAGGTAGGGTCAGCAGTGGCAGCACAGAGGTAGGGTTAGCAGCGGCAGCACAGAGGTAGGGTTAGCAGCGGCAGCACAGAGGTAGGGTTAGTGGCAGCACAGAGGTAGGGTTAGCAGCGGCAGCACAGAGGTAGGGTTAGCAGCGGCAGCACAGAGGTAGGGTTAGCAGCGGCAGCACAGAGGTAGGGTCAGCAGTGGCAGCACAGAGGTAGGGTCAGCAGTGGCAGCACAGAGGTAGGGTTAGCAGCGGCAGCACAGAGGTAGGGTCAGCAGTGGCAGCACAGAGGTAGGGTTAGCAGCGGCAGCACAGAGGTAGGGTTAGCAGCGGCAGCACAGAGGTAGGGTTAGTGGCAGCAGAGAGGTAAGGTCAGCAGCGGCAGCACAGAGGTAGGGTTAGCAGCGGCAGCACAGAGGTAGGGTTAGCAGCGGCAGCACAGAGGTAGGGTCAGCAGCGGCAGCACAGAGGTAGGGTCAGCAGTGGCAGCACAGAGGTAGGGTTAGCAGCGGCAGCACAGAGGTAGGGTCAGCAGTGGCAGCACAGAGGTAGGGTTAGCAGCGGCAGCACAGAGGTAGGGTTAGCAGCGGCAGCACAGAGGTAGGGTTAGTGGCAGCAGAGAGGTAAGGTCAGCAGCGGCAGCACAGAGGTAGGGTTAGCAGCGGCAGCACAGAGGTAGGGTTAGCAGCGGCAGCACAGAGGTAGGGTCAGCAGCGGCAGCACAGAGGTAGGGTTAGCAGCGGCAGCACAGAGGTAGGGTTAGCAGCGGCAGCACAGAGGTAGGGTTAGCAGCGGCAGCACAGAGGAAGGGTTAGCAGCGGCAGCACAGAGGTAGGGTTACCAGCGGCAGCACAGAGGAAGGGTTAGCAGCGGCAGCACAGAGGTAGGGTTAGCAGCGGCAGCACAGAGGAAGGGTTAGCAGCGGCAGCACAGAGGAAGGGTTAGCAGCGGCAGCACAGAGGAAGGGTTAGCAGCGGCAGCACAGAGGTAGGGTTAGCAGCGGCAGCACAGAGGTAGGGTCAGCAGCGGCAGCACAGAGGTAGGGTTAGCAGCGGCAGCACAGAGGAAGGGTTAGCAGCGGCAGCACAGAGGTAGGGTTAGTGGCAGCACAGAGGAAGGGTTAGTGGCAGCACAGAGGAAGGGTTAGTGGCAGCACAGAGGTACGGTTAGCAGCGGCAGCACAGAGGTAGGGTTAGTGGCAGCACAGAGGAAGGGTTAGCAGCGGCAGCACAGAGGTAGGGTTAGTGGCAGCACAGAGGTAGGGTTAGTGGCAGCACAGAGGAAGGGTTAGCAGCGGCAGCACAGAGGTAGGGTTAGTGGCAGCACAGAGGTACGGTTAGCAGCGGCAGCACAGAGGTAGGGTCAGCAGCGCATAATGAAGCAGTCAAGTCAGATCATATCACTAATAAGTCGTCACAGTTTCAATATACTAATTATCAATCATACAACTTAGAATATGTTACATACATATCTTTGAGAGTGGTTATGATACATTATAAAAGTTGCTTGATAAGTCACTGGACCAGGAGCTGCTTACTTGACAAGTTAACTTTATCAACCTAATTAAGTGGTGAGCAGTACATTCAAGTCAGAGACTTCCTGTTGCCTCCATGGTCACTATAGTGACGTAAGTCACACATGACGTACGTCACTTACGACGTAACGTCTCCTGCCAATGCTAAGTA
>NC_091304.1:42230595-42328095 GCF_038502225.1 Cherax quadricarinatus | reverse complement strand
CACCCCACAGTAGAATAAATAAACATAAATGTGAGATGTGGTAGCAGACGACTTGCACAAGTGACGCCATATTAGAAATGATAATAACAATACTCACCGAGTCTCATTAAATGTCGTATATTACGTTAATATACACATTTTCATTAATCCATCCATGATATTTTTTTTTAAATTATATAATAAACACGATACATAACATAAAAAGATGATAAATACACCCCACAATAGAATAAATAAACATAAATATAAGATGTGGGAGCCACATAACTTGTACAAGTGACGGCAAGAATAACATTTTCTCTAATCTAACATAAGAGAAAATGTGTTACTGGGGGTAACTGTAGAAAATTATTCCTTTTGTATGTATGTAAGTTTATTCAGGTATACACAAATACAGTTACATAGATTATCATACATAACAACATACGTGTAGAGAACCTAGGATAACCCAAAAAAGTCAGTGTGACTTATTTCCATTGCCTTCACTCAGAGCTTCATTTCTTCTCAAAATGATGTTACATGAGAATGGGAGTGTTCTTCTTTATTAATTCTACCGTATCAATGTAGAGACAACCTGTACACAATGTAACTTGTACACAAACCAGATGTGTACACTTCGTTTGTTTACAAAACTTACGTTCGCCTGGTTTGTTTACATAACTCTGCGCCTGCCCCCTCTCATGTACTCATTCTTTCTCTCTCTCATTTATTCGTTTTATCTCATTTACTTACTCCTGACCCTACATTAAGACTACAAATATTTTAAGGTAAGTAATGAGTGAACTGTATATACATTTTATCGCTCTGGGATGCTTAAATATCATAGAATAGTATGTGTGGGTGGGGTGGCCTGGTAAGGTAGCCTGGCTATTACCATACATACCACACTTGATTTCTTACAATAAATACTACTTGTCTCACCTTAGATTAAGACTATAAATATTTTAAGGTAAGTAATGAGTGCACTATGTGTGTATTGTACTTTTTTATTGTTTTTTGATGCCTGGTTCTATTGCTAACTTAATATATGTTAGTGTAAACTTGTTATCTAGTGTTTGTATGCATTTATAAGTGGAAAAAAAGGGTGTTCCACTTTACGGCGATTTCCGCTTTACGGCGGTAGCCTGGAACCTAACCTGCCATATAAGTGGGGCCCTCCTGTATATATATATATATACACACACACACACACCTACCATCCGACTTACGACCGAGTTCGGTTCCGAGAAACCGATCATAAGTCAAAATGGTCATAAGTCGAATTTTACTACTGAATATCAACAAAACATTTTTGTAATGACTTTATTTTATTGTTTTATTTGGTATTTCATGTTTTACTTTATTTTTTATGCTGTTAGTACTGTATTTTATACTGTAAGGTTTAGGATAAACACTGTACAACACAAATAGTTGTTTATTTCCCAGAAATTTGGCATAAAAAACACGGTCATAAGTCGAGTGGTCGTAAGTCGAGCAAGTGGTAAGTCGGATGGTAGGTGTATATATATTACTGTAACTCAAAAGTCGCTTCCTTAACCTTTTGACTGTCGCAACCCCAATTTTGAAACTGTCTCCCTGTGTTGCAAAATATTCGAAAAAAAAATATTTCTCTTGCCAAAATGTTAGGATTAATTTGCTCAGTGTTTTAAGCTTAAAAATTTTTTTTTGCAATCAGTACTTACTGAGATATAGAGGTGTAAAGTTGGCAGAAAATCAGCTGCATATGGCAACAGTGGTGAATGCCGCTCACCTGGTACACTTATATTTACACCCATTCAAAGGTTTCTTGTATTTTCCAATATATTTTTTTCCAACTAACTTATGTGGCCTTTGAGACCAAAGTGACATGCAATGTACATATATACACTGGTTGTATGCAACACAATAACTGCACAAACATTATCATCATTATATTGTTTACAAAACTTGTTTACACAAACCAACAATACAAAAAATTGTGTATTACTATTGTTCTATAATATAAATGCAATTGTACAGTCACTGGACACTTTCCTAGAACTGCTGCAGCTTGTGGAAGTCTTTGAAAAACAGTGTTATGCACAATGGTGTTTTACATTCCTCACACATAAAACGAGTGTCTGCGTTTTTATGGGCGTTTCGTGGTATGCACAGACAAAACACCTCTTTTGAGCACTTTTCTTGAAAGTAGTAAGATGCAGTTGTATGAGGTAGTGATCACCAGGCCTCAGACGAGAGGGTACGTGTTGATAATCTTGTGGGCGCTGGTCTCTTGCAGGTGTTGTTCCCTGGTACTTGAATATTATTTGTCTAATGACTGACAAACAAAATTCACCATATTTTGGTTTGTTGTTGGTCTTCAACTTATACATGCTATAATTATTCAGCATGGAAATGTCAAGAAGATGGAAAAAAAGTTTTATGTACCACTTATAACTCTTGTGTACACAATCAGCAAAACCCAATCTGCATGTCACATTTGTTCATTAAGTGCATATTGAGGTTGTAGTCCATCACAGCTGCAGGTTTTAGAATGTGTTCATTGGTCTCTCTATTCTGCCTGCCACTGTCTGCCATTTCGTTTCAGTGAACATGTCAACAATGTGACATCACATTTGTCATGCCACCAAAATGCTATGATGCGTTGGCAGCAAACACCTGCACCTCACCTCTGTGAGTGCCTGTGTCTAGCCTAGACATATGCTTACAATTTCCACACACTGTACCACAGGTCTGCCACGTTCACTCGCAAGAAATCACTGATTAAGCGGCTTGTGTACGAGTTATAAGTATATAATATATGTCCCTTACCAAGATATGATTCCATCATTGTTCTAACCACATCACCAGAGATACCCAATAACTTCCTGGTATCTCTCAATATATTACTGCCAGTGTGCACAATTATATCCAAAACCAGACCACTTTTGCAATCACACAGTACAAATAACTTTATACCACAGCATTTCCTCTTGTTTGGCATATACTGCTTTAACGACAGTCTGCCTCTGAACAAAATAAAAGACTCATCAATAACAAGCTTCCTGACAGAATAAAAATACATACAGTACTTTTGTTTCAGGTACTTAAACACATTCCCGATTTTATAAAACCTGTCGTTTCTGTCAGACCTTGTTTTTTCTGAGAAGTGCAGCATACATAACAGTATCAGAAATCAATTCACTGGTATAATATCACTAAAACCTGGGGTTGAAATCAGGCAGTTCATCAACCAGTAATTGGTGACAGTGTACTTATACACATGTGGCATAAGCATTATTGTGGAAAAGAACAGATACATCTCTGCCACAGTTGTGTCCTTCCACTTGTGTAGCCATAATCTTACCTGAAGTTTACCTGGAGAGAGTTTTGGGGGTCCACGCCCCCACAGCCCAGTCTGATTATTATTATAAAAAAAAGCGCTAAACCACAAGGGCTATACAGCACTGTAGCCCAGTCTGAGACCAGGCCACATGGTGGATCAGGGTCTGATCAACCAGGCTGTTACTGCTGCCACATGCAAGCTGATGTATGAACCACAGCCCGGTTGGTCAGGTACTGACTCTAGGTGCCTGTCCAGTGCCTTCTTGAAGACAGCCAGGGGTCTATTGGTAATCCCTCTTATATATCCTGAGAGGCAACTGAACAGTCTTGGGCCCCGGACAGTCATTGTGTTGTCTCTCAGTGTACTTGTGGCGCCCCTGCTTTTCATCGGGGGAATGTTGCATCTCCTACTGAGTCTTTTGCTTTCATAGGAAGTGATTTTCGCGTGCAGGTTTGGTACCAATCACTCCAGGACCTTCCAAGTGTATATTATCATGTACAGTATCTCTCTCGCCTGCATTCAAGGGAATATAGATCAAGGACCTTCAATCGTTCCCAGTAGTTTAGGTGCCTTATCGTACTTATGCGTGCCTTGAAAGTTCTTTGTACACTCTCCAGGTCTGCAATGTCACCAGCCTCAAAGGGGCCCGTTAATGTACAGCAGTATTCCAGCCTAGAGAGCACAAGCGATTTAAAGAGAATCATCATGGGCTTGGCATCCCTAGTTTTGAAGGTTTTCATTATCCATCCTATCATTTTCCTAGTGGATGAGGTAGATAAATTGTTGTGGTCTTTGAAGGTGAGATCCTCTGACATTATCACTCCCAGGTCCTTCACATTACTTTTCCACTCTATTGTATGGTTAGAATTTGTCGTATACCCTGGCACATTTATTTCTTCAAGTTTCCCATATCTGAGTAGTTGAAATTTCTCCTCGTTGATCTTCATATTGTTTTGAGTGGCCCATTCGAAGATTTGGTTGATGTCCGCTTGGAGTCTCGCAGTGTCTTCAATGGAGGTCACTGCCATGGTAATCCAGGTGTCATCCGCAAAGGAAGACATGGAGCTATGCCTTACATCTCTATGTCAGAAATAAGGTTAAGGAATAGAATGGGAGCGAGTACTGTGCCTTGTGGAACAGAGCTTTTTACCATGGCTGCCTGGGACTTTCTTCTGTTTACTATTACTCTTTGTGTTCTATTTGTCAGGAAGTTTTAGATCCATCTATCAACTTTTCCCAAATAGAAAGTTGTAGATGCATCTATCAACTTTTCCCATTATTCCTTTATCACGCATTTTGTGTGCTATTACACCATGGTCACACTTGTCAAAAGCTTTTGTAAAGTCTGTGTATACTACAGTGGACCGTCATTTAGCACAGTAGTTACATTCCTGAAAATGCTGTGTTAGGTAAAAAATCGTGTTAGATGAACTGAAGAACTTATGGGAAAAATAAGGTTACGTTTCTGGGAGCCCCCAAAAAGCCAAACGACTTTTTGTTTTAGGCCTCCACATCTTACAAAAATAAAATTGAATATGTAGTTGTAGTTCATTGTTGTGATGTACAGTAGGGCCCCACTTATACAGCACGTTAGGTTCCAGGCTACTGCTGTAAAGCAGAAATCACTGTAAAGTGGAACACCTCTTTTTCCCACTTATAAATACATACAAATACTAGATAACAAGTTTACACTAACATATATTAAGTTAGTAAGTTTATTCAGGTATACACAAATGCAGTTACATAGATTATCATACATAGCAGCATATGGATAACCCAGGATAGCCCAAAAAAGTCAGACAGTGTGACTTACTTCCAGTGGGGTTAGCAATAGAACTAGGCATTAACCCTTTCAGGGTCCAAGGCCCAAATCTGGAGTCACGCACCAGTGTCCAAGAATTTAAAAAAAAAAAAATTTGTTATTTTTTCTTATGAAATCGTAGAGAATCTTTTTGTGAAGGTAATAAAACAAAAAGTACGAAATTTGGTGGAAAATTGACGAAATTATGCTCTCGCGAATTTTGATGTGTCAGCGATATTTACGAATCGGCGATTTTGCCGACTTTGACTCCCATTTTAGGCCAATTACATTATTCCAATCAACCAAATTCTTAGCTATTTCACTAGTATTACTTCTATTCTATCGATTGAGCACAAGAAATCGCCAAGTCAACTGTTTCAACTACAAAATAAAGTGATCAGAAATTGTTAATTTGGCCAATTTAACACAAAGTTCAAAATATTCCAATTTCAAAATAGGGTCCAGAATGAACAATGTAGGCATTCCTGGCACTAAACTAACATTTCCTCTGTTCATTAGTTATGTTTTGAGGCTTTACAAATAAATTCCATTTTGATTTTTTATTCACATAATGAATTTTTATTCACACCAAAAAATAGAAGATTTACTGTTATGCAATACTGTAATAATTGTATAAATATCATCACCATATTTGTGAATGTATATTAGACCCACCAGCTGATGTGTATTAGACGTGTGAGGTCGTTTGTTTACTCTTGAATATCGGCAAAAATTTAACATTTCCGCTACTTTGAGCTCAGTTTCAAGCCATTTCCAATGCCAAAACCAATCAAAATCATCTCTATTTCTGTAATATGTCTTCCATTCTATCAAATGAGACCAAGAAATCGCAAATACAACTATAAAAAACATACGAAAAAACACTGCAAAGTTGCTGTTTTAATCGAAAAATCATGATTTAATTTTTTTTCTCTCATTATACACAGTGTGCTGCAGGATCTGTTTTATGTGGTGCACACATACCACATAGATGTATTCTCTCATATCTAGGCCCAAATGTACCACTCACAGTTTATCAGAGTGAGCTGAGCTCATGGCGTAGATCTACGGTTTGGACCCTGAACGTAAAGCCGTAGATCTACGGGACGGACCCTGAAAGGGTTAAAAAACAATAAAAAAGTAAAATACACATATAGTACACTCATTACTTTAAAATATTTGTAGTCTTAATCTAGGGTGAGATGAGTAGTATTTATTGTAAGAAATCAAGTGTGGTAGGTATGGCAGCCAGCCAGGCTACCATACCAGGCCACCCCATCCACACATAATATTCTATAACATTTAAGTGTCCCAGAGTGATAAAATGCATATACAGTTCACTCATTACTTACCTTAAAATATGTGTAGTCTTAATGTAGGGTCAGAGGTGAGTAAATGAGATAAAACCAATAAATGAGAGAGAGAGACAGACAGAGAGAGAATGAGTACATGAGAGAGGATGCTCGTGGAGTTATGTAAACAAACCAGGTGTACACATCTGGTTTGTGTCAAGTTACATTGTGTATATGTTGTCTCTATGTTGATACGGTAGAATAAATAAAGAGGAACACTCCCATTCTCATGTAACACCATTTTTTAGGGCAACAAGTGCCCGAAGACCCTCAGCCCTGGCGATGCCTGCCAATGAAGCCCAAGTGGACGCCTGCTGATGAAGACCAAGTGCTGATGAAGATGAGAAGCGAGATGACACTCCCCTCCAGGGAGTCGCCGCAAGAGAGAAGAAGATGTTACCCTCCAGCCGGAGGGCCCAAGAAAGAAGACAGAAGAAAGATGATGAACGACACCCCCAACCGGGGGCCACAGCCGGGTCACCATATGGAGAAGACCGGGGCCGGAAGTACAGTGGACCCCCGGTTAACGATATTTTTTCACTCCATAAGTATGTTCAGGTGCCAGTACTGACCGAATTTATTCCCATAAGGAATATTGTGAAGTAGATTAGTCCATTTCAGACCCCCAAACATACACGTACAAACGCACTTACATAAATACACTTACATAATTGGTCGCATTCAGAGGTAATCGTTATGCGGGGGTCCACTGTACCAGCAAACCTCTAATGAATGAATGAATGAACCATTTTTTAGAAGAAATGACGCTCTGAGTGAAGGCATACAAAAGGAATAATTTTCTACAGTTACGCCCAGTAACACATTTTCTCTTATGTTGGACTAGAGAAAACGTTATTCTTGCCATCACTTGTACAAGTTGTCTGGCTACCACATCTCATATTTATGTTTATTTATTCTACTGTGGGGTGTAGTTATCGTCCTTATATGTTATGTATTGTGTTTATTATAAAATTTTGAAAAAAATATCATAGCTGGATTAATGAAAATGTGTATATTAACGTAATATACAACATTTAATGAGACTCAGTGATTATTATCATTACTAATATGGCGTCACTCATACAAGTCGTCTGACTACCACATCTAATACAGTGGAACCCCGCATAACGATTACCTCCGAATGCGACCAATTATGTAAGTGCGTTTGTACGTAAGTGCATTTGTACGGTCAGTACTGGCATCTGAACATACTTCTGGAGTGAAAAAATATCGTTAACCGGGGGTCCACTGTATTTATGTTTATTTATTCTACTGTGGGGTGTATTTATCATCTTTATATGTTATGTATCATGTTTATATAATTTTGAAAAAGTATCATAGATGGATTAATGAAAATGTGTATATTAATGTAATACAAGACATTTAATGAGACTCGATGATTATTATTGAGTATTATTATCATTACTAATATGGCATCTCGAGACATAAGACATTCTTACCGATTTTAATGTGTACCTGCACGCCAGCACAGTAAGTTTATTTAGGTACAGGTATACATAAGTATAATTATCAGAGTATATATAAAATATGAAATAACTTTTAAAAACACTTGAAATTTTGGAGTTTCCAGACACAATGGAGAGATGTAGTGTTTACGGAGCTCACGGAGAATGTAAACAAACAGGGTGGGGCATGTTGATCGTATTAGAAAGTCAGGTGTGGGGAGCCGTATGGAGAGTTTAGGTCATAATTTGAAGTGACCGTATTAGCGGAACGCCGTAAAGCGGGGCCCTACTGTATTATGTTGTTTTTACTGCTTAAGACTACAAATGAAACAGAAATAATAGTATTTCTTACCTTAAATTGTGGGTGCTTGTGTTTGTGGATGATTGTGAAGAGAGTGTAGAGTTATGTTGTGGTCCTACTGGGCTGAGGTGGATGGTAGAGGTTCTGGTACTGAAGTTGATGGTTGTACTGGAGTGTCTAACTTAGTCATTCAGTTAGTCAAGTTATTCAGTAAGTCAATCAAGTCACTCAGTAAGTCAGTCAGTCAAGTCATTCAGTAAGTCCATCAAGTCACTCATTCAGTCGGTCAAGTTATTCAGTAAGTCAGTCAAATCACTCAGTAAGTCAGTCAAGTCATTCAGTAAGTCAGTCAAGTCATTCAGTAAGTCAGTCAAGTCATTCAGTAAGCCAATCAAGTCAATCAGTAAGTCAGTCAAGTCACTCAGTAAGTCAGTCAAGTCATTCAGTAAGTCAGTCAAGTCATTCAGTAAGTCAGTCAAGTCATTCAGTAAGTCAGTTGTCATTAAGTAAGTCAGTCAAGTCACTCAGTAAATCAAGTCACTCATAAGTCATTCAGTCAAGTCGTTCAGTAAGTGAAGTCACTCAGTAAGTCAGTCAAGTCATTCAGTAAGTCAGTCAAGTCATTCAGTATGTCAGTCAAGTCACTCAGTAAGTCAGTCAATATACAAATAACCCACACGTAAAAGAGAGAAGCTTACGACGACGTTTCGGTCCGACTTGGACCATTGACAAAGTCACATGGTCCAAGTCGGACCGAAACGTCGTCGTAAGCTTCTCTCTTTTATGTGCGGGTTATTTGTGTATCGTTCCAGTCACGGTATTGTGTTTTTTTTGTTATTTAAGTCAGTCAAGTCATTAAGTAAGTCAAGTCATTCAGTAAGTCAGTCAAGTCACTCAATAAGTCAGTCAAGTCACTCGTAAGTCATTCAGTCAAGTCATTCAGTAAGTCATTCAGTCAAGTCACTCAGTAAGTCAGTCAAGTCACTCAGTAAGTTGAGTGATTCAGTAGGTCAGTCAAGTCAGTCAGTCAAGTGACTCTGTAAGTCAAGTTAGTAAATTAGTCGTCACTCAGTAAGACAGTCAGTCAGTTCAGTCATTTAGTAAGTCAGTCATTCAGTCAGTCAGTCAGTCAGTCAGTCAGTCATTCAGTCATTCAGTCAGTCAGTCATTCAGTCAGTCAGTCATTCAGTCAGTTACACAAACTCATGTTTACCTCATTTTCTGTGTACAAAGTAACACTTCATTACGGCTACAGGTTATCTCTTGTCTAATACCTTTGTTTCTTTGTTAATTCTAAGACTTAAGTGCTTATACATTTTCGTGCCACTTTCAGCAACACAGGTATGGCTACTGGGTGTCATGATTGCTTGACAGATACAAGATATAGTAATTAAAATATCATAACACAATTCACAAACACAGTTGCCTTGTAGCAGAGAAAGACTGGACACTATGAATTATGAACGCTGGGATGGTGGGGTGGTGTCTGGGAGTGGCAGGGGAGGGCTCCCCGGCTGCTCCACAAGTCACTCATAGTCATTCAGTCAGTCAAGTCGTTCAGTAAGTCAGTCAAGTCACTCAGTATGTCAGTCAAGTCACTCAGCAAGTCTGTCAAGTTATTCAGTCAAGTCACTCAGTAAGTTGGTCAAGTCATTCAGTCAGTGAAGTCACTGAGTAAGTCAGTCAAGTCATTCAAGTCACTCACTCAGTAAGTCAGTCAAGTCATGCAGTAAATCAGTCAAGTCATTCAGTAAGTCAGTCAAGTTACTCAGTAAGTCAATCAGTCAGCTCAGTCAATCAGTCAGCTCAGTCAATCAGTCATTCAGTAAGTCAGTCATTCAGTAAGTCAAACTCATGTTTACCTCTTTTTCTGTGTACAAAGTAACACTTCATTATGTACTTATAACCTCGTGAGGTATTGTATCGATATGAATACAGTGGACCCCCGACCTACGAAATTAATCCGTTCCTGAGAGCCCATCGTAAGACAAAATGATCATAGGTTGAATTAATTTTCCCCACAAGAAATAATGGAAATCAAATTAATCCGTTCCAGATACCCCAAAGTATGAAAAAAAATATTTTTACCACATGAAATATACATTTTCCTACACAAAAAAAAGAAGGAGACATGCATAATATACATTATTGTGTAATTAAGAATAAATGACACTTACCTTTACTGAAGATCTGGTGATGAGTGATGGGATGGGAGGAGGGGAGATGATGTTTTTATTTTTTGGAAGAGGAATCCCCTTTCATTAGGACTTGAGGTAGCACATCCTTTTCTGGGGTTACTTCCTTTCGTCTTTTAATGCCACTGGGAACAACTTGAGTCACTGGACCTCTGTCACCCCAAAAATCTGTCCATAGAGCTCTGTACCTCTTGTTCCTTTAAGATTTTTCTAAAGTGGTTCACAATATTGCCATTGTAATAGTCACCAGCACGGCTTGCAATAGCTGTGTCAGGGTGATTTTCTTCCACTTTGCACACATTTCCTTAATCCTTGAAGAAGGCAACTTCCTCCATCTCTCTCTCTCTCCCCTCCTCTGAAGCAATTTCCTCAGGTCTGGCCTCTTGCTGTTGCAGATGCTCTTGCAGCTCATCAGTGGTTAGTTCTTCATCGTCCTCCTCCACCAACTCTTCCACATAGTCCCCACTAACCTCCAACCCCATGGACTTCCCCAATGCCACAATAGATTCCACAACTGGCATAGGCTCCTCAGGGTTAGCCCCAAACCCTTCAAAATCCCTCTCTTCTACACATTCTGGCCACAATTTCCTCCAAGCAGAGTTCAAGGCCTTCTTAGTCACTCCCTCCCAAGCCTTACCTAAAAGGTTTACACAACTGAGGATATTAAAGTGATCTTTCCAAAACTCTCTTAGGGTCAAATAAGTGTCTGAGGTCACTTGAAAGCACTTTTGAAACATTGCTTTGGTGTACAATTTTTTGAAATTTGAAATGATCTGCTGGTCCATGGGCTGGAGGAGAGGAATGGTATTAGGAGGCAAGAACTTAATTTTGATAAAACTCAAGCTCTGCCAAGTCTGAAGGATGACCAGGAGCATTGTCTAATACCAGGAGGCATTTAAGCTCCAGTTTATTGTCCAGGAGGTAATTTTTCATGGTGGAGCCAAAGACATGGTAAAACCAGTCATAGAAGAAGTCCCTAGTGATCCATGCCTTACTGTTTGCCTTCCACATCACACACAAATTAGCCTTGACGACACTGTTTTTCCTGAACACTCTGGGAATTTCAGAGTGATACATGAGTAGAGGCTTCACTCTGCAATCCCCACTAGCAATACTACACAACAAAAGAGTAAGCTGTCTTTCATAGGCTTGTGTCCTGGCAGTGCTTTTTCCTCCTGTGTAATGTAGGTCCTGTTTGGCATTTTCTTCCAAAACAGGCCTGTTTTGTTACAATTAAACACTTGTTGGGAGTCGAATCCTTCAGCCTTTACATAATCCTGGAATTCCTGCACATATTTTTCAGCTGCTTTTTGGTCCGAACTGGCAGCCTCACCATGCCTTATCACACTATGTATGCCACTACGATTCTTAAATCTCTCAAACCAACCTTTGCTGGTCTTAAATTCACTCACATCACCACTAGTTGCAGGCATTTTTTTAATTAAATCATTATGCAACTGCCTTGCCTTTTCACATATAATCGCTTGAGAGATGCTATCTCCTGATATCTGTTTTTCGTTTATCCATGCCAATCCGCTGACACGTCCACTCCCAAATATCTGAACATCCTCATAACCTTACTCTTTCCTGTCATCTCAACATCTTCGAGCACTTGCGATCTGTGTTTCATAAAGATACTTGCACCTTTTGCAACAACAGCTTCCTTGATTGCCTGTTTGTTGGCCAGGATAGTAGAGATGGTTGATTGGGGTTTGTTGTACAACCTGGCCAGCTCAGAGGCACGCACTCCACTTTCGTATTTATTTACCATCTCCTTCTTCATTTCAATAGTAATTTTTCCCCCTTTTTACCAAGGGTTGGCACTAGAAGCTTTCTTTGGGCCCATGGTGGCTTATTTAGCAGTTAGAAGCACTAAAAACACTGGAATAATACAAAATGTTCCGAATGTATGCGTGAGAGCAACCGCTCTGGCTTGTAAACACTGGCACACTAACTGAAGGCAGGCCAGCTGAGGCGAGCTCAAGCTGAACACATGTGGACGCGTATGGGACAAATGCTGTAGGTCGAGTTTTTCAGCGCATGTCGGGGTCAAATTTTTACGCTGAAAAGCATTGTAGGTCAGTTTTAACATAGGTTGGGGACATCGTATGTCAGGGGTCCACTGTACAGCTGTGCCTCTGCAGTGCCAAAAATACCCAGCAAAACCAGGTAGTCCACATAGTTGGGACAGTCAGAGTTTCTTGTAGGATGGTGGGGTGGTGTCGGGGAGTGGCAGGGGATGGCGGGAGGGCTCCCCTGCTGCTCCACAACAAGGTGGCAGCTTGAGCAAAAGAGATTTTTTTTTTTCCTTCCCACAAACTGAACCGTGTTAAATTAATTATATGACATGTTACATAAAATTGTGCCGCAATTCTTCAATCATGCAATACTAAAATCGTGCCAAATAAACTTGTGCTAAATGACAGTCTACTGCACGTCTGTATTTTGCTTATCCTCTACAGCATCCATGACCTTGTCATAGTGGTCCAGTAGCTGGGACAGGCAGGAGCGACCTGCTTTAAACCCGTGTTGCCCTGGGTTGTGTAATTGATGGGTATCTAGGTGGTTGGCTATCTTGCTTCTTAGAGCCCTCTCAAAGATTTTTATGATATGGGATGTTAGTGCTATCGGTCTGTAGTTCTTTGCAATTGCTTTACTGCCACCTTTGTGGAGTGAGGCTATGTCTGTTGTTTTTAGTGTGCGTGGGATGACCCCTGTGTCCATGCTCCTTCTCCATAAAATGCTAAAGGCACACAATAGGGGCTTCTGGCAATTCTTGATGAACACGGAGTTCCACGAGTCTGGGCCTGGGGCAGAGTGCATGGGCATGTCATTAGTTGCCACTTCAAAATCTTGTGGAGTTAGAATAATATCCGAGAATTTTGGGATGACCAAATTTTGGGTTTCAATCATAAAGAATTCATTTGGATTGTCTACCCTTAGTCTGGGCAGTGGCTCACTGAACACTGAGTCATGCCATATTGGTGAAACAATTGTATTTGCCATGGTGTATTCGATGCATGTGTTACTTTGCCTGACAATAATGTCCATCAGGTGTTCATTCAAGAATAACTGAAAGCATTCCAGTTCAGTGGCACTGTTCGCAAGTGTACATGATGGCTGTATTCCACTTTGTGTTTCATCAAACTGATGGGGATTGGGAACAAAAGTGGCACCTTCCTGCCAATCCCAGATGTGGTCTGCTGGTGGGTACTGGATATTGATAAGTGGTTGTGCAGGTTGTGGGAGTGTGGGGGCAGTTGAGGGTGGGCTTTGTTGTGGCTGGGATGAGTCAGCTGTGTGGGTACCAGTGTGGCCCGCTGCTGGTGCCACATGAGGCGTGCCACCGTCAACACCACTAACACCACCACCACCTGCTGCCCCACGCACTGTCACAATATCATCATCTTCACTATCAGTTCCTGTTGTAGGGTCACAGGATACACTCCAAGATATTTACTTCTTCCCTTTGGAATGGCATATGGCACACTACCAGAGCGCATGCTGCGTTGCACATACTGCCGCTTCACTGGAGAATATTCCCCCTCACTGTCGCAACTCAAACTGCTTTTAATAGCTTGGAAATCACTGTCACTACCACTTTCACAGCTCACATCTGAGTCCTGTACATGGGGAAATAGTTTCCTCTTTTGCCCTGGTACAGGTAAACGTGAATGAGATGACCCAGCACCAGAGGTGGAAGGTTGTGGGTTGTGTGGGTTTTCATCACTAATTATGTTATTCTGGGCACTGCTTTTGGTCACACCCTTCACAAAACCATGAAATTCACTTTCACTGGCATTTCCATCAGCGTTAGAGCTATCACTTGGGAACAGAAGACCTCCAATTTGCCGGGGAGTAAGGCACTTCTTACCGCAAGGCATGGTGAACATGGACTGCTAAGATGGCGTTCCCACAATGCACCACTGAGTCCTCGATTTTTTTCATACTGCGCACACCTATCACGTAGACCCATTCTCTCACATGTAGACCTACCAACTTTCTCCCACTTGATTTGAAGCCGCTAGAATTTTGGCGTATTAATACCTCAAAAACATTGGCTCATGAGACATATGTATATATATACGGCCGAAACACTTAACCCTTTCAGGGTTTCGGCCGTACTAGTACGGCTTACGAGCATGGGGACGGGGACGTGACTAATGAACAGAGGAAATGTTATTTTAGTGCCAGGAATGTCTTTCTTGTTTATTCTGGACCCTATTCAGGAATTGGCATCTTTTGAAATTTGTGTGAAATTGGCAAAATTGCTAAATTCTGACCACTGTATTGGATAGTTGAAATCAGTAAATGGGTGGTTTCTTGTACTCATTTGATAGAAAAAAAAATGGAGTTCTAGCGAAATAGTTACGGTTTTTGTCGACAAGTACACTGGAATTGGCCGAAAATAGGGCTCAAAGTGGGCAAAATTGCCGATGCGTAAACATCGTCGAGACCACTAACTTCGCAAGAGCATAATTTCGTAAGTTTTCCATCAAATTTCATACTTTTGGTGTCATTATGATTGGGAAAAGATTCTCTATCTTTTCATAAGAAAATTTTTTTTTTTTCTTTTTAAATTTGGCCGACTCTGAGAACAAGTCTCTGAGAGGGCCTGTCGACCCTGAAAGGGTTAAAGGGTTTAATCCTTTCACTGTCGCCCCCCTCCCTAAAACTAACCCCTTCCACTGTCACTCCCTCCCTATAACTAACCCTTTCACTGTTATCCCCTCCCTCAAAATACCCCTTTTACTGTCACCCCTCCCTAAAACTAACCTTTTCACTGTAACCCATTCCCTAAAACTAACCCTTTCACTGTCACCCCCCTCCCTAAAACTAACCCTTTTACTGTCACCTCTAACTAAAACTAACCTTTTCACTGTCACCCCCTCCCTAAAACTAATCCTTTCACTGTCACCCCCTCCCTAAAACTAATCTTTTCACTGTCACCCTAAAGCTAACCCTTTCACTGTTATCCCCTCCCTACAACTAACCCCTTTCTCTGTCACCCCCTACCTATAACTAACCCCTCTCACTGTCACCCCCTTCCTAAAACTAACCCTGTCACTGTCACCTTCACCCCCTCCCTAAAACTAACCTTTTCACTGTTATCCCCTCCCTAAAATTAATCCTTTCACTATCACCCCCTCCCTCAAAATAACCATTTCACTCTCACCCCCTCCCTAAAACTAACCCTTTCACTGTCACCCCTCCCTATTTATTTATTTATTGTATTTATTATTATTTGGACATGATACATAGTTGTACAAAAGAAATACAGTGGTTGAGTGTACATGCCAAAAGCCCTTTATATGCAGAGCATTGTGGGCAGGCTTAAAATTAACTTAAGATTAACTAAGCAATGATATATTCAGTGGTAAAAATTACAGTAAACAAATTACAACATGAAGTACAAATGAGTATTTCAAATAAGAAGCTTTATAGTTGTACAAATTTGTAGCACAATTTATAATATAATCCGGTCAAATCCAATAAAATCAATGATTTGTAGCGCAGAAACAGGTTATATGGTCATTTGATGAGTCACAGGTTATACATTTATGAGATACAGTTAATTAATATTTATTTAGTTGTGGGTGATTAAGTGGTTTTTAAGAAGAGTCTTGAATTGATAAACAGACAGTGTTTCTTTCATATTCACAGGTAATGAATTCCAGATTTTTGGGCCTTTTATGTGCATTGCGTTTTTACATAGCGTGAGATGGACACGAGGAACATCAAAGAGTGATCTGTGCTTTGTGTTATGGTCATGTGTTCTGTTGAGGTTGGTAAGGAGACGTTTCAGGGGAGGGTTTATATCAAAGTGTTCTATGAATGTAGTAGGTGCAGTAATAAGTATGGATGTTTTGTATGGTGAGTAGGTTTAGAGTTTTGAATATTGGTGGAGTGTGCTGCCTGTAGTGGGAATTTGTTATCATTTTGCCTGCAGCCTTTTGTTGGGTAATTAATAGTCTGAGATGGTTTATTGTTGTTGAGCCCCATGCACAAATTCCATAGGTGAGATAGGGGTAAATGAGTGAGTGATATTGGGCCAGGAGGGCTGACTGTGGAACATAGTACTGCCCTAAAACTAATCTTTTCACTGTCACCCACTCCCTAAAACTAACCCTTTCATTGTTATCCCCTACCTAAAACTAACCCTTTTACTATTACCCCCTCCCTAAAACTAACCCTTTCACTTTCACCTTTTATTCTTTCTCTTTACTCTTTACTTTCACCCTTCCCCAATATTACCACTTTTGCTACAGCTTCCCCAAAACAAGTGCCATCACTGTTTTTCCCAAAATTAATGCCTTCACTGTCAGTCACGTAGATTTATAGCTGTGGGATTACTATCACTGCCATATATCTATGCATGATTCAAATTGTCCTCAGATTTGTTGTGAGCAGCAAAGTTTGACCTAGACACGAGAGAATGGGCCTATATGAGGAGAATCTGCAATAAAAAAAAACTGTCCTATGCAGTGCATGATGGGAACTGTGAGAAATCAGAGAAGGCAACTAGTTTCCTGAACTGTTAGACCCCCTAAGTAGGGAGGAAAGGAGGGAAAAAGGAGCAGTGGACCCACATATGCTTATGTCTGATGGTGCCACATTTCCTTATACACTCTTCCTTTATAAGAATAATTTAGTGATAAAGCCTCTATAGACTAAAATTACTACTACTTAAAAGTATTTAAGCTAAGTTAGATTTAGATATACAGTAATTTATCATACTAAATAGCAACTACCTAGTTACAGGGCCACTTACCCTACACTGTGAATTAGATACCATTTCACAGTAATAACCAGCTTCCTCGCTGCTACAAGGCAGTTAGTTGCAGATTGTGACTTAAAGTATCGCAAGAGATTCTTGCTGGAGCAACACAGACCCTTCCCCCACACTTCACGATGGTAAGTACCCACTAACAGTATCATTAAATGCACATTTCTTGAACGGTGTGGGGGTTGACCAGTGTGAAGGGTCTTACCACAGCCTCCAGCTTACCAGAGATGCACTTACAATCAGAGTACAGTGGTACCTCGACTTATGAGTACCCCAACTTACGAGTTTTCTATGTTACGAGCCATCACTCGGTCGATTTTTTGCTTTGAGTTGCGAGCCAAAATCCGAATTACGAGCAAAAAAAATATTTACTGAAAAAAAATATTTACTGAAAAAAAAAATATATATATATATACTGAAAATGACATTTGGCAAGAACCCCAGCCTAAATGGCACAACAAAAAGTGGTTTTGGGACTTGGTATTTATAAAACAATGCTAGTGCGAGGTTCTCACTGGAGGTAATCATGTAATTATCTTTAGTTATTCTATAAAAAATAAAGTTGCTCGGTTTTTGACAATTGCAAAATATCTTGCCCTTTACTCCCACACAAATCCCCAAATATTTGGAATATTTCCAATATTCCACAAGCCAATTGTAGAACAATCATTTTTTTATGATTCCAGTCAATTTTATTTCATTTATTTCAATAATAAATGGTGGGCTTCATGAAATAAGTCAATAACTTACTTTCAAGATATTCATATATCACTGCACCTACCTGAATACACTATTCCTAGCTCCTACCAACCCAACAGAAGTCTTGCTCATCATCAACACCCTTAAAAACAAGGCAGGTGACATAAACAACTTGCTGACATTTATGTACAAAAAAGCTTCTCAAGTATTGTCACCAATTATTGCAACAGTCTTTAACAAATCCACTGAATCCTCCATCTTCCCAGCAATTCTCAAAATAGTGAGGGTCGCCCCCGATCCACAAAGGAGGTGGCCAAGCTGATTTGAATAACTATAGACCAATATCTAACTTACCACTGCTCTCTAAAATCTTTGAAAAATTAATTCAAAGACGGATCTATTTCTACCTCGTCTCACACAACATACTAAACCCCTGTCAGTTTGCATTCAGGAATAATAAAAGCACAAATGATGCTATCAATCACATGCTAGAACTAATATATACAGCACTCAAAAAGAAAGAAGTCCCGCTGGGCATTTTCATTGATTTACGTAAAGCTTTTGATACAGTCGACCATGAACTGCTGCACACTAAATTAACACACTGTGGTATAAGAGGCGACTCCCTCAACTACCTAAAGTCATACCTTAGTAACAGAAGCCAATATGTGTACACAAATGGTGCAAACTCTTCCACTCAAACAATCACAGTAGGAGTCCCACAAGGAAGTGTCCTTGGACCACTCCTCTTTCTCATCTACATCAATGACCTACTGAATACATCACAGCTACTCAAACCCATATTATTTGCAGATGACACTACATACGTCTTCTCTCACCCAAACCCAGTCATACTAGCAAACACAGTCAATGCCGAATTGCAGACAATATCTACCTGGATGATGACTAATAAACTTACTGTGAATACTGACAAAACCTATTTCATTCAGTTTGGAAACAGAGCTGCAAATGTTCCACTTAACATAAAGCTAAACAGATCACGCATCACAAGACTCACAGAGGGAAAATTCCTGGGAATCCACATTGACAGTAGCCTCAAATTCCAGACATGTATACAACAAATTTCCAAGAAAATCTCTAAGACAGTATGCATACTATCAAAGATACAGTACTATGTTCCACAATCAGCTCTCCTTGCACTGTATCATTCACTCATCTACCCTTATCTCACCTATGGAATTTGTGCATGGGGATCAAGAACATTAAATCACTTAAGACCACTAATAATAATGCAAAAGATTGCAGTCAGAATTATATCAAATTCCCACTCCCAAAAGCATACTCCACCAATATTCAAAAGTTTAAATCTGCTCACCATAAAGAACATCCATACTTATTCATGTGCCTACTACATACATAGAACAATACACACAAACATAAATCCTCCACTCAAACTTCTCCTCACCAACCTAAACACAATTTTTTTTTTTATTATCACACTGGCCGATTCCCACCAAGGCAGGGTGGCCCGAAAAAGAAAAACTTTCACCATCATTCACTCCATCACTGTCTTGCCAGAAGGGTGCTTTACACTACAGTTTTTAAACTGCAACATTAACACCCCTCCTTCAGAGTGCAGGCACTGTACTTCCCATCTCCAGGACTCAAGTCCGGCCTGCCGGTTTCCCTGAAACCCTTCATAAATGTTACTTTGCTCACACTCCAACAGCACGTCAAGTATTAAAAACCATTCATCTCCATTCACTCCTATCAAACACACTCATGCACGCCTGCTGGAAGTCCAAGCCCCTCGCACACAAAACCTCCTTTACCCCCTCCCTCCAACCTTTCCTAGGCCGACCCCTACCCCGCCTTCCTTCCACTACAGACTGATACACTCTTGAAGTCATTCTGTTTCGCTCCATTCTCTCTACATGTCCGAACCACCTCAACAACCCTTCCTCAGCCCTCTGGACAACAGTTTTGGTAATTCCGCACCTCCTCCTAACTTCCAAACTACGAATTCTCTGCATTATATTCACACCACACATTGCCCTCAGACATGACATCTCCACTGCCTCCAGCCTTCTCCTCGCTGCAACAGTCATCACCCATGCTTCACACCCATATAAGAGTGTTGGTAAAACTATACTCTCATACATTCCCCTCTTTGCCTCCAAGGACAAAGTTCTTTGTCTCCATAGACTCCTAAGTGCACCGCTCACCCTTTTCCCCTCATCAATTCTATGATTCACCTCATCCTTCATAGACCCATCCGCTGACATGTCCACTCCCATTCACCTCCTCCATACTCTCTCCCTCCAATCTGATATCCAATCTTTCATCACCTAATATTTTTGTTATCCTCATAACCTTACTCTTTCCTGTATTCACTTTTAATTTTCTTCTTTTGCACACCCTACCAAATTCATCCACTAATCTCTGCAACTTCTCTTCAGAATCTCCCAAGAGCACAGTGTCATCAGCAAAGAGCAACTGTGACAACTCCCACTTTATGTGTGATTCTTTATCTTTTAACTCCACGCCTCTTGTCAAGACCCTCGCATTTACTTCTCTTACAACCCCATCTATAAATATATTAAACGACCACGGTGACATCACACATCCTTGTCTAAGGCCTACTTTTACTGGGAAATAATTTCCCTCTTTCCTATGTACTCTAACTTGAGCCTCACTATCCTCGTAAAAACTCTTCACTGCTTTCAGTAACCTACACCATACACCTGCAACATCTGCCACATTGTCCCCCTATCCACCCTGTCATACGTCTTTTCCAAATCCATAAATGCCACAAAGACCTCTTTAGCCTTATCTAAATACTGTTCACTTATATGTTTCACTGTAAACACCTGGTCCACACACCCCCTACCTTTCCTAAAGCCTCCTTGTTCATCTGCTATCCTATTCTCAGTCTTACTTTTAATTCTTTCAATAATAACTCTACCATACACTTTACCAGGTATACTCAACAGACTTATCCCCCCAAACAGAATACATGACCATAACACAAGGACACAGATCTCTTTTCGATGTACCCCATGTCCATATCACACTGTGTAAAAACTCTATGCACATAAAGGGCCCCAAAATTTGGAATTCATTACCAGAAAATATTATGGTAATTTGGTCTGAAAATCAATTTAAAACTCTTCTCAAAAGCCACTTAATCACCCTAGACTAAATGTAGTAGGGCCCCACTTATACGGCAGGTTAGGTTCCTGGCTACTGCCGGAAAGCAGACATCACCGGAAAGCAGAACGCCATTTTTTCCACTTATAAATGCATATAAATGCCAGATAACAACTTTACACTAACCTATATTAAGTTAGCAATAGAACTAGGCATTTAAAATAATAAAAAGTAAAATACACATGCAGTACTCATTATTTACCTCAAAATATTCATAGTCTTAATGTAGGGCAAAAGGTGAGCAGTATTTACTGTAAGAAGTTAGGTGTGGTAGCCCTCCTGGCCACCCCACCCACACAAAATATACTACGACGATGCTTAACCCTTTGACTGTCGAAGGGCCCAATCCTGAAGTGTCTTCTGGTGTCGCAAAATATTCGAAAAAAAAAAATTATTTTTTCTTATGAAAATGTTAAGATTATTTTTCTGATTGTTTTAGTCCCAAAAAAAAATTTTTCCCATCAGTACTTACCGAGATATAGAGGCATGAAGTTTGCAGAAAATGAGCCGCGTATGGCAACAGCGGCGACTGCCGCTCACCCGGTAAACTTTAGTTTACTTGTATTTGAAGGTTTGTTGTTTTTTTCACTATTTTATTTTTTCACATAACTTATGTGGCCTATGAGACCAAAGTAAGGTGCAATGTACATATATACACTCGTTGTATACAACACAATAAGCACACAAACATAATTATCAATATATTGTTTACAAAACTTGTTTACAAAAACAAACAATACAAAAAATTGTTTATTACTATTGTTCTATAATATATATACCAATATACAGTCACTGAACATACTCCTAGAAGTTCTGCAGCTTGTGGAACTCTGTGAAACATGGTGTCATACACAGTGGTGTTTTACACTCTTACACATAAAACATGGTGTCATACACAGTGGTGTTTTACACTCCTCACACATAAAACATGGTGTCATACACAGTGGTGTTTTACACTCTCACACATAAAACATGGTGTCATACACAGTGGTGTTTTACACTCTCACACATAAAACATGGTGTCATACACAATGGTGTTTTACACTCTCACACATAAAATCAGTGTGTGTGCATTTTTGTTGAATTTTTTTTTATGTGCAAAGACAAAATACCTCGTCTGAGCAGTTTTCTTCAAAGTATTAGCAGGCAGTTGTGTTATGTAGTTATCCTAGGTAAATGGTCGTGTGTCATCATTCCTTCCTTCCTAATTTCCTTCATTCCTTTCCTACCTGGAGGCTACCTGGAGGGCATTCCACCTCTCTTCCTACATTCCTTCATCTGTCCTTCATTACTTTTTTCCTTCCTTTCATCTAGTCCTTCCTTCATTCCTGCCTTCCCTTCTTGCTTCTGGTTTCTATAATATATATACACATATATAGTCACTAGATACTTTCATAAAACTCCTATTATCACCCTTCAGCAAGCTTGTCTTGTGTGCGAGTGTGTGGCTTATAATTGTTTTGAGTCAGGAGTCGGCAGCTGTCAAAATGACATATTGTCTCATTAGTCACTCCCCCTACCGCTTGTCAAAACAATGGGGTCGGATGCTGCTTTCCCCTCCATTCTATCTAATTATCTTTCTCCCTCATTCTATCTCTTTCAATCTGTCTCTCTTTCTCTCTCTCTGTCTATCTCTGTCTCACAGGTACACATAAATACAACTATACATAGTGTAAATTACCTAGGATAACCCAAAAAATCCAGACAAAGTGCTATACTCTGCTTGAAGATGTGAGTAAATGTGATGATGACAGTCTTGTGGCTCTCTCTGAGACAGAGCTAGACGGATAGACAGGGAGTTTGGCAGACAGACAAATAGACAGACAGACAAATGTTTGTTCGTCGTCATCTTCTCCTCCTCCTCCTCCTCCTCCTCCTTCTCCTTCTCCTTCTTCTCCTCCTCCTCCTCCTCCTCCTCCTCCTTCTTCTCCTTCTCCTCCTCCTCCTCCTCCTGGCTCTTGACAGATGGACAGCTGCCCCCCTCCCTCCACCCTCGTTTACGCTCATCAAAGGTCAGCTCTTATCAGATGTTATCTCCCCTTATCTTGTCACTGTCATGGGGTGAACTGTTTTCATGCCTCAAGGGAACATATTATTACATATTATTAGTATTAGGTATTATTATTATTCTTATTCTTATTCTTCTTCTTCTTCTTCTTCCTCCTCCTTCCACCTTCCACCTTCCTCCTCCTCCTCCCTCCTCCTCCCTCCCTCCTTCCTCCTCCTCCCTCCTTCTTCCTCCCTCCCTCCTTCCTCCTCCTCCTCCCTCCTTCTTCCTCCTCCCTCCTTCTTCCTCCTCCCTCCTTCCTCCTCCTCCCTCCTTCCTCCTCCTCCCTCCTTCCTTCCTCTTCCTCCTTCCTTCCTCCTCCTCTTCTTCCTCCTCCTCTTCTTCCTCCTCCTCTTCTTCCTCCTCCTCTTCTTCCTCCTCTTCTTCCTCCTCCTCTTCCTCCTCCTCCTCCTCCTCCACCTCCTCCATTGCTTTTGGTCTCAAACTCCTCGAAATCATGAAATTGATCTTCATTGACACTTCCATCTGTGTTAGAGCATCACTTGGGAATAGAAGAGTCCCAGATTTGCAGGGAAGTCACATATTTCTTACCGCTAGACATGCTGAAAAAGGACGACTGAAATGGTATTCCCACAATGCACCACTGGCTCCCCGATTTTTTTTATATGGTGCACACTGACCATGGAGACCCATTCTCTCACATGTGGGCCTACCAGCTTTCTCCTGCTTGATATGAAGCCGCTAGAATTTATGCGTATAGATACGTCAAACACGGTATCTCCTATGACGTACATATACGACCGCGACAGTCAAAGGGTTAAAGCTCCATAGAGTGAAAAAATGCATATACAGTACACTCATTACTTACCGTAAAATATTTGTAGTCTTAACGTAGGGTGAAAGGTGAAAAGTATTTACAGTATTTGTGGAAAGTCATGTGGTAGGTAGCATAGTGTAGGGAAGCCAGCCTGGCCACCCCACTCACTATGTAAACAAATAGACGATGCGTCTGGTTATGGTTCATAAACATTCATACAAACCCCTTACATTGTGTACAAGTAGTCTCTACAGTGGTACAGTAGAATAAATAAAGATCAACACTTACACTCTCATGTAATTTTTAGAAGGAATGATGCTTTGACAAATTATTATTATTATTATTATTATTATTACTATTACAGGTTATTATTATAATCATAATAAAAAATAAGCACTAAACCCGCAAGGATCGTGACTTGCTATATATAGAGTGAAGGCATATGAAAGGAATATTTATCTACAGTTATTCCCTAGTGTTTGACTAGAGAAAATGTAATTCTTCCGACACTCCTACAAAGCCGCTTTGTAAACAAATCTTATATTTATGTCAATTTTTATTCTGTGGGTGTATGTATAATGTTCATATGCTATGTAACATGTTTCTTACATAATTTCGAAGAAAATATCATAAATGGATTAATGAAAATCTCTATATTAACATAAGACATTTAATGTGGCCCAGAGAGATTATTATTACGTAGTATTACTATGGCATCATAAGTAGAGAGATTCTTAGTGATTTTAATGTGTACTCTCACTCCAGCACAGTGTGTAAGTATATTTAGGTACAGGTACACATAAGCATAATTATCAGAGTACATATAAAATATGCAATAACTTTTAAACACTTGAAATTTTGGAAAGTTTCCAGACATAATAGATATGCTCATGGAGAATGTAAACAAACAGGATGGGGTGCACCGTATTTGAAAGATCGCTTGCCGTATGGCAAATTTTGGTCATAATTTGAAATCGCCGTATTAGCAAAATGCCGTAAGGTGAAACGCCGTAAAGCAGGTTCCTACTGTACTCAATACTCAATACACCAAATTGTAGCATTCTCATACTGTATACTACTTTTAGCAAACCACAATGTTATATTCCCATAATATAATTTCAATGTTTACTTTTGAACCTATTGTCCATTGTTGACAGGAATATAACTGAATCATGTTTCATAAAAAGCATTTTTGAAAATACGAATATATCCTTTGGTTTATATAAATTAGATTCATTTAAAATTAACAGAACTATTGTATAACTATGATAGATTTCTTTAGTGTTAAGTAGTCAGTAAACTATTAAATTAAGTCAACCCATAATGCCTATGCATAATAGAGGCTCTCTTTGCACTGCTACCCATTATTGTAAATACATAATCTCAATGTACTATTTGCAAAGAAATAAATAAATTTGAATTTGAATCTAGTGCAGTTAGCCTCTCAAAAACTCCATTTTCTCTCACCCAGGACCAAAGAACATGTTATGGGAAGGAGCAGTAATGATTTTATATGCTTGGATTGGTCTTGGACACTTGCCATATTATGGCCTATTTTATTCATTCTAGAGTATATATCATGTTTCCATGTTACTTATAGTGTTTATTATATCATATTAGATCAATTCTGATAGATAAATAAGCCATAGAGTTGATATTAGCATTATATTGAAGTATTTTCTCCTGCTCCTGGGATGTTTCATTGGGAGCTGGAATGGCGTAATGGCATTTCAGTTAATTTCAATGAGAAAAATTGATTTGATATATGAGTAAATTGAGTTATAAGCTTGGTCATGGAACGAATTAAACTCATAAGACAAGGTACCATTGTACACTGCCCTAGTGTATATATCGAGGTAAGATTCAGTTTCAGAAATAGGACAGCAGGTTTCTGGGCTGAATTCCATATTGGTTTGACTAGATCAGCTAATCAGACATATACCCACACATACACCCTCTATTCTACACAGAAATGGCTAACCTCTGACCTTGTGTTTGGGTTAAGATAACTATGGGACATTTTCTAGTGGTTTCCATCGCTTTATTGGCCATTTCTTAGTATAGATTAATAGAGCACAAGACGTACTAGTGACAAGAAGATTTTATCTATTTCAGAAAAGAAGTGGGATGAAATAGGCCTCAAAGTAGCAGAAATCATAAATTTTTAGTGGTTTTTCTTGGACAGGAGACACTGTCCATGGCAAAGTCTGAAACACTACAGATCCTTGTGGACTGAACCTGTTCTCAACAGTGGTGAACCCCAAGAGCTAGACAATACTAGTGTCAAGATAAGATAAGATTTCGTTCGGATTTTTAACCCTGGAGGGTTGGCCGTCCAGGATAACCCAAGAAAGTCAGTGCATCATCGAGGACTGTCTAACTTATTTCCATTGGGGTCCTTAATCTTGTCCCCCAGGATGCGACCCACACCAGTCAACTAACACCCAGGTACCTATTTGCTGCTAGGTGAACAGGACAACAGGTGTAAGGAAACGTGTCGAAATGTTTCCACCCACTGGGAATCGAACCCGGGCCCTCCATGTGTGAAGCGGGAGCTTTAGCCACCAGGCCACCGGGCCAGGACCTCTATGACTCGAAGCAACCAAGAGGTGTGTATTTCTAGGTGTACATACAGTACACTGAAAGTTTACCTCACCTATTTCAAGGATTAAAGTTTTCTGAACTGGTGGTCTTAATGACTTTTGTGTACTTAACCCTTTCAGGGTCCATCCCGTAGATCTATGGCTTTACGTTCAGGGTCCAAACCATAGATCTACGCCATGAGCTCAGCTCACTCTGATAAGCTGTGAGTGGTAAATTTGGGCCTAGATATGAGAGAATACATCTATGTGGTATGTGTGCACCACATAAAACAAATCCTGCAGCACAGTGTATGAGAGAAAAAAAATGAGACCTTGATTTTCGATTAAAACAGCGACTTTGCAGTGTTTTTTCGTATGTTTGTTATAGTTGTATTTGCGATTTCTTGGTCTCATTTGAAAGAATGGAAGACATATTACAGAAATAGAGATAATTTTGATTGGTTTTAGCACTGGAAATGGTTTGAAACTGAGCTCAAAGTAGCAGAAATGTTAAATTTTGGCCGATGTTCAAGAGTAAACAAACGACTTCACACGTCTAATACACACCATCTGGTGGGTCTAACATACATTCACAAATGTGATGATGATATTTATACAATTATTACAATATTGCATAACAGTAAATCTTCTATTTTTTGGTTTGAATAAAAATTCATTATGTGAATAAAAAATCAAAATGGAATTCATTTGTAAAGCCTCAAAACATAACTAATGAACAGAGGAAATGTTAGTTTAGTGCCAGGAATATGTACATTGTTTATTCTGGACCCTATTTTGAAATTGGAATATTTTGAACTTTGTGTTAAATTGACCAAATTACCAATTTCCGATCACTTTATTTTGTAGTTGAAACAGTTGACTTGGTGATTGCTTGTGCTCAATCGATAGAATAGTACTAATACTAGTGAAATAGCTAAGAATTTGGTCGACTGGAATAATGTAATTGGCCTAAAATGGGAGTCAAAGTCGGCAAAATCACCAATTCATAAATATCGCTGAAACATCAAAATTCGCGAGAGCATAATTTCGTCAATATTCCATCAAATTTCGTACTTTTTGTTTTATTACCTTCAGAAAATGATTCTCTACCATTTCATAAGAAAAAATAACAAAAATTTTTTTTGAAAATTCTTGGACACTGGTTCACCCTTTGAAATTTGGCCTCTGGACCCTGAAAGGGTTACTATGCTTTTAAACCTAACAAACCAGTCAACCAACCCAACCATTTACAGGTAACTTTCTTGGATGAAAGCCAGTTTAAATGTTGACTGGAAGAGATGCTGCAATAAGTACTTAACCCTTTCAGGGTCCATCCCGTAGATCTATGGCTTTACGTTCAGGGTCCAAACCGTAGATCTACGCCATGAGCTTGGCTCACTCTGATAAGCTGTGAGCGGTAAATCTGGGCCTAGATATGAGAGAATATATCTATGTGGTATGTGTGCACCACATAAAACAAATCCTGCAGCACACAGTGCATAATGCGAGAAAGAAAACTGAGACCGTAATTTTCAATTAAAACAGCGACTTTACAGAGTTTTTTCGTATGTTTTTTATGGTTGTATTTGTGATTTCTTGGTCTCATTTGATAGAATGAAAGATATATTACAGAAATAGAGATGATTTTGATTGGTTTTAGTACTGGAAATGGCTTGAAACTGAGCTCGAAGTAGGAGAAATGTTAAATTTTTGCCGATGTTCAAGAGTAAACAAATGACCTCACACGTCTAATACACGCCAGCTGGTGGGTCTAATATACATTCATAAATGTGGTGATATTATTTATACAATTATTACAATATTGCATAACAGTATATCTTCTATTTTTTGCTCTGAATAAAAATTCATTATGTGAATAAAAAATCAAAATGGAATTCATTTGTAAAGTCTGAAAACATAACTAATGAACAGAGGAAATGTTAGTTTAGTGCCAGAAATGCCTGCATTGTTTATTCTGGACCCTATTTTGAAATTGGAATATTTTGAACTTTGCATTAAATTGGCCAAATTACCAATTTCCAATCACTTTATTTTGTAGTTGAAACAGTTGACTTGGCGATTTCTTGTGCTCAATCAACAAAATAGAAGTAATACTAGTGAAATAGCTAAGAATTTGGTCGACTGGAATAATGTAATTGCCTAAAATGGGAGTCAAATTCGGCAAAATTGCCGATGTGTAAATATCGCTGACACATCAAAATTCACGAGAGCATAATTTCATCAATTTTCCATCAAATTTCATACTTTTTGTTTAATTACCTTCAGAAAAAGATTCTCTACCATTTCATAAGAAAAAATAACAAAATTATTTTTTGAAAATTCTTGGACACTGGTGCACACTTTGAAATTTGGCCTCTGGACCCTGCATGAGTTAAAGGGTGAACCCTAGAACTACCTACCCCATGCATTAGAAATGAGTTCCATGATTCTGAGAAAGTTAGTATGCATCAGCTGTAAAAAACAGAAATCATGAGAAGCTGAAATTAGACCACTCATACTCCACCCCACTGCATCCTTCATGGATATACATGAACACAATAGATCTTTGGGCAAGAACGCAAGAGGATATCACAAAATAATAGGCAATACTTACCCAACCAGTGTCCAAAGAAAACACACGTATCACCTTTCCCCAGTTTCTACGGTACACAGACTTATCTTAATTCCTGATAACAGGAGAGTAACCACCTGGTGAAGCAGAAAGAATGTAGTCAGCCTAAAGACATCCTTGTAAAAAAATGAACCAGGAATGCTGGATGACAACCAATAAACCATTTGACTGATAATGTATCTGGTTGGATCCAGTTCATAAAAAGTAAGAAATGAGAAAGAAATATAAATTAGGAGAGCACAGCGAGCTGAAATGTGGTGGTGAAGAGAGTTCAATTCCTAGTGAGTAATTAGAAACCAGATGCAGGAAATATGTTGTACTTTCTAAGAATTCGGATAAACCATCTAAACAACTAATTTTAGAATCTTCCTACAACTTTCTAGCTCAACTAGCCCTTTTTTCCATTCATTAATGGTTATTTTCTATGTAAAGTCTGAGCCCACAATGACAACCATTCACACACACACACACCATGCCCTCATACTTGTTGTCCACTACCAGAAAAAATTTTTACTGAAAATATAACTGAATTGTCAAGTAACAGGCTTAAATAGTTGATAAGTTTATTGAGCCCACATATTCCTCTAGAGGGAAGAAAGATGATAGATATCTTCAGTGTTTAATACAAAGGCATGCAGAAGAGTGAAGTCTCATGATTTGTGTTCTCCTGTGACAATGGAAGGAAGCTTCACTATTAGTCACAAAAAGCATATCCAGTACAATACTTACATAGTAATGTTTTTACTGACAACCACTTATGTTCCGTGGTTCGGTCGGCAATATTCTTGCTTCACACAGTGTGTCCATGGCATGGGTGGGAATGTTGGACAAGTTTCCTTACACCTGCTGTCCAAGTTCACCTAGCAATAAGTAGGTACCTGGGTGTTAGTCGACTGGTGTGGGTCACATCCTGGGGGACAATAGGCACCTGGGTGTTAGTCGACTGGCATGGGTCACATCCTGGGGGACAAGATTAAAAAACCCCAGTGGAAATAAGACAGACAGTCCTTTATAACCCACTGACTTGCTTGGGTTATGCTAGGTGGCTAACCCTCCGGGTTAAAAATCCATATAAATCTTGTCTTATCTCACATATAAATTTTATTATGTACACATGCTCTACTTACAAAAGTACATACATAGAGTACTGTATATTTCAAAATATTCTACATCATTTTTACTTACCAAACATAAAAGAAAAGCACCATTTCCAGAGCCCACATCAATGACAGAAGTCTGTTGATTCACCACATCAGACTCCATCATCCACTGGATGACACGGTCAATACTCTCTTCTCCAAACCAGATGTCCCCAATATTTCCATCACTTTTATAGTTTGCCAACTCAAGTTCATATGCAGAATCCCAACTGAAAGTATAAACAGTGAATTATTTTTTTTTCAAAACAGCCTCTCTTCACTTACTGACGGAGTTTCGTTCCTAAGACAAACGTTTTCTGTAATGGTCACAGTCACTTTTTTTTTTTTATCCTTCCTTGCCCTCCATCCTTTAACCCTTTCAGGGTCCCCAGGTCCTCTCCCACACTTGTTCTCAGGGTTGCCCAAATTTCAAAAAAAAAAAAAATTATTTTTTCTTATGAAAAGATAGAGAATCTTTTCCTGATCATAATGACACCAAAAGTATGAAATTTGATGGAAAACTTATGGAATTATGCTCTCGCGAAGTTAGCAGTCTCGACGATGTTTACACATCGGCGATTTTGCCCAATTTGAGCCCTATTTTCGGCCAATTCCAGTGAACTAGTCAACAAAAATCATAACTATTTCACTAGAACTCCATTTTTTCTATCGAATGAGTACAAGAAACCACCCATTTACTGATTTCAACTATCCAATACAGTGGTCAGAATTTAGCAATTTTGCCAATTTCACACAAATTTTAAAAGATGCCAATTTCCAAATAGGGTCCAGAATAAACAAGAAAGACAGTCCTGGCACTAAAATAACATTTCCTCTGTTCATCAGCCACGTCCCCACGCCCCTCTTACATTCTTTTGCTTTCCACTTCGAATTTTTATTCTCACAAAAAATAGAAGATTTACTGTTATGCAGACTACTGCATTAGTGTAGAAATGATATAAATAATATCAGCGCACTTGTGAAAGAATATTAGACTCACCAGTTAATGTGTATTGGACACTTAGCATGATTTGTTTACTTTTGAACTTTGGTAAAAATTGAACATTTCTGCTACTTTGAGCTCAATTTCAAGGTACTTTTCATTGTAAAACCAGTCAAAATCATCTCAATTTCTGTAATATGTCTTCCATTCTATAAAATGAGACCAGGAAAATTAGAATACAACAATAAATACCATACAAAAATACAGTGCAAAGTCGCTGTTTTAATCCAAAAACACGGTCAAAGTTTTTTTTTTTTCATTACGCACCGTGTGCTGCAGGATTTTTTTTATACTGTGCACACTGACCACATAGACCCATTCTTTCATATGTAGGCCTACCAGCTTTCTCTCACTAGATTTGAGGGCGCTAGAAATTAGGCGTACTAGCACGTCAAAAACCCTGGTGCGTAAGCCGTATTAGTACATCTGAAACCCTAAAAGGGTCAATACTTCTTTATATAATGTCAGTTTTTATTAATTTGGGCATCTTTATCATGCTTCTACATTACTTATGTTATACCTAATATTTATGTTATACCTAATATTAAATATGTATAATAGAAAGAAAAAATAAAATCAAAATGAAACTCCAACTTGATAACTTGATTTTAATTTGCATAACTCTTATATACAGGTCCACATCCCTTTACCCGAAATTCTGAAACTCGAAAAGTTCTGAAAATCGAAGTTTTTTCGTGAAGTGTGGAGCATCAGTCATCCCAGCACTGACAGCCAGAGTGGCAGGTGTCAGTTGTGTCTCATTGCTTGTAGTATTCACACGTGCATCTGCTGTTCACTGATATTTTGTTTTTGCTTTTTATTTTGTGACTGTGTTTAATTTCACTGTGAAAATGTCAAATACAGCCTCAGATACCCTTATGAGTGACAGTGAGAAAAAGAAAAGGAAGCATCTGACGTTATCAATAATGCAGAAAGTAAAGTTACTGCAGAAGCTTGATTGTGGTGTGTCAGTGCAGCGACTTACTGAAGAATAAGGTGTTGGAACTACCACTGTTTATGTTAAATATGAATAAGCATGAGAATAGTAGTGATGATGATGATATTGTGAACACAGGTGAAAAAGTCCCCACAGATGATATGGTGAAAATGTGTGACCAATTAATTGCTGGCCTTGAACAATGTACATTTATCAGTGAGCAAGAGATTATGGCAATTTACTCAGTTAAAGAGAGATTGCTTAGACAGAAACCTATGTTAACCCTTTGACTGTTTTGGCTGTATATATACACCTTACGAGCCAATGTTTCTGACATATTAATATGCGTAAATTCTAGTGGCTTCAAATCAAGCGGGAGAAGGCTGGTAGGCCTACATGTGAGAGAACGGGTCTGCGTGATGGATGTGCGCACTATGAAAAATGTCGGGGACTCAGTAGTGCATTGTGGGAATGCCATCTTAGTAGTCCTTGTTCACCATGCCTCGCGGTAAGAAGTACCTTACTCCTCACCAAACTGGAGATCTACTGTTCCCAAGTGATAGTTCTAACACCGATGGAAGTACGTACCAGTGAAAGTGAATTCCATGGTTTTCAGGAGGCTGTGACCAAAAGCAGTGCCCAGGATAAAGTAATTAGTGATGAAAACATAGATGACCCACAACCTTCCACCTCTGGTGTTGGGCCATCTCATTCATGTTCACTGTACCAGAATGAAAAAGGAAAGTATTTCTCCATTTACAGGACTCGGATGTAAGCAGTGAAAGTGATAGCGATAGTGATTTCCAAGTTACTGAAAGCAGCTTGAGCTGCGACAGTGAGGGGGAATACAGTAGAACCTCGGCTTACGAATGCCCCACCATGCAAATTTTTCAGGATAAGAACTGTCATTTGGGCGAATTTTTGCTTCTGGATATGAACAAAATTTCAGAATGCAAACTTGCCCCTCAAGGGAGGTTCCTTAACCCTTAAACTGTCCAAACGTAGATCTACGTTCGCCTGCGTGGCGCTCCAAATATTTTGAAAAATAAGAAAAATCGTTTTTTGTTTTTAAATTAAAGAGGGGTATTTTCTGTATGGTATAAGACCAAAAAAAAATTTTAGGACCAGTACTTACCAAGATATAAGACCGTGAAGTTGGCTCTGGATGCTCACCTGACCGCAACGTCCAGTCCTGCAGCTTGCAGAAGTGTTGCCGATTTGCCTTTTTTTCTCATTTTTATTTTAGTTTATATAATTTTTATGTTCTGATAATTACAATTTGTAATAGTTCTTGTGATTTAATAGCCAATCTTTGTTCTGACACTAATATTATGTACCAAAATAGTACTCAAATTGTAACAATCACACTGACAGGTGAACATTTTTCACCTGCCCTGGTCATTTACTATTGTCTAGAAGTACAGTGGACCCCCGCATAACGATTACCTCAGAATGTGACCAATTATGTAAGTGTATTTATGTAAGTGCGTTTGTATGTGTATGTTTGGGAGTCTGAAATGGACTAATCTACTTCACAATATTTCTTATGGGAACAAATTCGGTCAGTACTGGCACCTGAACATACTTCTGGAGTGAAAAAATATCGTTAACCGGGGGTCCACTGTATATACAAAGTATTTATAGGTCCCAGCAATGTTTTAGACACACTGGAGTATGAACCTCCTTGAAGCATGGTGTTATGACAAGGGTCAGAATGTGCCCTGCTGGAGGGGGGAACCTTGCCTTTAAATGTTTTGACTCTTGCACACAAACATGTCTTTGTATGTCTGTCTGTCAGTCTATCTGTTTGCCTATCTGTCTGCCTGTCTGTCTGTCTATCTGTACATCTGTCTGTCTATCTGTACATCTGTCTGTACATCTATCTGTCTATCTGTACATCTATTTGTCTGTCTGCCTGTCTCTCTGCCTAGTTCTGCTTATCTGTCTGTCCAGTTCAGCTTATCTGTCTTTCTGTCTTGTGTGTGTGCCTGGAGTGTAACATGAGCTCCTTGAATAATTGTATTATGACAGCATCAGATAACAGTGACATTTGATGAATGTGTGCCCCTGGAGGGGAAACCTTGCCTTTATATTCAATTCAATTCAAAGTTTATTCTCTATAAGGATTACAATGCTGAGTTTACACACAAACATGTCTCTGTATGTCTGTCTATCTGTACATCTATCTATCTGTACATCTATCTGTCTGTCTATCTCTATCTGTACATCTGTCTGTCTATCTATACATCTATCTGTCTGTCTGTCTGCCTATCTCTGCTTATCTATCTGTCTAGTCCAGCTTATCTGTCTTTCTGTCTGCCTGTGTGTGTCTGTCTTTCCATCTGCTTGTCTCTGTCTCAGGGAGTGGCTAGTAAACCTGTTGGTTTGTGGTGTATGTGCTGCTCCCTGATTGCTGAGCAAGTGACACTGCTATTATTTGCATCATGTTTATTAATGTCTTATATCTACAAACACTGTACAGCACTTGGCCTGGAATTTTTGGGTTATCCTTGGTAATTTATATTATGTATAATAACTGTATTTATGAGTACATGTGAGAGACAGAGATACAAATAGACAGTGATATAGACAGAGATATAAACAGATAGAAAGATATACAGAGATATAGACAGATAGGCAGAGACATAGAGATATAGACAGAGATTTAAACAGAGACAGCCAAAGCCAGCCAGCTAGCCAGCCAAATACATAAGAACATAAGTGTTATAGGACTATAGGACCCAACACATATTGATGTATATAAGTAACAGTTATTCTGGAATACCTAATTATATTGAACTGATGGGGACACAGCACTAAATTTCATAAGGGCAGATCACCCTTATGGCTGTAAGGCAGCTGGGTCAAGCCTGTTTTCTCAATATAATAGTTTATACTATAGACACACACACACACAATTTAAATAAGTAGTTTATAAAGCTTATTTCTTTTGTAAAAGTAAGTGTGGTAGAGTTGTGGTAACTAGAGAATTGTGCTTGGCAACAGTCTTTTGTTGTTTTGGTGGGTGTGGGAGGAGCTTAGCTAGGCTCCTCCCTCTCACTCATACTCTTTGTTGGCTTCAAGCTGGCTCAAATTGGGTGAAATCGACGATGGGTAAATGTCGTTGAGACCACTAACTTCGCAAGAGCATAATTCTCTAAGTTTTCCATGAAATTTCATACTTTTGGTGTCATTATGATCGGGAAAATATTCTCTATCATTTCATAAGAAAAATAATTTTTTTCTTTTTTTTTCGAAAAATATCTGACCCTGAGAACAAGTTTAGGAGAGGGCCTGCCGACCCTGAAAGGGTTAAAAGTTTTTTAACCCTTTGACTCTTTTGGTCGTACATATACGTCTTATGCGCCACTGTTTTGGACGTATTTATATGAGTAAATTCTAGCGGCTTCAAATCAAGCAGGAGAAAGCTGGTAGGCCTACATGAGAGAGAATGGGTCTGAGTGGTGAGTATGCACCCTGTGAAAAAAATCTGGGACTCAGTGGTGCATTGTGGGAACGCCATCTTGGTAGTCCATTTTCACCATGCCTCGCAGTAAGAAGTACCTCACTCCTCAGCAGATTGGAGGTCTTTTGTTCCCAAGTGATAGCTCTAACAGCGATGGAAGTGTCAGTGAAAGTGAATCCCATGGTTTTCAAGCAGGTGTGACCAAAAACAGTGCCCAGGATAACATAATTAGTGATGAAACCCCAGGTGACCCACAACCTTCCACCTCTGGTGCTGGACCGGCTCATTCACGTTCACCTGTACCAGGACGAAAGAGAAAACTACTTGCCCGTGTACAAGACTCAGATGTGAGTAGTGAAAGTGATAGTGATAGTGATTTCAAAGCTATTGAAAGCAGTTCTAGTTGCAACAGTGAGGGTGAATATTCCCCAGTGAAGTGGCAGTATATATGACGTAGCATGCGGTCTGGTAGTGTCATATGCTGTTACAAGGGGAAGGAGCAAACCTCAGAGCACATCCCATGGCCCTACACCACGACCTGATAGTGAAGATGACGATATTGTTGCAATGGGTATGAATGATGTGAGTGAGGCAGTAGGTGGTGGTGGTGATAGTGATGGTGGCATGAGTCATGTGGCACCAGCAGTGGGCCACGCTACTACCGACGCTGCTGACTCTGCACAACTACAACCAGCCTCAAGCTTGGGAATATGATAGTAGGTAGTACTTTTAAGGTAATTCTTTTAAGTTAGAGTTAGGGAAAACAATATAATGAGTTTTGGAATATAATGGCAAAATAGTGAACTTATTACAATTTAGCACCTGAGAATAGCACCTTGATTATTTTAACAATTGTGAATATATGAGCTAGGGTAGTTATATAAAGCTAAAAATAATGGAGAAAATATATAAGGGACTAAAATAAGTAATGGTAAACAAAGTTAAATGAACAGATTGTCACTATGAAATAATATTGGTTTTGGAGTAAGATCTGATTTGTAATATTAAATAAGTTGAGTAGTTTATTGCACAATAAAAAGTAAAAAAAATATGAGGTAGTTGGTACTAGCTCGTAGAAGATAGTTTTTGGGACTTACAAAAAAAGTAATTGGAATATACACTAATTGCACACACAATAAAAGGTGACTAAAACAAGTAGTGGTAAACAAAATAAATGGACAGGTAAGAACGATGAATAATGTTAATTTGGAGTAAGATTTGACTTGTAACACAAAATTATGAGCAATTAATAGCAGTAAGAAAGAAGTATAAAGTATTGGAGGTAGTTGGCATTAGCTAGTGATGAAAAATAAAAAAAATAATAATTCTCGATATAATAGTAACGTACACTATATGCACCACACGTATACATGTATATGTATTAAGGGCACTTATCTAATCTGTTACAGTAATGTCAACTTTTCTAAGGAAGGTAGAGAAATCATGTTCGTTTGAGATGGTATATTGTTGTCCTGTTGATGTTTTCCTTACTAGTATTTTCCCATCTTACGTGAAACACTGATGTATTTTGTTTTCCTGTTTAAGTTTTCTCAACCTGAACAGGAGGTTTTGATGTTTTCTTGTTAGACACTCATTTATGTACACTCCATTTTTCATTGTAATTGCTGATTTAATTAGGTCCTTTCTTTTATCGTATGAATGAAGTCTGATCATTATACTGTGTTTACTACCTGGTTTTCCTAGCAAACGTGTTTCTTTGATTTCATTGTTTTGCACGATGACTTGTACGTGGTCCTGTATTATCCTGATAGCAGTTTCTTTGCACTGTGCTTGGGTTATGTCACTAGGAATGTGTGGACTGTTTATTATAACTGCATCAGATAACTTATCTTGTTCAGTTTTGTCGTCTTGGAAATCAAGGTATTCATTTAGTCGAGTGTGCATGTTCTGGTTCCAGTCCTTGATTGCTTCATCAACCTTCAGATCAAGTGGAAGAAAGCTGGTAGGCCTATTTTTGAAAGAATGGGTCTGCATGGTCAGTGTGCACAGTATAAAAAATCCTGCAGCATGCAGTGCATAGTGAGAAAAAAAAAACTGACCGTGTACAGTGGACCCTTGACATTCGATACTAATCCGTTCCTGAGAGCTATCAAATGTCGAAAATATCTAAAGTCGAATTAATTTTCCCCATAAGAAATAAGGGAAATCAAATTAATCAGTGCAAGACACCCAAAAGTATGAAAAAAAAAATTTACCACATGAAATATTAAGTTTAATGCAATAGAATAATTACAATAACAACAATAACAATAGATCAATAACAATAGAATAATTGACACTTACCTTTAATAAAGATCTGGTGATGATTGATGGGATGGGAGGAGGGGAGAGTGTGGATGGTGTTAGTGTTTAGAAGGGGAATCCCCTTCCATTAGGACTTGAACTGGCAGCCTCACCATGCCTTACCACACTGTGTATGCCACTACAATTCTTAAATCTTTCAAACCAACCTTTGCTGGCCTTAAATTCACTCACATCACCACTAATTGCAGACAATTTCTTTACCAAATCATCATGCATGCCGACACATGCACTCCACTTTCATACTTTGCAATTATCTCTTTCTTCATTTCAGTAGTCATTAGCACCTTTTTTCTCGAAGGGTTAGCACTAGAAGCTTTCTTGGGGCTCATGGTTACTTATTTTGCAGAAACAAGCACCAAAAAGTGATAATATGGATAAAATGGAATGTACTGAATGAATCCTTAGATGCGCGCACACTGGCTGGCTTGTAAACACTGGCACACACAGTGCAGTTCAGGCCACACGTGGACACGTCTCGTACGTATCGAATGTCGGGTTTTCCATCGAATGTTGAGGCGAAATTTTTGCGTTAAAATGCATCGAATGTCGGATTTATCGAATGTCGATACCATCAAATGTCGGGGGTCCACTGTATTTGGTTTAAAGCAGCAACTTTCTGGTGTATTTTTGTTTAGTATTTATGGTTGTACGTATTCTCATTTGATAGAATGGAAGATATATTACAGAAATAGAGATGATTTTGATTGGTTTCACAATGAAAAGTACCTTGAAAATGAGCTCAAAGTAGTGAAAATGTTTGATTTTTGCCGATGTTCAAGAGTAAACAAATCAAGCCATGCATGAAATACACGTCAACTGGTGAGTCTAATATTCTTTTACAAGTGCGCTGATACTATTTATACCATTTTTACAATAATGCAGTAGTCTGCATAACAGTAAATCTTTTATTTTTTTGCGAATAAAAATTCAAAATGGAAAGCAAGAGTAATATAAGAGGGGCCTGGAGATGTGACTAACGAATAGAGAAAATGTTATTTTAGTGTCAGGAATGTCTGCCTTGTTTATTCTGGACCCTATTTTTGAAATTGGTATCTTTTGAAATTTGTGTGAAATTGGTCAAATTGCCAATTTCTGATCTCTTTATTGGGTAGTTGAAATCGGTAAATGGGTGGTTTCTTGTATTCAATCGCTAGAACAAATGTAGTTCTAGCAAAATAGCTATGAATTTAGTCAACTGGAACAATGGAACTGACCAAAAAATAGGGCTCAAAGTGGGTGAAATAGCCGAAATGTAAATATCGCCGATATTGCTAACTTCACTAGGGAGTAATTTCGTATGTTTTCCATCAAATTTCATACTTTTGGTGTCATTACCATTGGGAAAAGATTTTCTATCAATTCATAAGAAAAAATAATATACAGTGGACCCCCACCATACGATGGCATCACCTTACGTTAAATCCACCATACAATACATTTTAACGCAAAAATTTTGCCTCACCTCACGCGATTCGTCCGAGATGCGTCCCACGTGTGGCCTGAGCGCACCTCAGCTGCCCCATGGGTGCCAGTGTTTACAAGCCCGCCAGTGCGGTCGCATCCACGCATACAATCGGAACATTTCATATTATCACAGCGTTTTTAGTGATTGTACATGCAAAATAAGTCACCATGGACCCCAAGAAAGCCTCTAGTGCCAACCGTGTGGTAAAAAAGGTGAAAATTACTATGGAAATGAAGAAAGAGATAACTGCTAAGTATAAAAGTGGAGTGCATGTCTTGGAGCTGGCCAGGTTGTATACCAAACCCCAATCAACCACCGCTACTATTGTGGCCAACAAAACGGCAATCAAGGAAACTGTTCTTGCAAAAAGTGCAAGTTTCTTTTCGAAACGGAGATTGCAAGTACTCGAAGATGTTGAGAGACTGTTATTGGTGTGGATAAACGAAAAACAGATAGCAGGAGACACCATCTCTTAAGCGAGATAACAGGGATATCTTGCTACTCCTACTTACACTTTGGTCACACTTCACAGACACGCACATGCATATATATATACATACATCTAGGTTTTTCTCCTTTTTCTAAATAGCTCTTGTTCTTCTTTATTTCTTCTATTGTCCATGGGGAAGTGGAAAAGAATCTTTCCTCAGTAAGCCATGCGTGTCGTATGAGGCGACTAAAATGCCGGGAGCAATGGGCTAGTAACCCCTTCTCCTGTAGACATTTACTAAAAAAGAGAAGAAGAAAAACTTTATAAAACTGGGATGCTTAAATGTGCGTGGATGTAGTGCGGATGACAAGAAACAGATGATTGCTGATGTTATGAATGAAAAGAAGTTGGATGTCCTGGCCCTAAGCGAAACAAAGCAGAAGGGGGTAGGAGAGTTTCAGTGGGGGGAAATAAATGGGATTAAATCTGGAGTATCTGAGAGAGTTAGAGCAAAGGAAGGGGTAGCAGTAATGTTAAATGATCAGTTATGGAAGGAGAAAAAGAGAATATGAATGTGTAAATTCAAGAATTATGTGGATTAAAGTAAAGGTTGGATGCGAGAAGTGGGTCATAATAAGCGAGTATGCACCTGGAGAAGAGAGGAATGCAGAGGAGAGAGAGAGAGATTTTGGGAGATGTTAATTGAATGTATAGGAGCCTTTGAACCAAGTGAGAGAGTAATTGTGGTAGGGGACCTGAATGCTAAAGTAGGAGAAACTTTTAGAGAGGGTGTGGTAGGTAAGTTTGGGGTGCCAGGTGTAAATGATAATGGGAGCCCTTTGATTGAACTTTGTATAGAAAGGGGTTTAGTTATAGGTAATACATATTTTAAGAAAAAGAGGATAAATAAGTATACAAGATATGATGTAGGGCGAAATGACAGTAGTTTGTTGGATTATGTATTGGTAGATAAAAGACTGTTGAGTAGACTTCAGGATGTACATGTTTATAGAGGGGCCACAGATATATCAGATCACTTTCTAGTTGTAGCTACACTGAGAGTAAAAGGTAGATGGGATACAAGGAGAATAGAAGCATCATGGAAGAGAGAGGTGAAGGTTTATAAACTAAAAGAGGAGGCAGTTAGGGTAAGATATAAACAGCTATTGGAGGATAGATGGGCTAATGAGAGCATAGGCAATGGGGTCGAAGAGGTATAGGGTAGGTTTAAAAATGTAGTGTTAGTGTGTTCAGCAGAAGTTTGTGGTTACAGGAAAGTGGGTGCAGGAGGGAAGAGGAGCGATTGGTGGAATGATGATGTAAAGAGAGTAGTAAGGGAGAAAAAGTTAGGATATGAGAAGTTTTTACAAAGTAGAAGTGATGCAAGGAGGGAAGAGTATATGGAGAAAAAGAGAGAGGTTAAGAGAGTGGTGAAGCAATGAAAAAAGAGAGCAAATGAGAGAGTGGGTGAGATGTTATCAACAAATTTTGTTGAAAATAAGAAAAAGTTTTGGAGTGAGATTAACAAGTTAAGAAAGCCTAGAAAACAAATGGATTTGTCAGTTAAAAATAGGAGAGGAGAGTTATTAAATAGAGAGTTAGAGGTATTGGGAAGATGGAGGGAATATTTTGAGGAATTGTTAAATGTTGATGAAGATAGGGAAGCTGTGATTTCGTGTATAGGGCAAGGAGGAATAACATCTTGTAGGATTGAGGAAGAGCCAGTTGTGAGTGTGGGGGAAGTTCGTGAGGCAGTAGGTAAAATGAAAGGGGGTAAGGCAGCCGGGATTGATGGGATAAAGATAGAAATGTTAAAAGCAGGTGGGGATATAGTTTTGGAGTGGTTGGTGCAATTATTTAATAAATGTATGGAAGAGGGTAAGGTACCTAGGGATTGGCAGAGAGCATGCATAGTTCCTTTGTATAAAGGCAAAGGGGATAAAAGAGAGTGCAAAAATTATAGGGGGATAAGTCTGTTGAGTATACCTGGTAAAGTGTATGGTAGAGTTATAATTGAAAGAACTAAGAGTAAGACGGAGAATAGGATAGCAGATGTACAAGGAGGCTTTAGGAAAGGTAGGGGGTGTGTGGACCAGGCGTTTACAGTGAAACATATAAGTGAACAGTATTTAGATAAGGCTAAAGAGGTCTTTGTGGCATTTATGGATTTGGAAAAGGCGTATGACAGGGTGGATAGGGGGGCAATGTGGCAGATGTTGCAAGTGTATGGTGTAGGAGGTAGGTTACTGAAAGCAGTGAAGAGTTTTTACGAGGATAGTGAGGCTCAAGTTAGAGTATGTAGGAAAGAGGGAAATTTTTTCCCAGTAAAAGTAGGCCTTAGACAAGGATGTGTGATGTCACCATGGTTGTTTAATATATTTATAGATGGGGTTGTAAGAGAAGTAAATGCGAGGGTCTTGGCAAGAGGCGTGGAGTTAAAAGATAAAGAATCACACACAAAGTGGGAGTTGTCACAGCTGCTCTTTGCTGATGACACTGTGCTCTTGGGAGATTCTGAAGAGAAGTTGCAGAGATTGGTGGATGAATTTGGTAGTGTGTGCAAAAGAAGAAAATTAAAGGTGAATACAGGAAAGAGTAAGGTTATGAGGATAACAAAAAGATTAGGTGATGAAAGATTGGATATCAGATTGGAGGGAGAGAGTATGGAGGAGAACGTATTCAGATATTTGGGAGTGGACGTGTCAGCGGATGGGTCTATGAAAGATGAGGTGAATCATAGAATTGATGAGGGAAAAAGAGTGAGTGGTGCACTTAGGAGTCTGTGGAGACAAAGAACTTTGTCCTTGGAGGCAAAGAGGGGAATGTATGAGAGTATAGTTTTACCAACGCTCTTATATGGGTGTGAAGCGTGGGTGATGAATGTTGCAGCGAGGAGAAGGCTGGAGGCAGTGGAGATGTCATGTCTGAGGGCAATGTGTGGTGTGAATATAATGCAGAGAATTCGTAGTTTGGAAGTTAGGAGGAGGTGTGGGATTACCAAAACTGTTGTCCAGAGGGCTGAGGAAGGGTTGTTGAGGTGGTTCGGACATGTAGAGAGAATGGAGCGAAACAGAATGACTTCAAGAGTGTATCAGTCTGTAGTGGAAGGAAGGCGGGGTAGGGGTCGGCCTAGGAAAGGTTGGAGGGAGGGGGTAAAGGAGGTTTTGTGTGCAAGGGGCTTGGACTTCCAGCAGGCATGCATGAGCGTGTTTGATAGGAGTGAATGGAGACAAATGGTTTTTAATACTTGATGTGCTGTTGAAGTGTGAGCAAAGTAACATTTATGAAGGGATTCAGGGAAACCGGCAGGCCGGACTTGAGTCCTGGAGATGGGAAGTACAGTGCCTGCACTCTGAAGGAGGGGTGTTAATGTTGCAGTTTAAAAACTGTAGTGTAAAGCACCCTTCTGGCAAGACAGTGATGGAGTGAATGATGGTGAAAGTTTTTCTTTTTCGGGCCACCCTGCCTTGGTGGGAGTCGGCCAGTGTGATAATAAATAAATAATAAAAAATGTAAAAAGGGTGGGAAATATGTCTATCGTACCACGGTCAGCTGCTGCTGCACCACGGTCAGCTGTTGCTGCACCGTCAGCTGTTGCTGCACCACAATCAGCTGCTGCTGCACCACAATCAGCTGCTGCTGCACCATGGTCAGCTGCTGCTGCACCACAGTCAGCTGCTGCTGCACCACAGTCAGCTGCTCCTGCACCACCATCAGTTGTTGCTGCACCACGGTCGGCTGGTGCTGCACCACGGTCAGCTGCTGCTACACCACAATCAGCTGCTGCTACACCACCGTCAGCTGTTGCTGCACCACGGTCAGCTGCTGCTGCACCATGGTCAGCTGCTGCTGCACCCCAGTCAGCTGCTGCTGCACCACCATCAGCTGTTTCTGACCAACATAACTCATCCCGAACCTGTCCGTCTAGACTGAGCGCCTCAGCTGGACTGCCGTCATTGTTTACAAGCCAGGGTGGCCGCTTGCATGTATACATTCGATACATTTTGTATTAATCCATTGTTTATAGTGCTTGTAACTGCTAAATAAGCCACCATGTGCACAAAGAAAGCTTCTAGTGCCAACCCTGTGGTAAAAAGGGTGAGAAATATGTACTATCATACCACAGTCAGCTGCTACTGCACCACCGTCAGCTGTTGCCGCACCACAGTCGGCCGTTGCTGCACCACGGTCAGCTGTTGCTGCACCATGGTCAGCTGTTGCTGCACCAAGGTCATCTGTTGCTGCACCACAGTCAGCTGTTGCTGCACCAGTCAGCTGGTGCTGCACCATGGCCAGCTGGTGCTGCACCACAGTCAGCTGCTGCTACACCACCGTCAGCTGTTGCTGCACCAGTTAGCTGTTGCTGAACCCCTTTCAGCTACTGCTGCACCACAGTCAGCTGCTTCTACACCAATGTCATCTGTTGCTTCACCACAGTTAGCTGCTGCTGCACCAAAGTCAGCTGTTTCTTCACCACGGTCAGCTGTTGCTGCACCACGGTCAGCTGTTGCTGCACCACGGTCAGCTGTTGCTGCACCACAGTCAGCTGTTGCTGCACCATGGTCAGCTGTTGCTGCACCACGGTCAGCTGTTGCTGCACCATGGTCAGCTGTAGCTGCACCACAGTCAGCTGTTGCTGCACCACGGTCAGCTGGTCCTAGTGGCATTAAAAGAAGAAGGGAAGTAACCCCGGAAAAGGACGTGGTACCTAAAGTCCTAATGGAAGGGGATTCTCCTTCTAAACATTAACAACTTCCACACTCTCCCCTCCTCCCATCCCATCAATCATCACCAGATCTTCAATAAAGGTAAGTGTCAGTTTGTGTGTATTAAAATTAATATTTCATGTGGTAAAATTTTTTTTTTCATATTTTGTGGTATCTTGCACAGATTAATTTAATTTCCATTATTTCTTATGGGGAAAATTAATTCACCTTACGATAATTTCAGCATACGATGAGCTCTCAGGAACAGTTTAATATCGAATATCGTAAGGTGGGGGTCCACTGTATATATATATTTTAATTTTTCGACCCTGAGAACGAGTTCTGGATTGGGGGTCTTGACCCTGAAAGGGTTAAAAGATCCAAACTCCTAGCAGAGGATGGTATAAGTATTTCTTCTCCTATGCCAAATCAAAATCGAGAACAACGCCCAGTATTGGGCCCCTACTTAAACAAGATGGGTCCTACACAGATGACAGCAAGGAAATGAGTGAGCTACTCAAGTCCCAATATGACTCAGTTTTTAGCAAGCCGCTAACCAGACTGAGAGTCGAAGATCAAAATGAATTTTTTATGAGAGAGCCACAAAATTTGATTAACACAAGCCTATCCGATGTTATCCTGACGCCAAATGACTTCGAACAGGCGATAAATGACATGCCCATGCACTCTGCCCCAGGGCCAGACTCATGGAACTCTGTGTTCATCAAGAACTGCAAGAAGCCCCTATCACGAGCCTTTTCCATCCTATGGAGAGGGAGCATGGACACGGGGGTCGTCCCTCAGTTACTAAAAACAACAGACATAGCCCCACTCCACAAAGGGGGCAGTAAAGCAACATCAAAGAACTACAGACCAATAGCACTAACATCCCATATCATAAAAATCTTTGAAAGGGTCCTAAGAAGCAAGATCACCACCCATCTAGAAACCCATCAGTTACACAACCCAGGGCAACATGGGTTTAGAACAGGTCGCTCCTGTCTGTCTCAGCTACTGGATCACTACGACAAGGTTCTAAATGCACTAGAAGACAAAAAGAATGCAGATGTAATATATACAGACTTTGCAAAAGCCTTCGACAAGTGTGACCATGGCGTAATAGCGCACAAAATGCGCGCTAAAGGAATAACAGGAAAAGTCGGTCGATGGATCTATAATTTCCTCACTAACAGAACACAGAGAGTAGTCGTCAACAGAGTAAAGTCCGAGGCAGCTACGGTGAAAAGCTCTGTTCCACAAGGCACAGTACTAGCTCCCATCTTGTTCCTCATCCTCATATCCGACATAGACAAGGATGTCAGCCACAGCACCGTGTCTTCCTTTGCAGATGACACCCGAATCTGCATGACAGTGTCTTCCATTGCAGACACTGCAAGGCTCCAGGCGGACATCAACCAAATCTTTCAGTGGGCTGCAGAAAACAATATGAAGTTCAACGATGAGAAATTTCAATTACTCAGATATGGTAAACATGAGGAAATTAAATCTTCATCAGAGTACAAAACAAATTCTGGCCACGAAATAGAGCGAAACACCAACGTCAAAGACCTGGGAGTGATTATGTCGGAGGATCTCACCTTCAAGGACCATAACATTGTATCAATCGCATCTGCTAGAAAAATGACAGGATGGATAATGAGAACCTTCAAAACTAGGGAGGCCAAGCCCATGATGACACTCTTCAGGTCACTTGTTCTATCTAGGCTGGAATATTGCTGCACTCTAACAGCACCTTTCAAGGCAGGTGAAATTGCCGACCTAGAAAATGTACAGAGAACTTTCACGGCGCGCATAACGGAGATAAAACACCTCAATTACTGGGAGCGCTTGAGGTTTCTAAACCTGTATTCCCTGGAACGCAGGAGGGAGAGATACATGATTATATACACCTGGAAAATCCTAGAGGGACTAGTACCGAACTTGCACACGAAAATCACTCACTACGAAAGCAAAAGACTTGGCAGACGATGCACCATCCCCCCAATGAAAAGCAGGGGTGTCACTAGCACGTTAAGAGACCATACAATAAGTGTCAGGGGCCCGAGACTGTTCAACTGCCTCCCAGCACACATAAGGGGGATTACCAACAGACCCCTGGCAGTCTTCAAGCTGGCACTGGACAAGCACCTAAAGTCAGTTCCTGATCAGCCGGGCTGTGGCTCGTACGTTGGTTTGCGTGCAGCCAGCAGCAACAGCCTGGTTAATCAGGCGCTGATCCACCAGGAGGCCTGGTCACAGACCGGGCCGCGGGGGCGTTGACCCCCGAAACTCTCTCCAGGTAAACTCCAGGTAACACTTGTATGACCCCAAGACTGGGATAAGGGTGGTGGGGGTGGCGGAGAGTGGGGGGGATGGCGGTAGGTCTCCCCCATTGACCTAATGGTCTAACCCATAGCCTAGCAGAGTGTATCCCACGGGTGACACGCACTCAAAATTTTTTCCCTTTCCTGCAAACTGAACTGTGTTAATTTTATGAAGTGTTATACAAAAATATGCCACAATTCTTCAGTAGTGCTATAACCAGGATGTGCCAAACAAATCTGTGTTAAACTATGGTCTACTGTAATAATAATAATAATAATTATAATAAACAATAATAATCACTCTGGAGTGCTTTAAATGTCAGCTACCAAACCTATACAAAACACGTATGACATTTAACCCCTTGACTGTCACAACCCCCAATCCTGAGGTGTCTCCTGGTGTCGCAAAATTTCAAAAAAAAAAAAAATTATTTTTTCTTATGAAATGATAGAGAATCTTTTTCAGATTGTAATGATACCAAAAATACGAAATTTGATGGAAAACTGACGGAATTACGCTCTCGCAAAATTAGCAACCTCGGTGATATTTACAAATCGGCGATTTTGCCCACTTTGAGCCCTATTTTCGGCTAATTCCATTGTTTCAGTCGACCAAATTCATAGCTATTTCTTTAGAACTCCGTTTTTTCTATCAATTGAGTACAAGAAACTGCCCATTTACCAATTTCAACTACCCAATAACGTGGTCAGAAATTTGCAATTTGGCCAATTTCACGAAAATTAAAAAATATGACAATTTGAAAATAAGGTCCAGAATGAACAATGCAGACATTCCTGGCTCTAAAGTAACATTTTCTTTGTTCATCAGTCATGTCTCCAAGCCCCTCTGATATTACTCTTGCTTTCTATTTTGAATTTTTATTCAAACAAAAAATAGAAGATTTACTATTATGCAGACTACTGCAATACTGTAATAATTGGTAATAATTGTATAAATAACATCAACCCATTCATGACTGCATATTAGAATGGCTAGTTGGATATTTATTGGACAATGACATCATTTGTTTAGTTTTGAACATCGGCAAAAATCAAACATTTCCCCTACATTGGGCTCCATTTCCAGGTTTTTTTTATAGTAAAATCAAGCAAAATCACCACTATTTCTATAATATGTTTTCCATTCTATCAAATGAGACCAAGAAAACGAGAATACAACCATAAATACTATACGAAAATAGACAACAAAGTTGGCATTTTAATTAAAAAGAACGGTCGGAGTTTTTTTTTCTCATTATGCACTGCATGCTCCAGGATTTTTTTTATATGGTGCACACTGACCACACAGACCCATTCTCTCACATGTGGGCCTACCAGCTTTCTCCTTCTTGATTTGAAGTCGCTAGAATTTATGAGTATACACCTACCATCCGACTTACGACCGAGTTCGGTTCCGAGAAACCGGTCGTAAGTCGAAATGGTCATAAGTCGAACTTTACTACTGAATATCAACAAAACATTTTTGTAATGACTATATTTTATTGTTTTATTTTGGTATTTCATCTTTTACTTTACTTTTTATGTTGTTAGTACTGTATTTTATACTGTAAGGTTTAGGATAAACACTGTGTACAACACAAATAGTTGTTTATTTCCCAGAAATTTGGCATAAAAAACACGGTCGTAAGTCGAGTGGTCGTAAGTCGAGCAGGTCGTAAGTCGGATGGTAGGTGTATATACGTCAAACACCGTACCTCGTAAGACGTATATATACGGCCATGACAGTCAAAGGGTTAAAGCACTCCAGAGTGATTATTATTATAAATTATTATTATAATTATAAATTATTATTTTTTATTATAAAATACAGTGGACCCCCGGTTAACGATATTTTTTCATTCCAGAAGTATGTTCAGGTGCCAGTACTGACCGAATTTGTTCCCATAAGGAATATTGTGAAGTAGATTAGTCCATTTCAGACCCCCAAACATACACGTACAAACGTACTTACATAAATACACTTACATAATTGGTCGCATTGGGAGGTGATCGTTAAGCGGGGGTCCACTGTATTATTTTTATTATAAATATTATAAATTACACTGGAACCTCTACTTACTAGTTTAATTCATTCTGTGACCTTGCTCGTATCTGGATTTGCTCATTTGCAGAGTCAATTTTCCTCATTTAAATTAACTGAAATGGAATTAATTCATTCCCATGGAATTCCAGGCATGACAAAATATGTACAGTGGAACCCCGGTTAACGATCACCTTCCAATGCGACCAATTATGTAAGTGTATTTATGTAAGTGTGTTTGTACGTGTATGTTTGGGGGTCTGAAATGGACTAATCTACTTCACAATATTCCTTATGGGAACAAATTCGGTCAGTACTGGCACCTGAACATACTTCTGGAATGAAAAAATATCGTTAACCGGGGGTCCACTGTACTTCAGTAATTTTCCTAATATCAACTCTACGGCTTATTTATTTAGTATAACAATTCACCTGGCATAATAAACAATATTAATAATGTAGAAACACGATATATACACTAGAATGAATGAAATATTACGTATGTGAGTAGTGTTAGTGGAGGTGGCACAACGGCCTTTGTTGTTGTTGCTGGGGTAGATAGGGCCACTACGGCGGCAATTCCTACATACCTTCCCATGCTTTTATTATAACAGAAAATGGGGTGTTTGTAAGGAAAACTCCATTAGATCACTACGTACATAGTTTCATAAGGAAAACAATAATAATAATAATGTAAAGAAATTATTAGATTTAGATTAGATTAGATTTTTTATTTCAACAAATTACATAGTTGTACAGAGGAATATAAAAGTTGGGTGTACATGCCAAAAGCCCCTCTGTATGCTGAACATTTTGGGCAAACTTAAAGATTAACTTAAGAATAGTAAGGCATAATACATAGTTCATATGGTCATTAGATGAGTTACAGTGAGTACAGGAGAATTTAATATTATATCAGGTGATGCTACATGGTTTTGATAAGTCTAGTACAGACTTTTTACACTATTGAATTAGTTAATAAAGATTACAGTATTACTATGTATCAATTTAAAACAATTTACAGTGTGATGTATTACAGTTTAGTACTGGTTAAAACAATGAAATTTGGTATTACAATGGAACAATTTACATTATGATGTACTGTATTACAGTCTACTACTATTTAAAACAGTGAAATGAACAGACATACTAATTTCAAAGTAGTAAGTGGTTGAGCATTCATCAGCACAATATGAATAGCTTTTGAGAAACTGGTAGTGGTTAGGTATGGTTTGTCTGGTTAATTTTGGGTGATGAGGTGATTTCCTATTTGGGTCTTAAACTGATTTGCAGAAAGGGGTCCTTTAGTTTGTTCTGACAATGAATTCAGATCTTCGGGCCTTTTACATGCATAGCATTTTTGCACAGGGAGAGATGAACATGGAAATAAATGGTATAAAATACCAACACAATGGAAATGTAAACACAAATGCAGTATAGTGTGATCCTTTATTGACAATGTTTTGCCCACACAGTGGGCTTTTTCAAGTCACAAACAGATCTACCTGGGGTGGAAGGTATGTGAGTATTTATAGTCAGGTTGAGAATGCTGGGTCAGGTGGAGAATGCTGCATGTGATGATCTACCGAGTGGGGTTATACAGTCTAAAATCTTGGGTAGCTTGGAAGAGAGATTCGATAAGTATATGAGTAGACCTTCTGCAGTGTTCCTCCATTCCTATGTTCTTATGTGAGATAGCGATGAAGAAGTTTCTTGGTAAGTGGTTCAGCTATGTTATAGAAGCCGTTGTTCTGGTTGAAGTTGTTAGATATAGAGATAAGCGATGATTCCATGATTCTTCGGTATTGAGTGTTGTCTTCTCTGGTGATAAGTCTTGAGTTTCTGTAGTTGATTAAATGGTTGTGTGAATTACGGTGTTGTACACAGGCATTCCTTGGATCGTCAGACCTGCTTGCATATTGGTGTTCTGAAATACGTGTTTGGAGGTCTCTTGATGTTTCGCCCACATATAATTTGCTGCAATCATTACAAGGGTTTATGTATACCCCTGCAGAGGATGGAAGCTTGTCCTGTCTATTACTGGTAATGTCCTTGATGGTTGTGGTTGTGGAGGTAGATACCTGGAATGAGGTAGTGGAAAAGATGTTGGAAAATGTGTTTGGCAATGGAGTTGGTGGGGAGGACTATGTAACTCTTCTCGGCAGTGTCTTCTCTGGGTGTGTTGAAGATGTTTAATACCCGTCGTCTGCAGTTTCTGATGAAGTGACGAGGATGGTGAAGTTCAATTATAGTGCATTCTTCCTCAAGGAACTCACTGCTGCAGATTCTGAGTGCGCGCAGGAAAAAGCCAAAAAGCCTATAATTACACCATGTTTAGTTTTGGTGTCATGGTGAGAGTAGAAGTGAAGAAGATCATTCTGGTTGGTGGGTTTTCGATAGACTTTAAAACAAAGTTCATGGTCAACTATAATCTTCACTATCAGTTAGTTACTATAACCTTCACCATCAGCAAGTTACTATAAACCTTCACTATCAGTTACTAAAACCTTCACTATCAGTTACTATAATCTTCACTATCAGCAAGTTACTATAAACTTTCATTATCAGTTACTATAACCTTCACTATCAGTGAGCTATTACACCCTTCACTATCAGTGAGTTATTTTAACCTTCACTATCAGTGAGTTACTTTAACCTTCACTATAAAAACAAAAAATAAAATATTCATTTCTTTGCTAAGGTTACAATGTGTGTTTACATATAATATGACTGGAGGAAAGCCCCTATCATGCTGAGGCATTGTGGGTAGACTTAACCTAATACAATTATAGACTACTTAAGTCTAGACAGGTAAAGAGTGGTAGAATACAAATTGTCAATATTCACTCTATTGTTAATATGAGGGAGTACAATTTTTGATACAATTTTACATTTTTAAGTATGTAATTAAGTTCTTTTACAATGGAAGAATACAAATATTCTATATTTCATTCTATTGTTAATATGAGGTAGTACAATTTATGATACAATCAATCACATTTTTAAGTTTGTAATTAAGTTCATTTACTCTATCATTAATATGAGGTCATACAATTAGTGATACAAAAATACATTTATAAGTTTGTAATAATGGCTTAATAGTTAAGGGATAATAAAGTATTTGGGGGAGTTGCTTTGAATTTGGTTGGGGTTTAGCATGCTGTGGGTGTGTTTGTTACTGAGAGATGAGATGATTTTTGAGTATGATCCTAAACTGATTTGTGGGCAGGGAACCTCTTGCTGTTTCAGGCAAAGAGTTCTAGATCTTAGGGTCCTTCATGTGCACTGCATTTTTGGAAAGCGTGAGACGGAAACGAGGGATGTCAAAAAGTATTTTGTGCCGCGTGTTATGCCTGTGTGTTCTGTTGAAGCTGTCTAGAAGTTTGAGCAGAGGGTTGATATTGGAATTTAATGTTCTGTATATGTAGTAGGCACAATAATAAGTGTGTACATTATGTGATCAATGGTTTAAAAAAACGACAAGTTGAAGATTGAGACATGCAACATATGAGAATCTTTATCGAGGAAACGCTTCACCACACAGTGGCTTCATCAGTCCAATACAAAGCAGAAAGGTGTAAGGAGAGGAGGAGTTTGAGGTAATCAGTCCCTCAGCCTGGAGTCAATGTGTTCAGTTCAGCATAGGGCCATAGATGTAGCTCATACACTACTATAGTCAGGGGAGGCGAAGCAGAAGGAGGCAGGGTCATAGTGGTACCATTCACTAGTCGAAGTAGGTCTTCGTCCAAAGATTGGACAAGTTTTGAAGAATTCTTTGTACCATGATCCCATGATCCCATTTATGACATCTGTCAGACACTGCAGCATCATGGGATCTTCGTACAAGGAATTCTTCAAAACTTGTCCAATCTTTGGACGAAAACCTACTTTGACTAGTGGATGGTATCACTACGACCCCGCCTCCTCCTGCTTCACCTCACCTGACTACAGTATATAAGCCTCATCTACGGCCCTATGCTGTACATTCTACAAGATTGATTAAATGAACACATCGACTCCTGGCTGAGGGACTGATTACCTCAAACTCCTCCTCTCCTTACACCTTTCTGCTATGTACAGTGGACCCCCGGTATTCGATATTAATCCATTCCTGAGAGCTCATCGAATACCGAAAACATCGAAAAGCGAATCAATTTTCCCCATAAGAAATAATGGAAATCAAATTAATCCGTGCAAGACACCCAAAAGTATGAAAACAAAAAAAATTTACCACATGAAATATTAATTTTAATACACACAAACTGAAGAAGACATGCACAGTTATATGACACTTACCTTTATTGAAGATCTGGTGATGATTGATGGGATGGGAGGAGGGGAGAGTGTGGATGGTGTTAGTGTTTAGAAGGGGAATCCCCTTCCATTAGGACTTGAGGTAGCAAGTCCTTTTCCGGGGTTACTTCCCTTCTTCTTTTAATGCCACTAGGACCAGCTTGAGAGTCACTGGACCTCTGTCGCACAACAAATCTGTCCATAGAGCTCTGTACCTCCCGTTCCTTTACGATTTGTCTAAAATGGGCCACAACATTGTCATTGTAATAGTCATCAGCACGGCTTGCAATAGCTGTGTTAGGGCGATTTTCATCCATAAAGGTTTGAAGTTCAACCCACAGTGCACACATTTCCTTAATTTTTGAAGTAGGCACCATGGAGTCCACAACTGGCATAGGCTTCTCAGGGTTAGCCCCAAACCCTTCAAAATCTTTCTTAATTTCCATACTAATTCTCACCCTTTTTACCACAGGGTTGGCACTAGAAGCTTTCTTGGGGCCCATGGTGACTTATTTTGCAGAAACAAGCACCAAAAACAGTGATAATATGGAATGTACTGAATGTATCCTTAGATGTGAGCACACTGGCTGGCTTGTAAACACTGGCACACACAGGGCAGTTCAGGCCACACATGGACACATCTTGTACCATTTATCGATATGTTTAGTTGGATATTTGATATTCTGTTTCCAAAAAGTATGAAGCAGGTTTTGTCTATATTGAGAGTAAGTTTGCTGGTAGTCATCCAGTTTGACATTTTAAGTAGCTCGCTGTTTACAGTGTTACAAAGTACAACCAGGTTTGGGTGGGAGAAGACATAAGTGGTGTCACCCACGAATAGAACTGGTTTAACCCTTTGACTGTCGCAAGCCCATTTCTGAAACTGTCATTCTATGTCGAAAAATATTCAAAAAAAAAATTATTTTTTCCTACCAAAATGTTAGGATTATTTCACTGAGTGTTTTAAGCCTAAGAAAAAAATTTTGCCATCAGTACTTACCGAGATATAGAGGTGCAAAGTTGGCAGAAAATTCAATTCAATTCAAGTTTATTCTCTATAAGGGTTACAATGTGGGGTTTACAGGTTTTAGGTATTGTGTGGTTTACATGTTATAAAATACTAATTACAGAGGGGGCCACTAGGACACCTAGCATGGCTAGGCATTTCGAGCAGACTTAGATTAAATCTTAACATTAAATCCTTACAGATTATGGTATTAACGCTAAGTGACTACATCATAATTTGTGAGTTTAGCAATGTGAATGCTTTTGTTTTGGCACAATACAAGGTGTCTATATTGGAGTATCATAGGCAAACTTATGACTAATTAGGATTTATTATTTTAAGATCAGTATTTCTGGGTTTATAGTTAGTGGGTGAGTGAGTGTAATTGTGAACCACAAGGTGGTTATCATGTAGTTATTTGTCGGGGTGGATCAGGGAGATAAGATGTTTTCTAACTGTAGTTTTGAAAGTGATGAATGTGCCTGCAGTTCTAGAGTTTTCAGGTAGGGTGTTCCAGATTTTAGGGCCTTTGAAATACATTGAATTTTTGTAAAGGTTTAGTCGAACACGGGGAATGTCATAGAGATGTTTGTGTCTGGTGTTATGCCTGTGGATCCCATCACAACTATCAAGAAAGCATTTTAGGTCAAGGTTAATATTGGAATTTAAGGTCCTGTAGATATAGATTGCACAGTAGTAAGTGTGGATGTTCTGAACAGGAAGTAAGTTTAGATCTACGAAGAGTGGGGGAGGGTGTTGCCAGGGGTGGGATTTAGTGATTATTCTTACTGCAGCTTTTTGTTGGGTTATTATTGGCTTTAGGTGTGTTGCTGCAGTTGAACCCCAAGCACAGATAGCATAGGTGAGGTATGGATATATAAGTGAATGGTATAGTGTGAGAAGGGCAGTTTGCGGCACGTAGTATCGTATCTTAGAGAGGATCCCCCACCGTTTTGGATACTTTTTTTGTTATGTGTTGGATATGGGTGCTGAAATTTAGGTTGTTGTCGAGGTATAGGCCAAGGAATTTGCCCTCATTATGTCTGGCAATTAGAGTGTTGTCGATCTTAATGTTAAGTTGCGCAACACCTGCTCTGCTACCAAACATAATATAGTAAGTTTTGCCAGTGTTAAGTGTAAGTTTATTGGCTGTTATACAAGTCGATATTTTGATCAGCTCCTCGTTAACAATGGTGTTGAGGGTGGCAAGATTAGGGTGGGAGATGACATAAGTCGTGTCATCAGCAAAGAGAATGGGTTTCAGGTGTTGGGATATGTTTGGAAGATCATTGATGTAAATGAGGAAGAGCAGGGGTCCAAGGACACTTCCCTGCGGAACTCCAGTATCAAGTGGCCGTATTGATGAGGCTGTGTCTTTAATGGTGACATACTGATACCTATTAGAAAGGTAGGATTTAAAATATGCAAGTGTATGGCCTCTTATACCATAGTGGTCAAGTTTGTGGAGTAGGATGCCATGGTCTACTGTGTCAAATGCTTTTCTTAGGTCAATAAAAATTCCTAGCGGATATTCCTTATTTTCCAATGCTGTGTAAAGCAGGTCTAGCATTTTTATAATTGCATCATTAGTGCTTTTATTTTTCCTGAATCCAAATTGGCAGGGGTTGAGTATGTTTTGTGACGTTATAAATGAACATCGTCTCCTGTGCACGAGTTTCTCAAAGATTTTGGATAGCAATGGTAAGTTTGATATTGGCTTATAGTTGTTTACGTCTGTAGGGTCACCACCTTTATGTATTGGTGTAACCCTTGCTGTCTTGAGTAGTGTCGGGAAAGTGCTAGTTTCTAGTGACTTGTTAAAAAGTAATGTAATAGCATGCGAAAGGATATGGGCCGCTCGCTTGTACAATAATGGTGGGACGTGAGACAGATTCCCCAAGTTCTTTTTAAGTGACTTTATGATCGCGGTGACTTCCGTGGGCTCAGTTGGTACAAGACAGAAGGAATTTGGGAAATTCCCATCTAGGTAGTCCCCGGCACAGGCACTGGTACGTGGGATTTTACTGGCGAGATTAGATCCTATGTTAGAGAAGAAGTCGTTTATCTTGTTAGCTGTATCAGTGGGATGCAGTGGTGTTTCATGAGGTTTAGCTAGAACAATATTCTTGGTTTTTTTCAGTTTGTGGGTCTCCAGAATCTGGGAAAGTGTTTTCCAGGTCTTTTTTATATCTCCTCTTGTGTCACTGAATCTGCTGGAGTAGTACAGTTGTTTGGCTTTCTTTATTAATATGGTGAGAACTGTTGAATATTGTTTAAGAATATCTTTGTGTATTAAGCCCTGTCTATATTGCTTTTCATATTGGTGTTTCTTATCAATGGATTTCAGAATGCTGCTAGTTAGCCATGGGCAACCAAGCCGTTTATTTGTGATCTGTTTCGTTTTTATAGGACAATGTTTGTTGTATAGTCTAAGAATTTTGTTAAGAAAAATGTCTGTCCAATCGTCAATACCACTGGCATTGGAGAATTCTGTAGGCCAGTCAACAGTCTCTAGGTCTGCTGTGAAATTCCTTATTGAGGCCTCATCACGAAGTCTAAATGAAACTTTGTTGTATTCGAGTGGTGGCTTACTAATGTTTGCTAAGAGGAAGGTTGGGTAGTGGTCAGTAGTGCTGTCTGTGATTATCCCTGATTTAAGGGGGGGTAGTATATTGGTCCATATGTGGTCTATTATGATTGCACTTGTCTCAGTCAGCCTGGTTGGTTTAGTTACTATTGGTATGAGAAGTGTGTTGTTCATATTGTTGATGAAATCAGTTACAGTCTGATCATCTGGTAGGCCAAGGTTGATATTGAAGTCTCCAGCTAAGAGAAGGTGGTGCTTGTTCATTTGTCTGTTTGTTATTAGCGACTTTAGATTCTCACTGAAGTTTGGGATGTTTGTGTGGAGTATCCGGTATATGGCACTGATTGTTATAGGTGTCTTGAGGTTTTTTACAGAAAAATTACCAAAAATGTATTCCCCAAATTCACCACTAAAGCAATTAGTGCTAATACAAGATAGTTGGTTAGAGTAATAGATTGCAGTACCACCCCCAACTTGGTATGGTCTGCAGTTGTGGACTGCTGTGTATCCTGGTAGAGGGTAGATATCAATTGTGTAATGCTTAAGCCAGGTCTCAGTAAGAATAATGCAGGAGAAGGGTGTCTTTAGTGATTCAAGGAGTGCCAGGAGGTCATCATAGTGTTTGCTTAAGGACCTGATGTTGTAATTAAGAACTGATAGACTTTGAGCAGTGTTCAGGATAGTGCTGGCTTGTGATGCTGTGTAATAAAGGCAGTTACTTTCCAATAAGTTTTGATTGTGTGTTAGATTATGGAGGTTTAGATCAAGGTCAACGTGATCATTCATCTTTTAGGTTTAAATAGTGGTTGTTTATATCCTGTATTATGTGTTGAGTTCTAATACTGATTTCTGTAGTGGTGGAAGGTTTGGATAGGTATACCGCTAAAGCACTTTGGTCATATAGAGTATAGTCACTAATAAACATAATGAAATTGATACTGTCTATGTGTTGTGCTAGAATGAGCTAAAGTACAACTAGGTATAAACTAATACCATAAAAAAAACAAATTACAAGTGGCACCAGACTCACTCTTGTAATTGCACTAACGTCTAATATAATGAATTTAGTGTTGTCTATGTATTGAGCTAGAATGAGCTAAAGTACAACTAGGTATAGTTAGTTTAGGTATTGTCTATGTATTGAGCTAGAATGAGCTAAAGTACAACTAGGTACAAACTTATAATATAAAAATACAAATTAAAATGGTACTTGCAATTGCACTAGGGTCTGATGTAGGTTGTTAACAAGATCAAGAGTATAACAAGATTTAAATTGACAAAATAAAATTCACAAATTTAAGTACCAAAAGAATAATAAGTAAAAAATAACAATGGCAATGACTTGGTTATAATATGATAGTAAGATGGTTGACAGGTACACAGGTACAAAGGGTAATATAAAGGTTGGTGTTGAATATACAAACTTGAAAATTTGGCAACAAAATGTTATGAAAAGTATAAAATAATGATTAATGTACAAAAGTAAAACTGACTGGTAGTAAATATGGTGTTTAATAAAATTTTAGTAAGTAATAATGATTACAAAAAAAGATTAATTAGCAAAAAAAAAAAAAGTGAAAAAGTAATGTTTATTTCAAGTATTAAATTTTAAGAACAGTTATTTTGATTCAATATTGCACTGGTAGTTATACTAGAGGTTATTTGGCAGTACAAGGTATTTAAGAGTACAGGAGGGCCCCGCTTTATGGCGTTTCACTTTACGGTGTTCCGCTAATACGGTCATTTCAAATTATGACCAAAACTCGCTATACGGCTCCCCCCACCTGACTTTCTAATACGGTCACCGCGCCCCACCTTGTTTGTTTACATTCTTCGTGAGCTCAGTAAGCACTAAGTCTCTCCATTTTGTCTGGAAACTCCAAAATTTCAAATGTTTTTAAAAGTTATTTCATATTTTATATATACTCTGATAATTATACTTATGTATACCTGTACTTAAATAAACTTACATACTGTGCTGGCATGCAGGTACACATTAAAATCGGTAAGTGTCCTATGTCTCCAGACGTCATATTAGTAATGATAATAATAATCATCGAGTCATTTAAATGTTGTATATTACGTTAATATACACATTTTCATTAATCCATCTATGATATTTTTTTCAAAATTATATAATAAACACGATGCATAACATATAAATAAGATAAATACAAACCACAGTAGAATAAATAAACATAAATGTGAGATGTGGTAGCAGACGACTTGCACAAGTGACGCCATATTAGAAATGATAATAATAATAACAACAATACTCACCGAGTCTCATTAAATGTCGTATATTACAATAATATACACATTTTCATTAATCCATCCAAGATATTTTTTTCAAAATTATATAATAAACACGATACATAACATAAAAAGATGATAAATACACCCCACAATAGAATAAATAAACATAAATATAAGTTAATTTTAAGCCAGCCCGTAATGCTATGCATAGTATAAGTGGCTTTGGCATGCTGCTCTTATCTGTAATTTTTTTTGTACCTCTGTATGTGTGCTCAAATTGTAAATAAATAAATAAATAAATAAATAAATAAATAAAAAAGATGTGGGAGCCAGTTAACTTGTACAAGTGACGGCAAGAATAACATTTTCTCTAATCTAACATAAGAGAAAATGTGTTACTGGGGGTAACTGTAGAAAATTATTCCTTTCGTAGGTATGTAAGTAAGTTTATTCAGGTATACACAAATACAGTTACATAGATTATCATACATAACAACATATGTGTAGAGAACCTAGGATAACCCAAAAAAGTCAGTGTGACTTATTTCCATTGCCTTCACTCAGAGCTTCATTTCTTCTCAAAATGATGTTACATGAGAATGGGAGTGTTCTTCTTTATTAATTCTACCGTATCAATGTAGAGACAACCTGTACACAATGTAACTTGTACACAAACCAGACGTGTACATTTCGTTTACAAAACTTACCTTCGCCTGGTTTGTTTACATAACTCTGCGCCTGTCCTCTCTCATGTACTCATTCTTTCTCTCTCTCATTTATTTGTTTTATCTCATTTACTTACTCCTGACCCTACATTAAGACTACAAATATTTTAAGGTAAGTAATGAGTGAACTGTATATACATTTTATCGCTCTGGGATGCTTAAATATCATAGAATATATGTGTGGGTGGGTTGGCCTGGTATGGTAGCCCGGCTGACTACCATACATACCACACTTGATTTTTTACAATAAATACTACTCATCTCACCCTATATTTTAAGGTAAGTAATGAGTGAACTGTATATACATTTTATCGCTCTGGGATGCTTAAATATCATAGAATAGTATGTGTGGGTGGGGTGGCCTGGTAAGGTAGCCTGGCTGATTACTATACATACCACACTTGATTTCTTACAATAAATACTACTTGTCTCACCCTAGATTAAGACTATAAATATTTTAAGGTAAGTAATGAGTGCACTATGTGTGTATTGTACTTTTTTATTGTTTTTTGATGCCTGGTTCTATTGCTAACTTAATATATGTTAGTGTAAACTTGTTATCTAGTGTTTGTATGCATTTATAAGTGGAAAAAAAGGGTGTTCCACTTTACGGCGGTTTCCGCTTTACGGCGGTAGCCTAGAACCTAACCTGCCATATAAGTGGGGCCCTGCTGTACTCTAAGATAGTAAATGTGGTATTAAAACAGGTTATGGTTATTAGACAAGTAATGGTAATTAAATGATGTCAAAAATGGTAAGAGTAAATTGTACTGATAGTAAAAATGGTAATTATTAATTTTAGTAAGTAATATCAATTAATAGTATTTAAAAAAATATGAGGTAGTAATATGGACAGAGAAAGTATTAATTCAGCTAATATTTAAGCAAACAATAGTAAATAAGAAAATTACATAAGGTGACTTATGCTTACTAGTAAAATCACAAAATGAGGTAGTTGATTATTTAATTACTAAGAGATTGTACTATGAAATTTGAACAATAATGGAGCAAAACATACACTACACTATGTAGGCTTTTAGGTTGAACATTGTTTAGTTATTCTCTGTAAGATTAGTATCCCTGAGAAATCGTGATAGATCATTCTCGTTCGTGATTGTGTACAGTTGACCTACATTTGTTTTTCTACTAGAATTTTCCCATCCCGTGTGAAGCATTGGTGTATTGTGTTATTATTCTCCCGCTTAAGTTTTCAGGAGGTTCTGACGTTTTTTGGTAAGACACTCGTTTATGTATACCTCTTTCTTTACTTTAATAGATGCAATTATTAAGTCTTTTTTCCTGTCATGTGAGTGGAATCTAAGCATAACACTTTTTCTACCATGGGATCCTAGTAACCTGGCTTCTTTTATTTCTGACTCTGGTACAATAACACTTGTTTGGTCCTTTATGATCTGCAGAGTAATTTCTTTACTATTCGTTTGGTTCATATCACTGGGAAAAAGTGGACTGTTAACTATTATTGCATCCGATAGTTTATATTGTTCAGTTTTATCTTCTTGTAGAGCAAAGTAGTCACCGAACTGGTTATCTAAGTTGTTCTTCCATTCTTTTACTGCTTCTTCAACCTTTGTTTTAAGAGAAATTATTTGTTCTGCATGGCTATCTATGACTGTTTGGATGGTCTTGCCATAGTTAGTCATTCCTGGTGTTGATAAAAATGGTTCTAGACTGAGGATTTTTTTCTCGAGTTGTGTCATCCTGGTGTCTTGTTTTGTAAGCGTCTCTCGAAGATTCATATTTTCAATAACTAAGGTGGAGATGCATGAGTTTAGGGTACCTGGATCGTTGGTCATACCTGAGAGATTACTTGGTAGGTTGAATCCGGGGAAGAGAGGGGTGGATGGGCTGGGGGCAGCCATGTTTGTTTTTATTGTTGTGGTGTCACCTTGAGCGGTGGTGAGAGGGGTGGTAGCTGGGCCGGCGTCCTCCTGGCTACACTTGTTGAATAGTTGATTTTTCTGTGTTTTCTTGCTGGCCTTGGTGCTGTTTCCTCTGAGATTGCGCCTCATAATACTACAGGAACTGTTGTAGTTAAGAAGAAGTTGTAGTTATACAAAGCTTAGGGTTACGTTGTTCGGCTGGCAGCGGGGTGTTGCTTTGGGTTTCACTGTTGGTAATCTTAGGTCATTCTGGGTGCTACGTTGGGTACTGCAGTTTTGCTTGTAACTAGGTCATCATAGGAGCATTGGTGGCTCTGATAGTTGGAGAAAAGTACGGAGCTTGGAGGTCGCTGCTGTTGCTGCTGATGCCGCCGCCCTATGGCAACATATGGCAACAGCGGCAAATACCGCTCACCTGGTATTCTTTTTATTTTTTATTTTATTTTTTTATTATCACACTGGGCGATTCCCAACAAGGCAGGGTGGCCCAAAAAAGAAAAACTTTCACCATCATTCACTCCATCACTGTCTTGCCAGAAGGGTGCTTTACACTACAGTTTTTAAACTGCAACATTAACACCCCTCCTTCAGAGTGCAGGCACTGTACTTCCCATCTCCAGGACTCAAGTCCTGGAGTAACTTATGTGGCCTGTGAGACCAAAGTAAGGTGCATTGTTCAAATATACACTCATTGTATACAACACAATAATTGCACAAACATTACCATTATTATATTGTTTACAAAACTTGTTTACACAAACCAACAATACAAAACACTGTTTATTACTATTGTTCTATAATATATATACATATGTACAGTCACTGAACACTTTCCAAGAACTGCTGCAGCTTGTGGAACTCTTTGAAACATGGGTATATGCAGAGTGGTACTTCACACTCCTCACACATAAAACAAGTGTCTCTGCATTTTTGTGGGCATTTTGTAGTGTGTGCACAGACAAAACACCTCTTCTGAGCACTTTTCTTGAAAGAAGTAGGAGGCAGTTATATGGGGTAGTGATCACCAGGCCTCAGATGAGATGGCATGCGTTGGTAATTTCGTGGGCGCTGATCTATTGCAGGTGTTGCTCCTTGATACCTGAATATTATTTGTCTGATGACTAACAAACAAAATTCACCATATTTTGGTTTGTTGTTGGTCTTTAACTTGTATATGTTATTAGCATTCAGCATGGAAATATCAAGTAGATGGAAAAAAAGTTTTATGTACCACTTATAACTCTTGTGTACACAATCAGCAAAACCGAATTTGCATGTCACATTTGTCCACTAAGCGCATACTGATGGTGTAGTCCATGACAGCTGCAGGTTTTAGAATGGGTTCATTGGTCTCTCTATTCTGCCAGCTAATGTCTGCCATTTCGTTTCGGTGAACTAATGTCAACAATATGACATCATGTTTGTCATGGCACTGAAATGCCATGATGTCATTGGCAGCAAATGCCTGCACCTCGCTTCTGCGAGTGCCAGCGTCGAACCTAGGCATATGCTTATGATTACCATGCACTGTGCCACACACGTTTGTCATGTTTACTCGCAAGAAATCACTGAGTATGGGGCTTGTGTACCAGTTATCAGTATATAATACATGCCCCTTACCAAGATGTGGTTCCATCATTGTTCTAATCACATCACCAGAGATACCCAATAACTTCCTGGTATCTCTCAATGTATTGCTGCAAGTGTACACAATTATGTCCAAAACCAGACCACTTTTGCAATCACACAGTACAAATAACTTTATACCAAAGCATTTCCTCTTGCTTGGTATATACTGCTTGAACGACAGTCTGCCTTTGAACAAAATCAAAGACTCATCAATAACAAGCTTCCTGAAGGGATAAAAATACATATAGCACTTTTGTTTCAGGTACATGAACACATTCCTGATTTTATATAACCTGTCGCTTCTGTCAGGCCTGGTTTTGTCTGAGAAGTGTAGCATACGTAACAGTGTCAAAAAACGATTCACTGGTATAATATCACTAAAACCTGGAGTTGAAATCAGACGTTCTGTCGACCAATATGTTGTGATAGTGTGCTTGTACACATGTGGCATAAGCATTATTGTGGCAAAGAACAGGTACATCTCTGTCACAGTTGTGTCCTACCACTGGTGTAGCCATAACCTTGGTGAAAGAATTGTATTTGCCATGGTGTACTCATAGTATGTGTGGCTTTCCCTGGCAATAATTTCCATCAGGGGTTCATCAAAGAATAACTGAAAGCATTCCAGTTCAGTGGCATTGTTCCCAAGTGTACACGATGGCCGTATTCCACTTTGTGTTTCATTAAAGTCATGGGGACTGGGAACAAAATTGGCAACTTGCTGCCAATCCCAGATGTGGTTTGCTGGTGGGTTCTGGATATTGAAAGCTAGTTGTGGTTGTGCAGGTTGTGGTTGTGGATGTTGTGGGAGTGATTGAGGGTGGTTATGGCTGTGCTGAGTTAGCAGCGTGGGTAGTAGTGTGGCCCGCTGCTGGTGCCACATGACTCATGCTACCGCCAACATCACCACCACCATCACCTTCTGCCCCACGCACATTACACATCCCCATTGTAACAATATCGTCATCTTCACTCTCAGGTCGTGGTGTAAGACCACGGGATGTACTCTGAGATTTACTCCTTTGCCTTGGAAGGGCATATGGCATACTACCAGAATGCATGCTGCATCGTACATACTGCCATTTCACTGGCGAGTATTTCCCCCTCACTGTCGCAACTCGAGCTGCTTTCAATAACTTGGAAATCACTATCATTATTACTTTCACTGCTCAGATCTGAGTCCTGTAGACGGGGAAATACAGTGGACCCCCGGTTAACGAACTTTTTTCATTCCAGTAGTATGTTCAGGTACCAGTACTGACGGAATTTTTTCCCATAAGGAATATTGTGAAGTAGATTAGTCCATTTCAGACCCCCAAACATACACGTACAAACGCACTTACATAAATACATTTACATAATTGGTCGCATTTGGAGGTGATCGTTAAGCGGGGGTCCACTGTAGTTTCCGTTTTCGTCCTGGTACAGGTGAACGTGAATGAGATGGCCCAGCACCAGAGGAGGAAGGTTGAGGGTCATCTTGGGTTTCATCACTAATTACGTTATCCTGGGCACTGCTTTCGGTCACACCCTCTTGAAAACCATGGAATTCACTTTCACTGGCACTTCCATTGCTGTTAGAACTATCGCTTGGGAACAGAAGACCTCCAATTCGGCGAGGAGTGAGGCACTTCTTACTGTGAGGCATGGTGAACAAGGACTACCAAGATGGAGTTCCCACAATGCACCACTAAGTCCCCGATTTTTTTCACAGGGCACACACCCACCACACAAACCCATTCTCTCACATGTAGGCCTACCAGCTTTCTCCCACTTGATTTGAAGCCGCTAGAATTTACGCGTATTAATACGGCGGGAACATTAGCTTGTAAGACATATATAAACGACCGAAACAGTCAAAGGGTTAAGGAGTTGCAAAGTATTTGGGAGATCACTGATGTAAATAAGAAAGAGTAGAGGACCTAGGACACTTCCCTGTGGCACTCCAACAACTACAGGCTGAATATTGGAGGTCACGCCATTTGTGTACATATAGTGGTGTCTACCACTAAGATGAGATTTTAGGTAGTTGAGCTAGTGTCCTCTGACTCCATAATGCTCTAGTTCTAGGTGCAAGATATTGTGGTCAACTGTATCAAATGCTTTCCATAGGTCTATGAAGAGCCCCAGAGGATATTCATTTTTGTCAAAGGCAAGTTAGATATTGGTCTGTAGTTATTTAGTTCTGTAGGATCATCTCCTTTGTGGATTGGTATGACCCTTGCTGTCTTGAGTATGGATGGGAATTTAGAAGATTCAACAGATTTGTTAAAAGTGTTGCAATAGTGGGGGACAGCACATAAGCTGCTTTTTTACACATGATTGTTGGTAAGTCATTTAGGTCTCCTGCCTTGTTCTTTAATGATTTAATTATTAGTGAGACTTCAGCAGGATTTGTAGATGCTATACATAGAGTATTTGGGTAATTACCAATGAGGTAGTCTTGTGGCTGAGTATTTGCATTTGGGATGTTGCTTGCTAGTTTTGAACCTATAGCAGAAAAGAAGGTATCAAGTTTGCTGGTTTTGCTAGGTTAATCTCTGCTTCTAGACAGTTTTCTAGAGCCCAAAATTTCAGAGAGTTTTCCAGGTATTTTTCATATTATGTACCTTTATTTCATTAAATATGTTGTCATAATATATTTGTTTGGACTTTCATATTAGATTAATAAGTATTGAGGTATATCATTTAGTTAGTTCTTTTGTAATTAGGCCGTGTCTAAATTGTTTTTCATATAGATGTTTTTTATTGACGGATTTAAGTATACTACAGTGGACCCCCGCATAACGATCACCTCCGAATGCGACCAATTATGTAAGTGTATTTATGTAAGTGCATTTATACGTGTATGTTTGGGGGTCTGAAATGGACTAATCTACTTCACAATATTCCTTATGGGAACAAATTCGGTCAGTACTGGCACCTGAACATACTTCTGGAGTGAAAAAATATCGTTAAACGGGGGTCCACTGTATTTGTAAGCCAGGGGCTGTTTAGTTTCTTTGTTGAGATTTGCTTCGTTTTCACTGGACAATGTTCATTGTAGAGGTTATGGGTTTTGTGCAGGAATATGATGACACATTCATCAATATCGTTGCTGTGCGCTAACTCACCCAGCCAGTCAGTGTTATGTAAGGTACAGTGGACCCCCGGTTCCCGATGTTACCGGTATCCGATAAATTCGGTTGCCGATGCATTTGATTGAAAAAAATTTGCCTCGCTTCCCGATACAAAACCCGGTATGCGATACGATTCGTACGAGACGTGTCCACTTGTGGCCAGTGTGCGCACATCTAAGGATACATTTGGTACATTCCATATTATCCATATTATCACTGTTTTTGGTGCTTGTTTCTGCAAAATAAGTCACCAAGAAAGCTCCTAGTGCCAACCCTTCGAGACCAAGGGTGCTAATGACTGTTGAAATGAAGAAAGAGATAATTGCAAAGTACGAAAGTGGAGTGTGTGTGTCGGAACTAGTCAGGTTGTATAGTAAACCCCAATCAACCATCTCTACTATAGTGAGCAGGAAAACGGCAATCAAGGAAGCTGTTCTTGCAAAAGGTGCAACTGTGATTACGAAACAGTGACTGCAAGTGTTAGAAAATGTTGAGAGACTGTTATTGGTGTGGATAAATGAAAAACAGATAGCAGGAGATAGCATCTCTCAAGCGATCATTTGTGAAAAGGGTGATGAAAATCACCCTCAGACAGCTATTGCAAGCCGTGCTGGTGACTATTACACTGACAATGTTGTGAAACACTTTAGGAAAGTCATAAAGGAACGAGAGGCACAGGCCTCTATGGACAGATATGTTGTGCGACAGAAGTCCAGTGACTCTCAAGCTGGTCCTAGTGGCATTAAAAGAAGAAGGGAAGTAACCCCGGAAAAGGACTTGCTACCTCAAGTTCTAATGGAAGGGGATTCCCCTTCTAAACACTAACACCATCCACACTCTCCCCTCCTCCCATCCCATCAATCATCACCAGATTTTCAATAAAGGTAAGTGTCATGTAACTGTGCATGTCTTCGTCAGTTTGTGTGTATTAAAATTAATATTTCATGTGGTAAAAAAAAAAAATTTTCATACTTTTGGGTGTCTTGCACGAATTAAATTGATTTCCATTATTTCTTATGGGGAAAATTGATTCGCTTTCCGATAATTTTGGTTTACGATGAGCTCTCAGGAACGGATTAATATCGTGAGCCGGGGGTCCACTGTAGTAATAAAATTATTTACTGATGACTCATCATGCAGTCAAAAAGATATCTTAGTAATGTCCTGAGGCAGTCTACCCAAGTTGGTTATGAGAAAAGTTGGGTAGTGGTCCATAGTGTTGTCTGTGACTATGCCTGTTTTTAGTGGGGATATAGTATTGGTCCAGATATGATCAAGCAGTGAGGCACTTGTGTCTGTGACTCTTGTTAGTTTAGTTATATTATTATTATAATCAAAAAGAAGCGCTAAGCCACAAGGGCTATACAGCGCTGCTAGTTTAGTTATAGATGGTAGTAGCAAGCAGCTGCTCGTAGTGTTTGTGAAATCAGCTACTTGGGGGTCAGCTGCTTGAAAAAGATTTATATTAAAGTCACCAGCAAGTAGCAGGTGGTGTTTATTCATCTCTGAGTCAGTTATCGTGTTTCTTAACCCTTTGAGGGTTTTCGTCGTACTAGTACGTCTTACGCGTAGGGGTTTTTGATGTACTAGTACTCATAAATTCTAGCGGCCTCAAATCTAGTGGGAGAAAGCTGGTAGGCCTTCATATGAAAGAATGGGTCTATGTGGTCAGTGTGCACAGTCTAAAAAAAATCCTGCAGCACACAGTGCATAATGAGAAAAAAAAAACTTTGACCATTTTTTTTGAATAAATCAGCGACTTTGCAGTGTATTTTCGTATGGTATTTATTGTTGTATTCTAGTTTTCTTGGTCTCATTTTATAGAATGGAAGACATATTACAGAAATTGAGATGATTTTGACTGGTTTTACAAAGAAAGGTGCCTTGAAATTGAGCTCAAAGTAGCAGAAATGTTCGATTTTTACCAAACTTCAAAAGTAAATAAATCGTGCCAAGCGTGCAATACACGTCAACTGGTGAGTCTAATATTCTTTCACAAGTGCACCAATAATATTTATACCATTTTTACACTAATGCAGTAGTCTGCATAACAGTAAATCTTATATTTTTTGTGAAAATAAAAATTCAAAGTGGAAAGCAAAAGAATATAAGAGGGGCCTTGAGACGTGACTAATGACTAGAGGAAATGTCATTTTAGTGCCAGGAATGTCTTTCTTGTTTATTCTGGACCCTATTCGGAAATTAGCATCTTTTGAAATTTGTGTGAAATTGGCAAAATTGCTAAATTCTGACCACTGTACTGGATAGTTGAATTTCATAAATGAGTGGTTTCTTGCACCATTCGATAGAAAAAATGGAGTTCTAGCGAAATATTCATGTTTTTTGTCGACTAGTACAGTGAAATTGGCCGAAAATGGGGCTCAAAGTGGGCAAAATCGCCGATGCGTAAACATCGCCGAGACCGCTAACTTTGCGAGAGCATAATTCAGTAAGTTTTCTATCAAATTTCAAACTTTTGGTGTCTTTATGATCGGGAAAAGATTCTCTATCTTTTCATAAGAGAAAATAATTTTTTTTTTTTTAAATTTGGCCGACCCTGAGAACGAGTTTCGGAGAGGGCCTGTCGACCCTCAAAGGGTTAAGTTGTCACTGAATGTTTCAGTATCAGTGAGTTACTATAACCTTCACTATCAGTAAGTTACTATAATCTTCACTATCGGTGAGTTACTATAACCTTTGCTATCAACCAGTTACCATAGTCAAGTAAAAGGACAGTCTAACTTACTATTCTTTTGTCCCAAGTTTAGAAGGAGGAAGTTCTTCAACGTCAGACATATTTTGTTTGTTGTTGTTGTTGGAGTTTATAGAGCTACTGAAAGCTTACGCCGTACCTTCCAGCGCTCTGAAAAGGAACCTTGACCAAAGTGGAAGGATGTTGACTAATAACTGCTTATTACATGTCCCTAATGCGCCCTGAAACCGGCAAGAACACGCAGGTACACGCCAAGATCTTCTGACGGTCTGGAGGGTCAAACCCCTCCCCAATGAGAAAGAGAGGTAAGGTTAAAGATTGCATTTCAAACGTGCGCAAGGCCACGCGGAGAATAGTCCGTGCAGAGTGGTAATGTGGGCACCACAGTAGGAAGTGTTCCACCGTCTCAGGATGTGAAGGACACTACAAGCAGTACGGAGAGTCCGTTATCCGAAAGCGGTGCAAATGAGCTGTGGATTGCAAGCCCAATGGCATGGGGCATTGAAAGATCGGACAGAGTTCAATGTCGAAGCAGAGAGGGAGCATACCAGATCCTCCTGCCATTAATGGAGGATTTCCTTCCAAACAGTCCTTGTGAAATCACTGCAGCCCAGAGCAAGATGGGTAATAGTAGGAAGTGCGTGTGCGAGGGAGGTCGCTCGATTAGCCACTTCACTGTCCCGAATGCCAAAATGGGCTGGTACCCACTGAAGGGAGATGCTCTAACCCAGACTCCCCTCAAGGAAGGTTCCTTGATGTTGGTGAGGGGCTCTTGATTTAGGGAATTGGATCTGTGCTCCAGTTCCCCGAATTAAGCCTGAATGCCTTCCACATCCCCCCACCAGGCGCTGTATAATCCTCCGGGTTTAGCGCTTCCCCCTTGATTATAATAATAATCTAACCCAGACTCCGCAAGAAACGCAGAAGACACCGCATCTGTCGGACGAGGACGCGTAGGGACCATGGACGGACAGAGCACAAAAGGGCCAGTAAGATTAGGAATCAGGGAAGAGAACCACAGGCTGAGGAGGAAGGTGAGCAAGGACAAAATAAAAGCCTGGTGAATGGCGAAGAGTTCCCCTGCTAGGACCGAATGAGCGGGGTCTAACCGCCAGGTTTGACACTGAGAAAGATCAGTGAAGAATGCAGCAGAAGACGTAGAGGGAGGGGAAGTTCGTGCTGAGCAGTCCATGGAGATGGAGAATGAAGAACCATACATGACAGCACGAAACTAGAAAGAGAAATGCAGCTATCTGAGGGGGTTCCCTGTTCTCCGACATTCTAAATAAAGACCCAATACCTCTATAACAAGCACTGCCCTAAAAAAAGCTAAACAGATGACTGCGAAGAGACTGAACAGTCCCTGGCTAACACCCAGTATCCTCAAATCCATAAATACAAAGCACCAATACGAAAAACAGTACAGAATGGGCCATATAAACAGTGACCAAACAAAACGTTACTCGTCAATCCTAACCAGCCTGATAAGAAGGGCTTAAAAAAAATTGTATTATGAGAACAGATTATCCAACTTAAAAGGTGATATAAAAAAGACCCGGAAAACCCTATCAGAAATTCTATGAACAAAGAAAGATATCACGAAATAGCGAAATTGAATTAACAAAACCAGATGAACCCCAATTCCCACCTACTGAAACAGCAAACAGACTCAATGATTTCTTCTCTTCTATAGGAAAAAACCTTGCCAATAAAATCCCAAGCTCAGATACCCCAACCAATTACTACCTCACTGGCAACTACCCGAACACACAAAAAGTGTCACAGGTGCTATCACCAATCATTGCAACACTTTAACAAATCCATTGAATCCTCTACCTTTCCTACAGTTCTCAAAATAGCAAGGGTCACCCTGATCCATAAAGGAGGAGACCACACAGACTTGAATAACTATAGGCCAATATCCAACTTACACCCTCTCTCTAAAATCTTTGAAAAATTAATCCATAAACCTATCTATTCCTACCTCATCTCCAACAACATACTCAACCCCTGTCAATTTGGGTTCAGGCCTAATAAAAATATTAATGATGTTATTATCCACATGCTAGAACATATTTATACAGCAATAGAGAAAAAGGAAGTCCCACTGGGGATCTTCATTGACTTACGTAAAGCTTTCGATACAGTTGACCATGACTTGCTCCACATGAAACTGTCGCACTATGGTATAAGAGGGCACTCCCCCAACTACCTAAAGTCATACCTCAGCAACAGAAGCCAATATGTGAACACAAATGGGGCAAACTCTTCCGCACAACCATTTACAGTTGGTGTCCCACAGGGAAGTGTCCTAGGCCATCTTCTCTTTCTCATATACATAAATGACCTACCAAATGCATCGCAACTACTCAAACCCACACTATTTGCAGATGACACTACATACGTCTACTCTCACCCGAGCCCAGTCATGCTAGCCAATACTGTAAATACCGAATTACAGAAAATATCAACCTGGATGAGGACCAACAAACTTACTCTAAACATTGACAAAACCTACTACATTCAGTTTTGTAACAGAGCTACAGATGTGTCTTTAAACATAATGATAAATGGATCACCTATCACAAAACTCACAGAGGGAAAATTCTTAGGAATTCACCTTGATAATAGACTCAAATTTCAAACACATATACAACAAATTTCCAAAAAAAAAAACAATCCAAGACCGTAGGCATACTATCGAAGATACGGTACTATACCCCGTGTGACTTTGTCAATGGTCCAAGTCGGACCGAAACGTCGTCGTAAGCTTCTCTCTTTTATGTGCGGGTTATTTGTGTATCGTTCCAGTCACGGTATTGTGCCATTTTGTTATTTATATACGGTACTATGTTCCACAGTCAGCCCTCCTGGCCCTATATCACTCACTTATTTACCCCTATCTCACCTATGGAATTTGTGCATGGGGCTCAACAACAATAAACCATCTCAGACCACTAATCACCCAACAAAAGGCTGCAGTCAGAATAATGATAAATTACCACTACAGACAACACACACCACCAATATTCAAAACTCTAAACCTACTTACAATTCAAAACATCCATACTTATTACTGCACCTACTACATACATAGAACACTTAACTCTGACATAAACCCTCCCCTCAAACATCTCCTTACCAACCTCAACAGAACATATGACCATAACACAAGGCACAGATCACTCTTTGATGTTCCTCGTGTCCATCTCACGCTATGCAAAAACTCAATGCACATGAAAGGCCCAAAAATCTGGAATTCATTACCTGTGAATATAAAAGAAACACTGTCTGTTTATAAATTCAAGTCTCTTCTCAAAAATCACTTACTCACCCACAACTAAATAAATACTGAATAATTGTATCTCATAAATTGTATCTCATATATGTATCTCATTATTGTATCTCATAAATGTCAACCTGTGACCCAATCAAACTTTGTTACTATTTAACTTCATTACCTAACAGAATACTCCATTCTACTGATTACACAGCAACACAGTAAATGACCATATGACCTGTCTTTGTAATACTCATTTGTACTAAATTGTTATCTGTTTTACAATAATTTTTGTACCACTGAATATATCATTGCTTAGTTAATCTTAAGTTTATTTTAAGCCTGCCCATAAATAAATAAATAAATACTGATTGTACAGCAATGCAAGCAACCATACGACCTGTTTTTGTAATACTCATTTGTGTTTAATTGTTATCTGTTTACAATAATGTTTTACCACTGAATACTTCATTGCTTAGTTAATCTTAAGTTAATTTTAAGCCTGCCCGTAATGCTATGCATTCAAGTGGCTTTGGCATGCTGCATTTAACTGTATTCTTTTGTACTTCTCTGTATCATGTTCAAATAAATAAATAAATAAATAAATAGAGCAAGGGCAGTGGTGACCATCATTATAGTAAAAATTATGAGTATAATGTATTGGGAGATACTGAGTGTGGAGATGACCCGATTGTCGATAATGGTCTGTGTAACACTGGTGTTCATAATTTTAGTCATAATGATGAGGGAAGTGGTACCTGTGATGATAGCTACGAGTGTAATGATACTATGATAGTGGAGAGGTGAGTGCGAGAGATAGTGTCACCTGCCATACATTCCACAGACAAAGAGCGCCGTTCCCCTCTGTAAACAAAGACTCCCACGAGGCCTCCATAATGGAAGTGCACTTAAGAGACTCATGGAGAAGGGTAATACTGATGTTATTGATTATGTTTGTTTGCTATTTAGTAAGTTCTTTCATTATGCTGAGAAACTGAATATTATCCCTGGACTTTTATAATGGAACCAAACTCGAACCCATTGATGTTGTGTCTACAAGAGTGCAGAGTCCCTGAAAAATTCCAGTCCCCTAAATTGCCCTCATTTGTTACATGTAACCCAAGTCTTCTAACTCTTGTGTTCTATATGTTAAAAGATCACTTCCCCATCAACTTCTTGCACATAAGAAAATAGAGGGGCTACAATACTACGATGTTAGGATTTACATTGGGAACTCTGCTCTCTACATATTTAACTTGTATGCTCCTGCTGATAAGTTTAATTACTTGGAGCTCCCAACTCGTTCTCATACTGAACCTACTCTTATTGTTGGCGATTATAATGCAAGACACAGAAGCATTGGAAACTCACAATTTGGTAATCGTAATGGTAAACAAATGTTGTCATCCTAAGTCATGATAATGTGCAAATTGTAGGTGACCTTGAACCCACACATATCTATGGAGGAGTCCTGGATCTGTGTCTTGGCTTCAGCATTAATTTTGCCAACTGTGAGTCTTCCATTGTAACAGATATATCATCAGATCATTTCCCAAGACTAACCTCTCTAGATATTGGTAATACTATCCTCCCTGGTGGGATATTCGAACGAAAACGTTTTAATGTCCCCCCTGATCAGCATGATGACTTTGTCGCACATGTGACAGACTGGTATAATTCCTATGAGTGTTTCTCTGTTGAAACCTTTAACAATGACCTTGTGATCAGTAATCAGAACTACTTAGAATCGCCACTGAAACCTCCTGGTTCATTAAGCCCCTTGTTGCTGCCAGAGAGTGTATGACAGAGCTGCGGCAAACTGGAGGGACATAAACAGAATTAAGGGTAACAAAACTGGTCAGATCGCTCACCCCTCATCCCTTACACAGGGCAAATGATTTAGTCAGTGCTTGGGCTACTACACCTAGTATGACAATCTTCCCAGTATCACACAGTCGAAATTAATGGACAAACATGATGCAATAGAGAGACTGATTTGTTTTATGCTCAGCAAAGAAGATGACTGTAACATTTCTTTCACTAACTTTGAACTTGATGCAGCACTGACAAAGGGCAACTCCACGTCGCCTGGAGAGGATGGTATTAAGAGATAAGATAAGATTTCGTTCGGATTTTAACCCCGAAGGGTTAGCCACCCAGGATAACCCAAGAAAGTCAGTGCGTCATCGAGGACTGTCTAACTTATTTCCATTGGGGTCCTTAATCTTTTTTCCCAGGATGCGACCCACACCAGTCGACTAACACCCAGGTACCTATTTGCTGCTAGGTGAACAGGACAACAGGTGTAAGGAAACGTGTCGAAATGTTTCCACCCGCCGGGAATCGAACCCGGGCCCTCCGTGTGTGAAGCGGGAGCTTTAGCCACCAGGCCACATACTCAGATTACTGTGTTGAGTACCAGGTAATCCTTTACTTGAATTATATAACATGAGCTATGTAACTGGGGAGCTCCCTCAATCTTGGACCAACAGCCTCATCATTCCCATTCCAAAGCCCAATCAACAAAACTCATTTCGCCCAATATCTCTTACTAGCTGCTTGCCTAAAGCATTTGAGAGGATTATTTTTAATCGGCTCGTACACAGAATTAAAAAAATTTTGTCTCCCCGGTTGCATGGTTTCATGCATGGAAGGAGCGTGCATCATTGCATAACCACCTTTCTCACTCCGCACACTGACAGCTCATACACTACCTTCCTATCTGCTTTTGATGTAGCCGACCGACACGTAATCATTAGTGAACTTTCCAGAATGGACGTTGGAGGGTGGCTTCTCCACTGGATTAAGGCTACCTGTCCAACAGAAAGTCTTCTGTGTTGTTCCAGTGACATAGAAGTGTAACTAAAGACTTTAATTTAGGAGCCTCACAGGGTGGTGTGCTTAGACCCACTCTATTCAGTATTCTAGTTAATGCTTTACTTAATGCTATACCTAGCCAACCCCATCATTATATGATTAGTTTTGCTGATGATATAATAATTCACACCTCTGGATTCTCCAACACCCAGAACATCCTTAACCATGTACTAGCCTCGTATCAGGACCTGGGGTTAATAATCTCTACTGATAAAACAATGATACTCAATAGGCGTCCTCCTCGACAGAGGAGGACGCCAGATCCAGTTGCATGATGGGTCTCTTCTAGGATAGTAACCAGATACAGCTATCTAGGCTTTGAGGTCCCACTACTTGGACCTGTTGTAACGAGACTTTGTCGCCAATACAAAGAAAGACTGACAGCATTTAGAGTTGTGGCAGGGTTTCTCTCCAGGTATGGTGCTAATGTTAAAATTGTGAAATTAGATCATTGGTTGATTATGCTGTGCCACTACTTGCTCTTGTGTCTGACTGGAAGCTTGGAGGGCTGGAAAAACTGCAGAACGAAGCAATGAGGATCGTTTTAGGATGCCCTCGTACTGCCAAAATTTTAAATAAGCGGAATGAACTTGATATTACATGCATCTGAGATCGTGTTACTGAAAGAAATATCCTCATTGGGGTCAAGATGCTTAGGCTAGCCCATTCAAACCCATGCACAGAAGCTTTCTAAAGTTTCCTCAGCGCTGGTGAACACTTCTCCAGATGGATCGAAAAAACTGGAACCGACCTCCGTATGAACCAGCTACATGATCTGTCAAGTAAGGCAACAGAGGCACTTCCCTGCTTCATGGGATATTACCCCCATTCCAAACTACCACTCCTCCATTTCCCCCCAAAACTCTTCTTAAATCACAACCAAAGCTTCATCTTGGAGCCAAACAGGATGCTGTATTGATGGTTCTGTTCACCAGTCCACTGGTACAACTCGTAGTGCTGCTGTTGTCGTACAGAGTGATGGCTCTCATAAAGAAATTGGAGCACGCATCAATAACTGGGCCTCTATCCTTCAAACAGAACTGTTTGCCATACTCCTTGCACTCAAATGCGTCCATGTATCTAAGGTTGATACATGCTTGTGGCATGCTTGTGTCAGAAGCCAGACACAGGGGGTAAATACCTTTGTAACTTGTCATGATTGTGACCAGACCTACCTGGGGTTCATTACCTTTGTAAATTGTGAGTTCATAACCTTTGTAAATTGTGAGTTCATTACCTTTGTAATTGTGAGTTCATTACCTCTGTAACTTGCTCAGCTATCAAAACTTTGGAGTCCAGTCCCTGGACCCATTATGTACCTCTGTAATCTTTTGACTACCGCCCACAGGATGGGTATGGGGTGCATAATAAACATATTAAACTGTAACTAAAAACATACAACGCTAAGCTGTTATGCTCTCAAAGAGGGAGTAGATTGCAATCTTGGGTTGTCAGTTAGCAGTTTGAGAATAATACGAAAAGAGCTTCAACTGAACCTTATTGACTTAAGACTTGGGGAGAATGACACCAGTCAGTCCATCTATCATCATTCCATCATGCAGGAGGAGCCACATGTCTATCATGCAGGAGGAGCCACATGTCCATCATGCAGGAGGAGACACATGTCTATGGTGCATCCAACAAGATAAGCAGACTCTTGGATGTCACTATTGCCCGGCTCCGGCTGTCACTACCGCCCGGCTCCGGCTGTCACTACTGCCTGGCTCCAGCTGTCACTACCGCCCGGCTCCGGCTGTCACTACCGCCCGGCTCCGGCTGGGTTACAAGTATCTTTGACAGGTTAAATCACCACCACCAGATGTAGACCAAACGAAATGTAAACTTTGCCAGATGGACTATTGTCACACCCGCGTCATTATATTACAGACCATTCTGGAGAAATACCCAGACTTTGCTCACTGTAAATAAAGCATTACCTCGTGTGTGTGTGTGTGTGTGTGTGTGTGTGTGTGTGTGTGTGTGTGTGTGTGTGTGTGTGTGTGTGTGTGTGTGTGTGTGTGTGTGTGTGTGTGTTTGTATGTTCGTGTGCGTCTGTCTGTACGTGCGCCCTTGTGTGCGTGCGCGTGCGCGCTCGTGTGGGTGTATGACCCATTTAATATTTGTACTTATAACTCATTACAATTGTGACCGGGTAAAAAATATACAGTGATCCACTATTGGATTCGTCAGGATTCACCGAATTTGGGTAGATTCAAACGGTTTCGTTAGAAATAAAGCCAGATCGGAAGAACTGTTACAAAAAAATTAAATACTTTGAGGAATTATAGACTAGCTAGCTAGGAGAGTTGTCAAGTATTGTAAGTTGACCACCACCATGAAGATCTGTGTAGTCTGCAGAAAGGGTAAGAGACGAAAACAGGCCTGGATTGCTTGCAATCTCTGTGGTCAATGGTACCATGGTATATGCAGGAATTTTAAACCAGTGACCACACTTGACATAAACTCAGAGATGTTTTTGGGTCTGCCCAAACGAGATACAGCTGTATGAGAAAATTACATCTATATTAAAAGACGAAAACACCAATAAAAGATCCTTCTTGAATGACATGTCAGCATGTATGACTGCTGGGAAAATACGATGTGTGGTAGGGACGGGGTTGTCTTGGACGGTGCTCCTGAGGGTGCTAGTGCAGTCCTGGAGGAAAGTGCTCCAGAGGGTTCTAGTGATGTATTAGAAGACAGTGCTCGTGAGGGTACTAGTGTTGTCCTGGAGGACGGTGAAGTCAACGTTATTCAGTCTACAGAGGTTCAAAATAGAGATACTGTTGGAGATGCACTACTTGGACCTGTTGTAACGAGACTTTGTCGCCAATACAAAGAAAGACTAAGAGCACTTAGAGTTGTGGCAGGTTTTCATCCCAGGTATGGTGCTAATGTTAAAATTGTGAAAATGATGTATCTTGCTTATATTAGATCATTGGTTGATTATGCGGCGCCACTACTTGCTCTTGTGTCTGACTGGAAGCTTGGAGGGCTGGAAAAACTGCAAAACGAAGCAATGAGGATCATCCTAGGATGTCCTCGTACTGCCAAAATTTTAAATATGCGGAAAGAACTTAATATTCCAAGCATTAGAGATCGTGTTGCTGAAAGAAATATCCTTATTGGGGTCAATATGCTTGGGTTAGCCCATTCAAACCCCTGCACAGAAGCCCTCCAAACTTTCCTCAGCACTGGTGAACATCCTTCCAGATGGATCGAAAAAACTGGAACCGACCTCCGCATGAACCAGCTACATGATCTATGTCAAGTTAGGCAACATACACACTTCCCTGCTCCATGGGATATTACCCCCATTCCAAACTACCATTCCTCCATTTCCCCCCAAAACTCTTCTTAAACCACAACCAAAGCTTCGTCTTGAAGCCAAACATGATGTCTTAAGCTGTATTGATAACTTAGTCACACAGAACACTCTTTCACAAATTATTTACGTTGATGGTTCTGTTCACCAGTCCACTGGTGCAGCTGGTAGTGCTGCTGTTGTCATACAGAGTGATGGTTCTCATAAAGAAATTGGAGCACGCATCAATAACTGGGCCTCTACCCTTCAAACAGAACTGTTTGCACTCAAATGCGTCCATGTATCTAAGGTTGACACTTTAATTGTAACTGATTCTCTGTCATCCATAAATGCTCTCAACTCATTAAGTATAAATTGTGGCATGCTTGTGTCAGAAGCCAGACACAGGTATGGTAGGATTGTGGACAGTGGAGTCATAGTGCACATGCTGTGGATTCCATCTCACATTGGTCTTCAGATGCATGATAGAACTGATAAATTGGCTAAGCTGTATGCTTTCCAAGAGGGAGTAGATTACAATCTTGGGTTGTCAGTTAGCAGTTTGAGAACAATAATACGAAAAGAACTTCAATTGAACTTTACTGACTTAAGACTTAGGGAGATTGACACAAGTCAGTCCATCTATCATCATTCCATCATGCAGGAGGAGCCACATGTCAATGGTGCATCCAACAAGATAAGCAGACCCTGGGATGTCACTACCACCCGGCTCCGGCTGGGTTACAAGTACATATCTATGGCAGGTTAAATCACCACCACCAGATGTAGACCAAACGAAATGTAAACTTTGCCAGATGGACTACTGTCACACCTTGCGTCATTATGTACTGGAGTGCGATCAAATTAAAGAATTTAGAGACAACTCGCTCAGAAATGTTCAAGAAATGGCAAAGTATTTTATCCACAGTGGTATATTACAGACCATTCTGGAGAAATACCCTGACTTTGCTAGCTGTAAATAAAGCATTACCACGTGTGTGTGTGTGTGTGTTAGTTACCATTTTGTCCTAGGCACATGTCGAATAGACACTAGGCCTGTTGTATATGAGCACGTGTGTGTGTGTGTGTGTGTGTGTGTGTGTGTGTGTGTGTGTACTCACCTATTTGTACTCACCTATTTGTGGTTGCAGGGGTCGAGTCCTAGCTCCTGGCCCCGCCTCTTCACCGGTTGCTACTAGACCCTCTCTCTCCCCGCTCCATGAGCTTTATCAAACCTTGTCTTAAAACTGTGTATGGTTCCTGCCTCCACTACGTCATTTTCTAGGCTATTCCACTGCCTTACAACTCTATGACTGAAGAAATACTTCCTACTATCTCTCTGACTCATTTGTGTCTTCAACTTCCAATTGTGGCCTCTTGTTTCTGTGTCCCCTCCCTGGAACATCCTGTCCTTGTCCACCTTGTCTATTCCACGCAGTATTTTATATGTTGTTATCATGTCTCCCCTGACCCTCCTGTCCTCCAGTGTCGTCAGGCCGATTTCCCTTAATCTTTCTTCATAGGACATTCCCCTTAGCTCTGGAACTAACCTTGTTGCAAACCTTTGTACTTTCTCTAGTTTCTTGACGTGCTTTATCAAGTGCGGGTTCCAAACAGGTGCTGCATACTCCAGTATGGGCCTGACATACACGGTGTACAGTGTCTTGAATGATTCCTTACTAAGGTGTCGGAATGCTGTTCTCAGGTTTGCCAGGCGCCCATATGCTGCAGCAGTTATCTGATTGATGTGTGCTTCCGGAGACATGCTCGGTGTTATACTCACCCCAAGATCTTTCTCCTTGAGTGAGGTTTGCAGTCTTTGGCCACCTAGCCTATACTCTGTCTGTGGTCTTCTGTGCCCTTCCCCTATCTTCATGACTTTGCATTTGGCAGGATTAAATTCGAGAAGCCATTTGCTGGACCAGGTGTCCAGTCTGTCCAGGTCTCTTTGAAGTCCTGCCTGGTCCTCATCAGATTTAATTCTCCTCATTAACTTCACATCATCTGCAAACAGGGACACTTCTGAGTCTAACCCTTCCATCATGTCGTTCACATATACCAAAAATAGCACTGGTCCTAGGACCGACCCCTGTGGGATCCCGCTCGTCACAGGTGCCCACTGTGATACATCATTACGTACCATGACTCGTTGTTGCCTCCCTGTCAGGTATTCTCTGATCCATTGCAGTGCCCTTCCTGTTATATGCGCCTGATGCTCTAGCTTCTGCACTAATCTCTTGTGAGGAACTGTGTCAAAGGCCTTCTTGCAGTCCAAGAAGATGCAATCAACCCACCCCTCTCTCTCTTGTCTTACTTCTGTTATTTTATCATAAAACTCCAGAAGGTTTGTGACACAGGATTTGCCTTCCGTGAATCCGTGCTGGTTGGCATTTATACTCCTGTTCCGTTCCAGGTGCTCCACCACTCTCCTCCTGATAATCTTCTCCATAATTTTGCATACTATACACGTCAATGACACAGGTCTATAATTTAGTGCCTCTTTTCTGTCTCCTTTTTTGAAAATGGGAACTACATTTGCCGTCTTCCATACCTCAGGTAGTTGCCCAGTTTCCAGGGATGTGTTGAAGATTGTGGTAAGTGGTACGCACAACATATCTGCTCCCTCTCTAAGGACCCATGGAGAGATGTTGTCCGGTCCCATTGCCTTTGAGGTATCGATGTCCCTTAGCAGTTTCTTCACCTCCTCCTCATCTGTATGTATGTCGTCCAACACTTGTTGGTGTGTTCCTTGTTGGTGTCCCCATCTGGTCTGTCCCCCCAGAGTCCTTCCTGTCTCTACTGTAAATACTTCCTTAAATCTCGTGTTGAGCTCCTCACATACCTCTTGATCGTTTCTTGTGAGTTCTCCACCTTCTTTCCTCAGCCTTATCACCTGGTCCTTGACTGTTGTCTTCCTCCTAATGTGGCTATACAGCAGTTTCGGGTCAGATTTGACTTTCGATGCTATGTCGTTTTCATACTGTCGCTGGGCCTCCCTTCTTATCTGCGCATACTCGTTTCTGGCTCTTCTACTAATCTCCTTGTTTTCCTGGGTCCTATGCCTCCTGTACCTTTTCCATTCTCTGTTGCACTTAGTTTTTGCCTCCCTACACCTTCGGGTAAACCAAGGACTCGTTTTGGTCTTCCTATTATTTCTGTTTCCCTTGGGAACAAAACTTTCCTCTGCCTCCTTGCACTTTGTTGCCACATATTCCATCATCTCGTTTACTGATTTTCCTACCATTTCTCTGTCCCACTGAACCTCCTGCAGGAAGTTTCTCATACCTGTGTAGTCCCCCCTTTTATAGTTTGGCCTGTCCCCTTCAGTTCCTGTTACCTTCTCCACTTGTAACTCTACTATATAGTCAAAACTCAGAACCACATGATCGCTAGCTCCAAGGGGCCTCTCGTAAGTGATGTCCTCGATGTCTGAACTGCTCAGGGTGAACACAAGATCCAGTCTTGCTGGCTCATCCTCCCCTCTCTCTCTGGTTGTGTCCCTGACATGTTGATGCATGAGGTTTTCAAGTACCACATCCATCATCTTGGCTCTCCATGTTTCGGGACCCCCATGTGGCTCCAGGTTTTCCCAGTCGATCTCCCTGTGGTTGAAATCGCCCATTACCAGTAACTTTGCTCTGCTCGAGTGAGCTCTTCTTGCCACCTCAGCCAGTGTGTCCACCATCACCCTGTTGTTTTCTTCGTACTCCTCTCTTGGCCTCCTGCAGTTCTGTGGTGGGTTATACATCACTCCAATGACTACTTTATGTTCTCCGGACTGAATTGTACCTACAATGTAGTCTCTTTCTCCAATCATGTCCATGCCTTCCATTTCCTCAAATCCCCATTGGTGTTTTATGAGCAGTGCAACCCCTCCTCCCCCTCTACTCCTTCTATCTTTCCTCAGGATCTGATATCCTGTTGGGAAGATTGTGTCTGTTATTGTCTCAGCGAGTTTTGTTTCTGTGACTGCTATGATGTCTGGGGATTTTTCACTGATTCTTTCATTCCACTCCTCATGTTTATTCGTTATTCCATCCGCGTTTGTGTACCAAACCTTTAGTTTCTTTTCTATCATTGTGGTCATGCAAGTATATTGGGGTTGGGGGAGCGAGAGCCTTGGTGGGGGCCTATATGGGGCTGTGGTGTAGGTGGGGTTTGTGTTGATGGGGGTGGGGTCAGAATGCCCATAAGGGGCAGCTGTTGGGGTGAGGTTTGTGATATGGGGGTTGGTGGCAGAGGGAACAGTGAGTGGGTTGTAGTATAGGTTGCTCAGTTGCGTTGGGAATGTCGCGGGTGGAGTCTTTTGGTGGGAGATTCTGTGGGGTGTGTTTGCCCTTCCTCCTGTGTCTGGGTCCTGCTCATTTTCATTGCTTCTCGTTCCTCCTTGCATCTCTGTACCCTCTCTTTCAGTGTAGTCCTTTCTTCTTGTGTTCTGTCGCGGTCGAGGTATACTCTCTGGTACCCCTCTTTGTCCCTCAGTCTTGCTTTCTCTTGCAGAATCCTGGTTCGAACTGATTCTTCCTTGAAAGTTACTCTGACAGGCCGTATCCTTCCACTCGCAAACCACCCAATTCTCTGAAAATTTGTCACCTGGGTCATATTGCCCTCCCCTATTGTTTTCATGATGCCTTCAATCATTTTTTTCTCCTCCTGTTTTATTTCTTCAAAGTTGGCCCCCTTGGCTTCTTGGAGCCCGTACACAAAAACTGACCTCGCCCTTTCCTCCTCCCACTGAGTCTCCATCTGCTTCCTCTGAGGCGTTTTATTTCCTTCCATTGACATGTTCTTGCCTTCAGGCCCTGTCATATCTGAAACTTCTATTCTCAGTGAACTGTCTTTCCTGACCAGCTGTCCCTTGCTACTGCAGTTGGCTGTTAGAATCTCTGCATCTGTGTGTGTGTGTGTGTGTGTATGTGTGAGTGTATGTGTGAGTGTATGTGAGAGTGAGTGTGTGTGTGTGTGTGTGTGTGTGTGTGTGTGTGTGTGTGTGTGTGTGTGTGTGTGTGTGTGTGTGAGTGTGGGAGTGTGTGTGGGTGTGTGTGTGTGTGAGTGTGAGTGTGTGTGAGTGTGTGTGAGTGTGTGTGTGTGTGTGTGTGTGTGTGTGTGTGTGTGTGAGTGTTTGTGTGAGTGTGTGAGTGTGTGTGAGTGTGTGTGTGTGTGTGTGTGTGTGTGTGTGTGTGTGTGTGTGTGTGTGTGTGTGTATGGTGTGTGTATGGTGTGTGTGTATGGTGTGTGTGTATGGTGTGTATGGTGTGTGTATGGTGTGTATGGTGTGTGTATGGTGTGTGTATGGTGTGTGTGTGTGTGTGTGTGTGTGTGTGTGTGTGTGTGTGTGTACTCACCTATTTGTGGTTGCAGGGGTCGAGTCACAGCTCTCCTGGCCCCGCCTCTTCGCTGATTGCTACTAGGTCCTCTCTCTCCCTGCCCCATGAGCTCTATCATACCTCGCCTTAAAACTATGTATGGTTCCTGCCTCCACTACATCACTTTCTAGGCTATTCCATGGCCTGACTACTCTATGACTGAAGAAATACTTCCTAACATCCCTTTGATTCATCTGAGTCTTCAACTTCCAATTGTGACCTCTTGTGTCTGTGTCCCATCTCTGGAACATCCTGTCGTTGTCCACCTCGTCTATTCCGTGCAGTATTTTATATGTCGTTATCATGTCTCCCCTGACCCTCCTGTCCTCCAGTGTCGTCAGGCCGATTTCCCTCAACCTTTCTTCACAGGACAATCCCCGTAGCTCTGGGACTAGTCTTGTTGCAAACCTTTGCACTTTCTCTAATTTCTTGACGTGCTTGACTAGGTGTGGATTCCAAACTGGTGCTGCATACTCCAGTATGGGCCTGACGTAGATGGTATACAGAGTCTTAAACGAATCCTTACTGAGGTATCGGAACGCTATCCATAGGTTTGCCAGGCGCCCGTATGTTGCAGCAGTTATCTGATTGATGTGTGCCTCAGGAGATATGCTCGGTGTTATACTCATCCCCAGATTTTTTCCTTGAGTGAGGTTTGCAGTCTTTGGCCATCTAAACTATAATGTGTCTGCGGTCTTCTTTGCCCTTCCCCAATCTTCATGACTTTGCATTTGGCAGGGTTAAATTCAAGGAGCCAGTTGCTGGACCAGGCTTGTAGCCTGTCCAGGTCTCTTTGTAGTCCTGCCTGATCCTCGTCCGATTTGATTCTTCTCATTAACTTCACATCATCTGCAAACAAGGACACTTCTGAGTCTATCCCTTCCGTTATGTCGTTCACATATACCAAGAACAGCACAGGTCCTAGGACTGACCCCTGTGGAACCCCGCTTGTCACAGGTGCCCACTCTGACACCTCGTCGCGTACCATGACTCGTTGTTGCCTCCCTGTCAGATATTCTCTGATCCATTGCAGTGCCTTTCCTGTTATGTGTGCCTGGTCCTCTAGCTTTTGCAGTAACCTCTTGTGAGGAACTGTATCGAAGGCCTTCTTGCAGTCCAAAAATATGCAGTCGATCCACCCCTCTCTCTCGTCTTACTTCTGTCACCTTGTCATAAAACTCTAGTAGGTTTGTGACACAGGATTTTCCTTCCCTGAAACCGTGCTGGTTGTCAATTATACACTTGTTTACCAGGTGCCCCACCACTCTCCTCCTGATGATCTTCTCCATGACCTTGCATACTATACACGTTAGTGATACAGGTCTGTAGTTTAGTGCCTCATGTCTGTCTCCCTTTTTAAAAATTGGGACTACATTTGCCATTTTCCATACCTCAGGGAGTTGCCCAGTTTCAAATGTGTTGAAGATCTTTGTTAATGGCTCACACAATATCTCTGCTCCCTCTTTAAGGACCCATGGAGAGATGTTGTCTGGTCCCACCGCCTTTGAGGTGTCAAGTTCACATAGCAGCTTCTTCACCTTCTCCTTGGTTATATGTACCTCATCCAGCACTTGCTGGTGTGCCCCCCTGTTCTGATTTCTTGGAGTCCTACTGGTTTCCACTGTAAATACCTCTTTAAATCTTGTGTTGAGCTCCTGACAAACCTCTCGGTCGTTTCTTGTGAATTCCCCATCACCCTTCCTCAGTCTGATTACCTGGTCCTTGACTGTTGTTTTCCTCCTGATGTGGCTGTACAACAGCTTCGGGTCAGTCTTTACTTTTGATGCTATGTCATTTTCATATTGTCTCTGAGCCTCCCTTCTTATCTGTGCATATTCGTTTCTGGTTCTTCGGCTGATTTCTTTATTTTCCTGAGTTCTCTGTCTTCTGTACCTTTTCCATTCTCTAGTACACCTAGTTTTTGCCTCCCTACACCTTTGGGTGAACCAAGGACTCGTTATGTTCTTCCCATTATTTCTGTTTCCCTTGGGAACAAACCTCTCCTCTGCCTCCTTGCATTTTGTTGCTACAAAGTCCATCATGTGTGTGTGTGTGTGTGTGTGTGTGTGTGTGTGTGTGTGTGTGTGTGTGTGTGTGTGTGTGTGTGTGTGTGTGTGTGTGTGCGCGCGCGCTCGTGTGGGTGTATGACCCACTTAATATTTGTATTTATAACTCATTACAGTTGTGACCAGGTGTGGACGTATCAGTGGCTCATTACTTTGTAATTTGTTCATGATTGTAACCATGTATAGGAGTGAGGATGATTCATTACCTGTGTAACTTGCCATGATTGTGACCAAATCTACCTGGAGTTCATTACCTTTGTAACTAGTTCAGCTATCATAACTTTGGGGTCCAGTCCCTGGACCCATTATGTACCTTTGTAATCTTTTGACTACCGCCCACAGGATGGGTATGGGGTGCATAATAAAGATATTAAACTGCTGGAGATGGACCAAAAGGGGATGTTGCCTCAGGGCATAGTGTCGACACACTACCAGCAAAACCTGGTGGAAGCACTGATGTTCATACAAGAGTGAAAGATAGGGAGGAAACAGGAAAAAATAAATGCACCAGCAGCGAATACAGTTCCATAAATCCTAACAAACAGAATTAGAAATCTATGTAAATACTATAATACTCTGCCTTGGGTATCTGCATGCATGGTACATCTGGTAAAACAGGTGGGACACGCACCTCTGACCATCCCAAAAAATGCCGCACCCACATGACAACAGGAGAGTGCAACTTCCCTTCTTGCAACTTATTTCACCCAGAAATGTGTCACTCATCAATCCATGAAAGAAAATGCTACAATGTATACTGCCAAGCACATCACCCAAAGGAGACTAGAAAACACAGACCAGCCAGATTATGGGAAACATAAGAAGGAGCCACAACCTCTCCAGGGACAGAGTGTTTTTTTAGGGCCAAGAGGAAAAAAAAAGAATGGCAAGAAATGACAATAATCCTACACGAACTGAAAACACTTCTGGAGCAGAGGCACGGACATTGGCCTCTACTCCAGAACAACAGATATTAGAGCCAGCAAATAAAACCTCCCTAAATTCCACCAATACAACGACATTTGTCTTTGCAAACATACAGGGTCTAAAGCCGTCAAAAAAAAAAAAATTCCTTACATCAAGGGACTGCTCACGGAGTCAAATGCAATGTTTGCAGCATTCACAGAGACCCACATAAAGGATCATTAAGACAACTAAATATGGATCCCAGGTTATAACCTATTCCGATGCGACAGGGGGGGTTGGTCTGTATCTCACAGATTCCCTCATTTGCACAGAACTACTAAACATCTCAAATGATGTGGTTGAAGTTTTGGTGGTAAAGATTGAACACCAAAACCTTGTCATTGTGGTGGTACACAAGCCTCCAGATGCAACTTCCCAGCAATTCCAGGAGCAGATTGAGAAAACTGACCACTGTCTGGAAAATCTCCCAACTCCTGTCCCAAACATCTTACTACTAGGAGATTTCAGCTTGAGACACCTGAAATGGAAGAGTATAGCAAACAATGTTTTAGCAGAGATCACCCCGGGGGGCAGCTCAGATGAAAATAGTAGAGCCTACAAGACTAGAAAACACGCTGGACCTCATCTTCACTAACAATGACGATCTGATACGTAATATAACGGTATCAAAGACAATACACTCAGATCACAACATAATAGAGGTACAGACATATGCACAGGGGGCTCCTGACCAGCAAAATGGGAGCAGTCATAAAGGTCTCTTTACGAAATTCAATTTCAATAACAAAAACATACAATGGGATCAAGTAAACCATGTCCTAAATGAAACAAGCTGGGAAGATATCCTAAACAACACGGATCCGAACATTTGCCTTGAAAAAATGAATTCTGTGGTTCTTGAGATCTGCCCAAGACACATTCCATTAAGAAAAAGACAGAGAAGATGTAAACTAGAGAGAGACGTTCCCTATACAGACGAAGGTGAAGAGTCACAGAGCTGTTGAGTGGGGCTAATATATCTGAAATACAGAGATTAGATTTTGCCACCGAAGTGGCTAGTTTATTGTGCACCCCATATCCATCCTGTGGATGGTAGCGCAAGAGAATATTCGAGAATAAGGAACACAAGGAAGATTTCCCTGAAGGCAGAGCTGAGAGACAGCCTTAGCATAAGGCCTTCACTCTCTTTAAGATAACAGATTTCTCGTTCATTATGATAGACTTGACAATGGCATGAAAAGGAAGGATGAGATTCACTGCAATTGAGAGAAGAGGGGGGAAGACTGCAAGATGTATCCACATGATCTGCAGCACTGCAGACTGGGCACTCCGCCACAGATCTGCAGTATTTGGCAGGGTGTTCAAAGTGTTAGCACTCCTGACACTGTTGGGGAGTAGGGACTACTTTACGGACTTCAAGGCAATGGCCCGCAATATAAACAGAGGACGGGAGTTCACAGCAGTTGAAGTTTAAGCGGGCAATGTTACCGGGAAAGTGCCTCCGCCCGGGAGCAGGCAGGACGTTTGTATCCACTTTGAGGATGGGAAGGTCCTGAAGAGATAATTGCTCTAAAATATCATTGCTGCAAAACAGAAAATCACTTTGTACAATGGTATATGGTAAAACCACTGTACCACTGCAAGAAATGAGAGTAGCGTGCTTATGAACTGTGAATGGACTGTTATCTATAGAAATAATATGGGAACAATCACGAGTTTGTTCTGAATTCTGAGCTGTAATGAGGCACGTACAGCTTTGAAGAGCATGAAATGATATATTTTGGCCAATGTGATGGTCGGAAAGATAATCAGTTGGAGATGTCGGTTGTAGGGAAAAGAATTTAGTCCACTGTGTACTTGTAAACACGGTGCGCAAAGGGAGTGGGTGTTGCATAGGTCATTTTTGGGCAAACATCAAAGAACTGTCGTCAGTAGGTGGTCTGGAACATTTAGGAGTAGTACCGTGGGTGATCCGACCTGAGGGAGGTGGGCGATCAAAAAACCATCACACCATATTCGGGGAAGCCGGATGCATTGTTAATGGCATGCTAGATGCAGAGGCCTTAACAGAAATGGGTGGTGCCTCAACACTTGAAGCAGGTGATGAAGGGACACAAGCAGAAGGCACAGTTGTATGAAAAGTCTAGAGAATGGTCCAATAACGAAGCCGGGTTAGAACAGGATGTGGGAACAGAAAGGGGCCTGGAAGGAGGAGGGTTATTACAGAATGAAGACTCCATGATAGTGGTGCTTCTTTCTTGTTATTTTAAATAAAAAACAAGAAAGAAGGAAAGAAAAAAAGAGGGACAGTCACTAGAAGGCATGGAAGAGTTGTAAGAGCTTCCCCTCATCCGAGAGGGACTCGAGCCCATGAGCAGTGCAGATGCACCATGGATCCCATGCCATACCCTACACTTCACGCCAGTAAACCAGCGCTCTGGGATAGCAACCTCACATCTACCGAGCCACCTCAACGGACAAAAGAAAGGGCGGTCAGAAACCCGCCACAAAGCATACCTCCTTCAACTGTCACCTCCCAGAACAGACAGACAGACTCTGGAGATACACCCATCATCTGCAGGACACCCTGCCCACTTCTCGGAGATCCTGGAAGGGAGCAGGGCACCTCCAGACAATTCAGATTCCATGGCAAACTACACCATCTCTGAGGGATCCCATGGAGTGGAATGAACCCCAGCACACTTACCCCTACCTAGAAACCATAATACCAGAGGGGAGGACCCCAGAGACTACTAATGGGCCAGGGAAAGGGGAGGGTTGGGAGGAAAGGGGGAATGGGGAAAAAGAAGGGTGGGTGTGGAGGATGGGATAGGGAAGGGAGGATTGAGGGTACTTAGGTTTAGTCTGAGGAAGGAGACCAAAGGGTTTAATTCCTTAGACCAAGAGCCTTTGCCACGTCAAGGAGCCCCCCTTGAGGAGGGGTCCAATAATGAAGCCGGGTCAGAACAGCATGTGGTAACAAATAGGGGCCTGGGAGGAGGAGGGGGGTCATGGAACAAAGACTCCATGATGGTGGTACTACTTTCTTATTATTTTAAGGGAAAAAAGAAAGGAAAGAAAAAAAAGAAAGGGACAGTGGAGGGACAATTACTAGAAGGCATGGAAGGGCTGAAAGTTCCTCCCTTCATCCAAGAGGACCTCGATACCACAAGCAGTGCAGATGCAAAGTGGAACCCATTCCATACCCTACCTTTTACACCAGTAAACCAGTGCTCCAGGATAGCAACCTCACATCCACTGAGCCACCTCAGTGGATCCCTTGGCTGCCACCTCCCAGAACTGACAGGCAGCCTCTTGGAGATACACCCATCACCTGCAGGGAACCCTGCCCTACCTTCCAGAAATCTGGGAAGGGAGCAGGGCACCTCCAGATGATCCAGATTCCACAGCAAACTACACTGCTCTTGAGGGACCCTACAGAGTGGGATGTTTATTATAATCAGAAAGAAGCGCTAAACCACAAGGGTTATACAGTGCAGCAGGGCAGGGAAAGATGCAGGGGTAATGAGTAGGAAGAGGGAAAGGGATGATTATTAGGTTATGAAGTTTTGCTGGGCAGTGGATAGTGCAGGGGCAGAGGGTAGCTAAGAGATTAAGGTGGAAAGAGCTGAGAAGAGTGCCAGAGACATCATCATCAGAGTTTGTGTAGTAAATCAGTTGCTGTCAAAAAGGCAATGAAAGAGTCTGGATTAAAGGAGGGTCCGTCACTGTGAGGGAAAAGTTCAACCGATAGGAATAGCGAGCAAATATATGATGACGATAGTTTGATTAGCAGTCTGCTTGTTAAGGTAGGGTCAGTGTCCACCTCCCACTATCTCCCCCCCTTTCTCCACACTGAAAGGTGATGTGTGGGACTCCGACCAAACGGATAATCACTTGACTCGCAGCTCCCATCACATCTGTAAGTAAAATGCCTCTGCTCCTGTTTTATTTTATATACTATTAGTTAAAAGCTTCACTTTTATCTAATCTTGAGACTTAGTTCATCCTGTCTTGACTTTCATGTTTAAAAATCTTGTCTTTAAATCCTCACCATTCTTTTAAATACCTTACATTTATGGAGAGTGATTTATCTAGCAGTGGTTAACTTTTGTCTCTTTTTAGCTTGGACTGCCAGCTAGGGTCATCTGGCAACTATAGAGAGACTGAAGGAGAGGACCAAACCAGGCTATGAGACGTCACCCACTATCTACTTACCTCATCGTAGCTACACCCAAGCAGCTACCCCTCATCTCTGCAGTGGTGAAAGACCTGTGTGCGTATCATCTTGATGGATCATTCAAGGCTAGACATACTGTGATCGAATAGTCGTTGGGTTGTCACTCACCAGCTGTGATCCCCCTTCCCTACACATCATCAACAACGGCTACATTTTCTACAATGTGCTGTCAACAACATCGACATGATCTACAATTCCACCTGTACAAATTAGCGTTTAATTCAATTTTTTTTTTCTATTTCATTTTTCCTTCAAGTAGGATAAAAGCTCATGTTTACGTGTTTTACATTTTTCTTACAATAGTGTTTATATTTGTATGTTGTTATTTTTTCTATTTCTTTTTCTAAGGAGGAGCCAGCCTTGGTAATACTAACGTAAGATCTTACAGGGCTGAGTAAGCCTTCAGTCACGAAGAAGGTAAGGAAAGGGCAGCAGAGCGGAGATGACATTGAAGGTAAATTCTGCATGCTCGTTGATAGTGGGCAGTCCAACAGAATGTGGCTAACAGATATTGGAACTTGACAATTCTCAGAGAGGAACAGGACGCCTCTCTGTGAGATTCCCGTGAGTAAGAAGAGTGTGGCCAATGCGAAGACGGGAGAGAGTAGTCTCCCAACCTCAACACTGATGACAAGATGGCCAGAATCCTATACTCAGCTTAACAGAATGAAGTTTATTATGGAGCAGATCAGACCAACGTAGTTGCCAACAGGTGCGAAGATGGGTAGCAATTACAGCAAAACAGTCCATGAATGGAACACCTCTATATGAAACTGGGAGGTCATGTACTGCTGAACGTGCAGCAGTGTCTGCCTGTTCATTGCCCTGTACGTCAACATGACCAGGGACCCAGCAAAAAACAATATCTCTGTTTGCTAGAGATACGGTGCAACCAAAGTTGGATACGAAGAACTAGGGGGTAAGGTGTATCAAATTTCTGTATAGCCTGTAAAGCACTAAGGGAGTCTGAAACGACCACAAATGGTGACACAGGCATAGATGCAATACAGATAAGTGCTACAAGAATGGCATACAATTCAGCTGTAAAAAATGCCAGCCGAGGGTAATAAGTGCCCTTGCATGACACTGTTCGGAAACACTGCTGTGAATCCGATGCCATCAGAAGGCTTAGAACCATCAGTGTATACTGCAATAGCATGAGAATGAGAGTGGAAGTGTTCAAGAAAAAGAGAGCAGGAAGCCACCATAGGTAGTTGGGCTTTCGCGCATGGCAGTGGGAAAGAACAGACACGAACAACTGGAACTTCCCAAGGGGGCAGGGAAAAGCGAGAGGCTACGTGAACATAGAGAGGTGGTAACTGAAGAGAAGACAAGTGCGAATGTAGGGGAGAGAAAAGGGATGGAGTAAATAGGGGTGACAAACAAATAAAGAACGTTTACTAACATCAGTGACTATCCTATATACGGAAGGATTGTAGAGGTCATGGGATTGAATATAATAGTGAAGGCAATGAGCATCACGGCGATCAGACAAGGATGGAAAATTCGCCTCTGTAGAGGGGCTCTCAACAGGGGACAAACAAAAGGCACCAAGGCACAGGCGGAGACCTTGGTGATGAATAGGATCTAACGTAGAGTTGCAGGAGAAGCCGCAGAATAGATCTGGTCACCATAATCTAGCTTGGATAAGACTCGAGTGGAATGCAAATGGAGGAGAATGCAACGATCTGCTCCTGATGAACGATGTGCAAGAACCTAAAGGTGGTTTAGCTGACCATGGAAAGTTGTCTTTAATGAAGAAATGTGAGGTTTCCATGTCAGCCAGCAGTCAAAGAGCAGGCCCAGAAACCTGACCGTATCACATGTTGGAATACATGAACCGTGTAAGTACAAGGGAGTATCCTGCATAAGCGGGCGTTTAGTGAAAGTAATGTATCAGGTTTTCATACTGGAAAATTTAAAGCAATGAGAAGTGGTCCAATGGGAGACTCGGTCTATCACTACCTGAAGGGAGGCCGCTACCAGTCGACAGTCAGCGCCTGAGTAAGCTATAGCAAAGTCATCAACATAAAGTGATGACCAAATATGTGAAGGAAGAATGGAAGGTAGGTCATTTATAGCTAAGAAAAATAGTACTGAGGACACAACCTTGTGGGACTCCTTAGGCTTGTACAAAGTCTGAGGAAAGCGAGGTGCCAATACGGACCCGAAAATGTCTAACAGAGAATAAACTAGCAATGAAGTTTGGTAGATTACTGTGGAGGCCTAAGCAGTGGGCTTGGGCTAGAATGTTATACCTCCAAGTGGTGTCATATGCCTTCTCTAGATCAAAAAAGACTGCTAGGACAGAGTGGTTGTTAACAAAGGCATTTTGAATATGTGTATCAAAGTGGAGTAGGGGGTCTAAAGTAGAACGGCCTTTGCAAAAGCCATATTGGCGAGTGGAAAGACTATTGTGTGTCTCTAAAAACCACATCAGACGTCTATTCACCAATCATTCCATCACCCTGCAGACCACACTGGTCAGGGCAATGAGACGATAGTGAGGTGTCAAGCCCTGAGGCGCCAGGTTTGCGAAACGGTAGTACAATAGCGGATTTCCAGTGTTGTGGGAGAACCCCTTGCTCCCAAATTAGATTGAAAAGCCATAAAAGAACAGGAAGGGCCATAGAATGGAGACAGTGTAGCATACTGAATTGGATATCATCAGGTCCTGGTGTCGACGGCCGGCACATGGAAAGTGTGGACTCCAACTGTAGAAGAGTAAAAGGTATGTTATACGGCTCCAATCCATTGGAGGAGAAATCTAAGGACAACTACTCTCTGGTAGGTTTAGACACAAGAAATGGGGGACAGAGGTGAAGCCCTTGGGAGATACAGACAAGACACTTCCCAATTTTCGTGGCAACTTCTAAAGGTTCTGTGACATCAACTCCAGCAACCCACAAAATGGGGACTGGGTCTGGAGAGTACTTATCACACAATTTCCACACCTTTTTCCAAATTGCACCCATAGGGGAAGACGAGGTAATGGACGACATGTAGTCTCGCCAACAGGTGCATTTAACATTGCGTATGACGCGGCGAGCAGCTGCCCTTCCCTGCTTAAAATCCAACAGACGCTCTGTGGTACGGTTATATCAATAACAGCCCCATGCAGCACATTTTAAATGCACTGTGCGGGCACACGTAAGAGACCACCAAGGTACGCATGTCTGAGAATGCCTACCTGAGGTTTGGGGGATAGAATGAATCACCACAGTTAAGACTAAGGTCGAAAATTGGTGCGCCAGTTCATCAGTAGACAATGAAAGGGGGTCCTCAAAACAGGTGGTAAGATGGGAGTGAAATTAACAATCTACTCGAGCAAATTGCCAACGAAGGTTACGAAACGGTCGGGTATATATAGCAGAAGTAAGGAGGATAGGAAAGTGATCACTATCATGTAAATCTGGAAGAACAGACCACATGAAATCAAGTGCAATGGGTGAGGAACAGATGGAAAGATCAATGCAGGATGAGACTGAGTGCGAGAGTCAAAATGGGTAGGAGCACCTTTATTTAAAATATGAAGAGGGTGAGAAGCGAAAAGTCTCCAACTGATCACCACGAGAGTCACAGTGGGGCCCTTCCCACAGGTGATGGTGAGCGTTAAAGTCACCCAACAGCAAGATGGGCAGCAGTAGAGAAGAAACTAAAAACGCAATATCAGAGATACAGAATGCACGGGAGGGAGAAAGATAGAGCAAACTGTAAGCCATCTGTGTAAATAAATCCGAACTGCAGTATAATGCAGCGAGGAATGAATAAAAACTTGTTGATACGGTATATCAACGCACACAAGAAGCACGTTATATTAACGCACACGAGAAGCATGCTTTCATTAAAAGATTCATCAGGTAGAGGATCTGAAGAATATAATAGCATGTACCCCGAAATGGGGCGAATGACAGCAGAATGAATTTTGGGTTCTTGCAACCCAACACATACTGGGGACAACTGGGAGAGTAACACTTGGAGTTCTCCCCGATTGCCCCTAAGGCAAAGGCCACAAATATTCCATTGTAAAAAAAGACATTATTTACAGAAATAAAATTGGCAACAATAAGAAACAATAAAACCTATGAGCTATTAGGATCTGTAAAGTCAACGTGTGGGGGTAACGGTAAGCATGTAAGCAAGGAAGAATGTGAATGTTGTGGAAGAATAGATTGTTGCAAGGGTTATGAAATAGAAGGGGTAGAGGGAATCCCTGTGCCCATTGGAGGTGTCATCTCTGCAATATAGCTGGAAATAGCATCTAACGTCTCAGTCGTTAAGGAAGCCGACAATGCCACGATGTCAGAGACAGGAGAGGCATTGCAAGGAAAGGTCAGAGGAACTACAGAGGTAGCCAAAGAGGTCTGATGGGGGCAGGGAGTATGAACCTGGAGGGCAACTATGGAGGAAGACAGTGATGGAACAGGAGAAGTGGGGACTACACGAGGGGGAGGGTGAACCTCTACCTTCGTGTGAGAGCTGGAAAGAGGGTGAGAACGAGGCTCCGAGGTAGGAGATATATTTTGTGCAGGTGATGGACGAGAAGAAAGTGCAGGTTTGCAAGGTTTTGTAGATTGAGAGGCAAGCAAGTGAGATGAAGTAGGAGGAGGAAGAGGTGCAGAGGTAGGAATGTCAGAGGATGGAACTGCAAAAGAATTAAAAACTGGGGCAACCCCGAAAGACAGATGTAGAGAGATTGAGAGGAGTGAGGACTGTTGAGGTTGGAGGTCTTCAGGCTACCTGAGCATACAGGACACGAGAGAGTTTACCTTGAAGGCAGAGCTGAGAGACAGCCATATTGTAAGTGAGGCCCTCACGCTCCTTAAGATAACGGATCTCTCGTTCATTATGATAAACCTGGGAACGGTGTGAAAAGGAAGGATGAGGCTCCTTGCAATTAAGACAAGATGGGGAAAGACTACATGACGTATTGGAATGATCTGTTGCACCGCAGACCGGGTATTCCACCGGAGATCTGCAGTGTTTAGCAGGGTGTCCCAAACGCCAGCAATTACGACAGTTGGGGAGTGGGAACAACTTGATGGACTGTAAGACGATGGCCTGCAATACAGACAGGACGGAAGCTCACAGCAGTCGAAGGTTAAACAAGTGATGTTATTAGGAAAGCGCCTCCGCTTATAAGCAGGCTACCTTGAGGATAGGGAGGTTCTGAAGGGCTAATTGTTCTAAAATATCTTTGCCGCAAGACAAAAAATCACTCTGTACAATGGTACATGGCAAGACCACAGTACCACTGCAAGAATTAAGAGTAGCGTGCTTACGAATGGTGACTGTTATGTTATCTATGGAAGTTATGCGGGAGAGGGCATGAGCTTGCTCTGAATTCTGCACTGTTGCAACACGCGCTCCACTTTGAAGAGCATGGAAAGATATATTTTGGCCAACATGCCATAAAAAAGCTGTACCAATTCTGTGGTCAGAAAGATAATCAGTTTGAGATGTTGTTTGTAAAGAAAATAATTTTGTCCATTGTGTACTTGTTAGTCCGGTATTCTAAGGTAGTGAGTTTGTGTAGGTCGTTTCTGAGTGGTCATTGATGAACTGTCATCAGTAGGTTGTCGTGGATGCCTAGGAGTAGAACAGTGGGCAGTCTGACCCGAGGGAGGCGGGTGATCTGAGAACCGTTGCACCGTATTCGGGGAAGCCAGACGCATTGTGAAAGTCTTGCTAGAAGCAGTGGTATGAACTGAAACGGGAGATGCCACAGCACCTCAAGCAGGTGATGAAGTGTCACCAGCAGAAGGTACAGGGGTATGAGAAGAGTCGAGAGAATGGTCCGATAACGAAGCCAGGTAAGAACAGAGTGTGGGATCCGAATGGGGCCTGGGAGGATGAAGGGTTACACTAGGTGAAGATTCCATAATAATAGGTGCATCTTCCGTGATATCTCCTTTCTTGTTATTTTAAGAAAAAAGAAAGAAGGAAAGAAAAAAAAAAGAGGAACAGCAGAGGGACAGTCGCTAGGAGGCATGGAGGGGCCGAAAGCTCCTCCCCTCATCCGAGAGGGCCCCAAGCCCATTGGCGGTGAAGATGCAGCATGGAACCCGTGCCATACCCTACCCTTCACGCCAGTAAACCAGAGCTCCGGGATAGCAGAATCACATCTGAGCGACCTTGGCGGACAAAAGAAAGAATGGTTGGAAACCCACCACATAGCATACCTCCTTCGGCTGCCACCCCCCAGAACCGACAGGCAGGTTCTGGAGATACACCCATCGTCTGAAGGGCACCCTGCCCAC
>NC_091304.1:42208095-42225595 GCF_038502225.1 Cherax quadricarinatus | reverse complement strand
TGTGTGTGTGTGTGTGTGTGTGTGTGTGTGTGTGTGTGTGTGTGTGAGAATGTGTGTGTGTGTGTGTGTGAGAATGTGTGTGTGTGTGTGTGAGAATGTGTGTGTGTGTGTGTGAGAATGTGTGTGTGTGTGTGTGTGAATGTGTGAGCGTGTGTGCGTGTGTGAATGTGTGTCAATGTGTGTCTGTGCGCATGCACACGTGCGTGCATGTGAATGTGTTGCAGGGATCAAATCACAGCTCTTGTACCCACTCTTTGCTACTAGGTCCACTCTCTCTCCCTGCTCCAAGAGCTTTATTGTACCTCACTCACACTTTGAAACTCCTCCACCAACCTTCAAAATTTTTCTTCAGAATCTTCCAAAAGAACTGTCACCTGCCTATGACAATTTCTACTGTGTTTCAGTTTCCTTATCTTACAATCCCACACTTGTTTCCAATACTCTAGGATTCAGTTCTTTTACAAATAAATACCCTAGGATTCAGTTCTTTTTACAAGCCAATACTTTAAGATTCAGTTCTTTTACAAAGCAATACCTCAGGATTCAGTTCTTTTACAAACCAATATCCTAGGATTCAGTTCTTTAGCAAACCAATACCCTGGGATTCAGTTCTTTTAGAAACCAGTACCCTAGAATTCAGTTCTTTTACAAACCAATACCCTTGGATTCAGCTATTTTACAAAGCAATACCCCAGGATTCAGTTGTTTTACAAATCAGTAACCTAGGATTCAGCTCTTTTATAAACCAATACCCTAGAATTCTGTTCTTTTACAATCTAAAAGCACAAGGAATAACCATGGTGACATCTTTTATCCCTGTCTAATGCCTACTATTACTGGAAAATGATCCCCTTCTCTCCTACATACTCTAACCTGAGCCTCACTACTACCTATTCAATATACTTAAATCATGTGCCATTCTTCCTTATCCACCCTATCAAATACCTGTTCTAAATCAGTTAATGCAACAAAGAGTTCCTTACCCTTACCTTAGTACTGTTCATTTATGTGATTCAATGTAAATTCTGCATGTTTTTTTGCAGTCCTACACTTGGTATACTCAATCTTCACTGCCAACAATGTTTAATCTTTTGTCCCCTTTTTTTCCCTTATACAAAGAAATAATCCTTAGGTAGCTTTCCCTCTTTTATGCATATATGTATTGGACAAATACACCAACTACTCCAAAAGTATACACCATGAGTTTTTAACATCTCATTCATAATCCCTTAAAACACAGGCAATTCAACAATTTCTGCACACTATTCTAGAGACTCCATTTCAAGTACCCAGATAATCAGCCATAATTACTTTATAAATAACTTTGTAAAAATTATTAAACATGCAGGTCCTATTTATGGAAATAACTGATTCCTCCTCCTACCATGACTGTTAAACCTTGCAAGATGGATCTATTGTTGAGGAGAGCATTTGCTCGAGTGACAAACTGAAGTACCAGACGAGACCTGCTAAGGATCACAGGAAGTTATATCACATCTATGCAGAACTCTAGGCACGTGTTGGTGGGAGGCATCACACAAGACTTTAGAAACATTGCAGTACGGTACTTACCACTGTGCTAGGTGAAAGCATATTGTGCTCATTGCTTGCATTCCCTTTACTCACCAGGGCAAGACATATTTGAAAAATTATATTATTTTGTGGAAACTTAAAACACTTCATAACTTAAATTACAGGGTAAATTTTTCGTTGCAATAACTCACAGGAGAATACTAGGAACCTGACCATTACAGTAGAATACCTAAAGTCAAATTTATGCATAAACAGAACCAAAGCTTTTATTCTATTGGGTTCTAAACAATACAATTTTTTCCTAGTATTTTGAAGTACAGTACACTAAAATATTTCATGCAAGTAAAAATGCTAACATGAAATGCAAAATGGTTTTTTATATCACATGGTCAAACTTGCCATGTTTTATACATCTTGTGGTTAAACTAGTCATTATCAGGTGTTTCTTACAGCAAATGGTCAAACTAGCTATATGGTTCTTATATCTTGTGGTTATCCTACCTTATACAGTTCTCTTAGGAAAATGCTATAAATATTATTGCGGTGCCTTTGATACATTTAGATGTCTTAATGTATAGTAATCATAATGTCAATGAAAGTTGCTCCATGCACCACTACTGTGAATTTATGGTCACCATGATACATGCCCAGAGATTATATAAGTCTTTGGCTGATGCAACATAACAGGCGACTATCATTTCAACATACACGGATAGCCAAAGATTACAACTTTTAAAATATATAAATATATTATACATTTTACTACAAAATAGTCTGACAAGAAACTAAGAGATACTTGCCATAAGAATCCGAGCATATTTCAATGAAAACTGCTACTATATTAAAGGACAGGATGCTGGACATCAGTGTGAGGATATTTGGTATTCTACTGCAAGTGAAAAGCTAAAATAGAAATTTTAGTGATGACAATCCAGGCAATCTGCACTCACTTTTTAAAACTTACTAATATGTAAAATCCCTGTGGCCTCCAACCATCAAATGGAAACCTAACAAGTGACATTTCCAACCTGCTTTAAGAGCAAGACACAGAAACCAGAGGCATCACGGAGCAATAGGCCATGATAGGTGACACTATGAACACTGTTCACTATGTACACAATACATCAACTATATACTTTCCTCTTCCAAACTAACATAAAATGTGTGGTCAGCGAGCTTGCTCACTCCTTGGAAATCATGTAGAGCCATTGTTCCTCAAAGTATTGTCTTGATGTGGCCAAACACAATTTTCTGTGCGAAATAAGCCCAGGTATTGCTGAACACATAAATGTGTGACAACTACTTCTTTGAGAATATACATTATCACTATTTCTACAGAAACTGCTCTGTAACATTAACCTTCGTGTCTACAAGAAAGTCCGAGTATTCCTCTGTGACCTCAAATAACAACATATTTCTTCACTTTAACAATACTTAATCAACAACACATGGGTTGAAGTTGAACATTTTTGTCAACAGTAAAAGCAGATCTAAAAACAAAAAAAAATCTGAAGGAATAAAGATCAGAACTCAATTGCAGGTTATCATTCTGAGACACAACAAATAAATCCTATACTAAATTACTTCCATAACAATCATATACAACAGAACAAGTAAGACCAACACCAAAGTACTCACATTCCTAACAATGTCAAAGTTACTGCCTAACCTCTAGAACCACTGCTATCATTTGAATATCAAATACTGTATACTATTATATATATATATATATATATATATATATATATATATATATATATATATATATATATATATATATATATACATATATATATATATATATATATATATATATATATATATATATATATATATATATATATATATATATATATATATATATATATATATATATATATATATATATATATGTCGTGCCGAATATGTAAAACTGGCCAATTAGCAAGAACTCATTTAAAATTAAGTCCGTTCTAAAATTTTCTCTTATATTTTTTTCATTAATGTTGATGTAAAAATTTATAATTTTGCACCAAAAGGAACTTACAAAACTTACCTAACCTTATTATAAAAAGAACAATTTATTTTAGCTTAACCCAACTATATATATATATATTTAATATATATATATATATATATATATATATTTTGGCGAAATTATATATATATATAAGATAGCGTTGCTATATATATATATATATATACATATATATATAATATATATATATATATATATATATATATATATATAAGTACAGTGTGTGTATTTTATTAATTGATTTATAAATCTCTCGTTTATTATTTCTCCAGCAAAAATTATTAAAATGTGTAGGATAAAATAACTGGTATCTATTTACAAGATTAATGAGTTATACTTACTATTCAGTAATGTATTAAGAATTATTAATAAAGTGAGTAAAATAAAAATATGATCACCATTACTGTATTAGCATATCTAAGCCAATTCCAGTGTGATAAGACTCACTTTGGTGTCATAAAACCTTGCTTGATATTCAACTTGACAATGGTAATATTAATGATACACACATTTTCTTCTTCTGATGATGATGAGGTTAATGCTCATCAGTACTTTCATTCTTTTGTATGAGATATGTCACTATACAGTACAGATATTTTTCCACAGAACCACTGCAGAATTATTATGTGTATATTTATACATGGATGCATGCATGCGTGTGTGTCTATGTGTATGTAACTATTCACAAATTTATCTTCTGGGAAAACTTCTTTTAAAAATCATTCCTAGAATGCAAGAAATGTTTAAAGCTGCCTCCACCTTCTGCCTAACACAACTGTGATGAGACATTGTGATATTCTCCAGTCACAACAATCCCAGACTTGTGTTCACATTCAAGATGAAGCCCCTGAGTTTTATTAATAATTAACACATCTCATTTGTTTTCTCCATATTTTAAATGAACACAGGACTGAAATGCAATTGTAAAGATGAATCCTGCAGACAGGTCATTACGAAACACAGTAGTTAACAAATATTTATAAAATCATAAATATTATTTCATTCAACTGTAATTCAAAGAACTATTTGCCAACCTATATTAACAAATTTACTTCTAATAACCAATGATCAAGTTGGTAAAAGAAATCAATGGCTTTAATTATAGGTAGCCTCCATAGTACTAAGAAAAACCAGTTGAATTACATCAGTAAAAAAACAATTTGCAATGAAAGGCTATTACACTGCAAATACTGTCTAAATTAAAATTTAACTCAAAGTTTTATGGATTCATTTGTCATGTCTCAATGTTGTGTAGCATTTCTGGCACACTCTCACAGGCTTCAGGATGCGAAGACGGAAGATTTCTGATTCAAATTTACTGCATCTGAAATATGATAAAATAATTAACAAGTGAAACTATAGTAACCAAGCTCCATTAACTATACAAATATCTTTACATTACACAATTTGAAACTACAGAGGACCCTCCCTTTTCGTCATTAATCTGTTCCAGAGTCTGACGAAATGTGAAATGGATGAAAACTGAAACCATTTTCTCCATAAGAAATATTTCTTATGGGGAAAATGGTTTCAGTTTTCGTCAGTGGACCCTCGAATTTCATCATCCCTTTTCTGTATGTAAAACTGTAGTTATTCTCTATAAAGTACATTTTTTGTTAATACATATTTTTGGGTGTCTGGAATGGATTAATTGGATTTACATTATTTATGGGAAATATTAACAAAATATACATTTTATAGAGCATAACTATAGTTTTACATACAGAAAAGGGATGATGAAATTCAAGGGTCCGAAATGTAAATCCAAGTAACCTGTTCCAGACTCCCAAAAATATTAACAAAAAATAATTTTTTAGAGTTGTCACAGCTGCTCTTTGCTGTTGACACTGTGCTCTTGGGAGATTCTGAAGAGAAGTTGCAGAGATTGGTGGATGAATTTGGTAGGGTGTGCAAAAGAAGAAAATTAAAGGTGAATACAGGAAAGAGTAAGGTTATGAGGATAACAAAAAGATTAGGTGATGAAAGATTGAATATCAGATTGGAGGGAGAGAGTATGGAGGTGGTGAATGTATTCAGATATTTGGGAGTGGACGTGTCAGCAGATGGGTCTATGAAAGATGAGGTGAATCATAGAATTGATGAGGGGAAAAGAGTGAGTGGTGCACTTAGGAGTCTGTGGAGACAAAGAACTTTGTCCTTGGAGGCAAAGAGGGGAATGTATGAGAGTATAGTTTTACCAACGCTCTTATATGGGTGTGAAGCATGGGTGATGAATGTTGCAGCGAGGAGAAGGCTGGAGGCAGTGGAGATGTCATGTCTGAGAGCAATGTGTGGTGTGAACATAATGCAGAAAATTCGTAGTTTGGAAGTTAGGAGGAGGTGCGGGATTACCAAAACTGTTGTCCAGAGGGCTGAGGAAGGGTTGTTGAGGTGGTTCGGACATGTAGAGAGAATGGAGCGAAACAGAATGACTTCAAGAGTGTATCAGTCTGTAGTGGAAGGAAGGCGGGGTAGGGGTCGGCCTAGGAAAGGTTGGAGAGAGGGGGTAAAGGAGGTTTTGTGTGCGAGGGGCTTGGACTTCCAGCAGGCATGCGTGAGCATGTTTGATAGGAGTGAATGGAGACAAATGGTTTTTAATACTTGAAGTGCTGTTGGAGTGTGAGCAAAGTAACATTTATGAAGGGGTTCAGGGAAACCGGCAGGCCGGACTTGAGTCCTGGAGATGGGAAGTACAGTGCCTGCACTCTGAAGGAGGGGTGTTAATGTTGCAGTTTAAAAACTGTAGTGTAAAGCACCCTTCTGGCAAGACAGTGATGGAGTGAATGATGGTGAAAGTTTTTCTTTTTCGGGCCACCCTGCCTTGGTGGGAATCGGCCAGTGTGATAATAATGATAAAAAAAAAAATTTTTTTAGAGATTAACCCTTTGAGGGTCGACAGGCCCTCTCCGAAACTCGTTCTCAGGGTCGGCCAAATTTAAAAAAAAAAATTATTTTCTCTTATGAAAAGATAGAGAATCTTTTCCCGATCATAAAGACACCAAAAGTTTGAAATTTGATAGAAAACTTACGGAATTATGCTCTCGCAAAGTTAGCGGTCTCGGCGATGTTTACGCATCAGCGATTTTGCCCACTTTGAGCCCCATTTTCGGCCAATTTCGCTGTACTAGTCGACAAAAAACATGAATATTTCGCTAGAACTCCATTTTTTCTATCGAATGGGTGCAAGAAACCACCCATTTATGAAATTCAACTATCCAGTACAGTGGTCAGAATTTAGCAATTTTGCCAATTTCACACAAATTTCAAAAGATGCCAATTTCCGAATAGGGTCCAGAATAAACAAGAAAGACATTCCTGGCACTAAAATGACATTTCCTCTAGTCATTAGTCACGTCTCAAGGTCCCTCTTATATTCTTTTGCTTTCCATTTTGAATTTTTATTCTCAAAAAATATAAGATTTACTGTTATGCTGACTACTGCATTAGTGTAAAAAATGGTATAAATATTATTGGTGCACTTGTGAAAGAATATTAGACTCACCAGTTGACGTGTATTGCACGCTTGGCACGATTTGTTTACTTTTGAAGTTTGGTAAAAATCGAACATTTCTGCTACTTTGAGCTCAATTTCAAGGCACCTTTCATTGTAAAACCAGCCAAAATCATCTCAATTTCTGTAATACGTCTTCCATTCTATAAAATGAGACCAAGAAAACTAGAATACAACAATAAATACCATACGAAAATACACTGCAAAGTCGCTGATTTATTCCAAAAAAATGGTCAAAGTTTTTTTTTTCTCATTATGCACTGTGTGCTGCAGGATTTTTTTTAGACTGTGCACACTGACCACATAGACCCATTCTTTCATATGAAGGCCTAACAGCTTTCTCCCACTAGATTTGAGGCCGCTAGAATTTATGCGTACTAGTATGTCAAAAACCCCTACGCGTAAGACGTACTAGTACGACGAAAACCCTCAAAGGGTTAAATATAGATTTACATACAGAAAACAACGACAAATATATTATAAAGCACTAATAACATATATAAATGAACATTTAACATCACACTTCCCTTTACTGAAGACACTTATTGGTGTATGGAAAACAAGGAGGGGAAGAGGGAGGACTGATTATTGTTTGGAAGGGGAATCCCCTTCCATAAAGACTTCAGGTACCAAGTCCTTATTCTGGGTTACTTCCCTTCTTTGATTTTTAATGGTACTAGGGCCAGCTTGAGAGTCACTGGACCCCTGTTGCACAAAACACTCTCCAGAGAGCTCTTGTAGCTCTACCCTTTACTACAATCACTACCACCCTCTACCACCATCACTACAACCCTCTACCACCATCAAAACCACTACTACCCTATGACCATCACTACCACCCACTACTGCCATCACAACCACTACCACCTTCTATCATCACAACCACTACCACCATCACTACCACCCTCTACCACCAACACAACCACTACCACCCTCTACCACCATCACAACCACTACCACCCTCTACCACCATCACAACCACTACCACCCTCTACCACCATCACAACCACTACCACCATCACTACCACCCTCTACCACCACCACTTTTGTATTTTTCTACAGTCTTTTTCTTTAATTCTACTGTGTTTCTCACCTTCTTTACCAAAGGTCTGGCACTAGCAGCTTTCTTTGGCCCCATGGTGGCTTACTTAGCAGTCACACAGAATAAACATGTGCAAAAAACAATGAATTATTATGAAATGTTTCCTAAGACCTTGCAGGATAATGTTCACTCACCAAGAAACAAAGTGACACTGCCTCAGAATGTGTGTGTGGGAAGTTGTGTGCGTGCAGGCACACTCGGAAAGGTACTGTACCACTGATCAGAACGGAGGAAAGTAACGAAAACTAAGCCAATATTTTTATGAAAAAAGTCAGCCATAACTGAAATTCGCGAAAACAGAACCCAATGAATAGGGAGGGTCCACTGTATGCATTAAACTGACAAACAGGCTATGGTACAATACATTGTTTCCTGGAAAATCTATCTTTTCACAGTTTCATAAATTTCTATAGGAGTTGGGTCACAATCAAAGAGTCCTGAGTTTCAATCCTGAGTAGGGCAAGATACAGCGGACCCCCGACCAAGGAAGGCATCGTTTAACGATAAATTCGACTAACGAAGTGTTTGAGCGTAAAAATTTTGGCCCGACCAATGATGAAAAACTCGACCAACATCATTCGTCCCGAACACGTCCACGTGTCCCGTCTGGCCTGAGTGCGCCTTAGCTGCCCTGCCTTCAGTTAGTGTGTCAGTATTTACAAACCAGTGAGGTCACTTCCACGCATACATTTTGTATTATTCCAGTGTTTTTAGTGCTTGTAACTGCTAAATAAGCCACCATGGACCCAAAGAAAACTTCTAGTGCCAACCCTGTGGTAAAAAGGGTGAGAATTACAATTGAAATGAAGAAAGAGATAATTAATAAGTATGAGTGGAGTGTGTGTCTCCGAACTGACCAGGTTGTATAACAAACCCCAATCAACCACCACTACTATCTTGGCCAACAGAAAGGCAATCAAGGAAGCTGTTGTTGCGAAAGGTGCAAGAATGTTTTTGAAACACAGATCACAAGTACTCGAAGATGTTGAGAGACTGTTGTTGTTGTGGATAAACAAACAAAAAACAGATATCAGGAGATAGTATCTCTGAATCCATCATATGTGAAAGACATGGCAGCTGCATGATGATTTAATTAAAAAAAATGCATGCAACTAGTGGTGATGTGAGTGAATTTAAAGCCAGCAAAGGTTGGTTTGAGAGACTTAAGAATCGTAGTGGCATACACAGTGTGATAAGGCATAGTGAGGTTGACAGTTCGGACAAAAAAGTGGCTGAAAAATATGTGCAGGAATTCCAGGGGTACATAGAGGCTGAAGAATTGCAACCCCAACAAGTGTTTAATTGTGACGAAACAGGCCTGTTTTAGAAAATGCCAAACAGGACCTACATTACACAGGGAAAAAAAGCACTGCCAGGACACAAGCCTATGAAAGACAGGCTAACCTTAATGTTGTGTACTAATGCTAGTGGGGATTGCAAAGTGAAGCCTCTACTCGTGTATCACTCTGAAACTCCCCGTGTGTTCAGGAAAAACAATGTTGTCAAGGCTAATTCGTGTGATGTGGAGAGCAAGCAGTAAGGCATGGGTCACTAGGGACATTTTCTATGACTGGTTTTATCATGTGTTTGGCCCCACTGAAAAATTACCTCCTGGAAAATAAACTGGGCCTTAAATGCCTCCTGGTATTAGACAATGCTCCTGCTCATTCTTCAGACTTGCCAGAGCGAATTTCGGGGGAGCCGAGCTTCATAAAAGTGAAGTTTTTGCCTCCTAATACCACTCCTCTCCTCCAGCCCATGGACCAGCAGGTCATTTCAAATTTAAAAAAACTGTACACCAAAGCAGTGTTTCAAAAGTGCTTTTAAGTGACCTCAGACACTCGACTGACCCTAAGAGAGTTTTGGAAAGATCACTTTAGTATCCTCAATTGCATAAACCTTATAGGTAAGGCTTGGGAAGGAGTGACTAACAGGACCTTGAACTCTGCTTGGAGGAAATTGTGGCCACAATGTGTACAAGAGAGGGATTTTGAAGGGTTTGGGGCTAACCCTGAGAAGCCTATGCCAGTTATGGAATCTATTGTGGCATTGGGGAATGTTATGGGACTATGGTACCCAACACATATTGATGTATTTAAGTAACAGTTACTCTGGAATACCTAATTATATTGAATTGATGGGGGCATAGCACTAAATGGCCCTAAGGGCAGATCACTCTTAATTAAGGGCTGAGAGGCAGCTGGGTCAAACCTGTTTTTCTCAATATAATAGGTTATATTATAGACACACACACACAATTTAAATAAGTAGTTTATAAAGTTATATTTCTTTTTGTAAAAGTAAGGTAAGGTGTGGAAATGGGAAAAATTACTGTGGTAACTAGAGAATTGTGCTTGGCCACAGTCTTTTGTTTGTTTTGGTGGGTGTGGGAGGAGCTTAGCTAGGCCCCTCCCTATCTCGCACTCTTGTGGTTTTTTCGAGCTGGTAGGATGCACTGGTTCTTCTTCTTTTACTTCTGGGCATTATGTGTGCCCTAAATGTGAGATTTATATCTTAAGTTGCAGCCATCATACCCAGCATGACTAAAGCGTGTCAAAACACTGGTTAGTCCAGAGATTAGTCAGGAGGAAAGAAGGGCTAATTATTTCAGATGCACCATGAGGGCTGTCCTAGGGGAGCAGCTAAGGGGTGTGCAGGCTTATATTTTGTATATTGTATATTCCGTATATATCTGAATATATATATATCTATGTTTGTAATAGTAGTTTAAATAACCTATTGGAAGGGCTGGTGAAAGGATTTCAGAGACACTGAGGATGATCAATCATGAATGTAAGTATTACCCTAGACTGATAAGACCTTTATGTAAAAGCTACCCCCACACTAGAACATGTAGTGAGAACCATACTATCAAAGTAATAAGGGACAACAACATAACAGGGAGGTCCTTGGAGTTGGAGGTTAGTGGGGAGGATGTGGAAGAGTTGGTAGAGGACATCGATGAAGAACTAACCAATGATGAGCTGCAAGAGCATCTGCAACAGCAAGAGGCCACAACTGAGAAAACTGCTTCAGAGGAGGGGAGAGAGAAATTGAGGAAGTTGCCTTCTTCAATGATTAAGGAAATCTGTACAATGTGGACAAAGGTGCGAACCTTTATGGAGGAAAATCACCCTGACACAGCTATTGCAAGCCGTGCTGGTGACTTTTACAATGACAATGTTGTGACCCACTTTAGGAAAATCTTAACCCTTTCAGGGTCCAGAGGCCAAATTTCAAAGTGTGCACCAGTGTCCAAGAATTTTCAAAAAATAATTTTGTTATTTTTTCTTATGAAATGGTAGAGAATCTTTTTCTGAAGGTAATAAAACAAAAAGTATGAAATTTGGTGGAAAACTGACGAAATTATGCTCTCGCGAATTTTGATGTGTCAACGATATTTACACATCGGCAACTTTGCCAACTTTGACTCCCATTTTAGGCCAATTACATTATTCCAGTCGACCAAATTCTTAGTTATTTCAGTAGTATTTCTTCTATTCTATCAACTGAGCACAAGAAATCGCCAAATCAACTGTTTCAACTACAAAATAATGTGATCGGAAATTGGTAATTTGGCCAATTTAGTGCAAAATTCAAAATATTCCAATTTCAAAATAGGATCCAGAATAAACAATGCATGCATTCCTGGCACTAAACTAACATTTCTTCTGTTCATTAGTAAGGTTTTCAGACTTTAGAAATGAATTCCATTTTTATTTTTTATTCACATAATGAATTTTTATTCAAACCAAAAAATAGAAGATTTACTCTCATGCAATATTGTAATAATTGTATAAATAATATCACCACATTTGTGAATGTATATTAGACCCACCAGCTCAATTTCAAGCCATTTCCATTACTAAAACCAATCAAAATCATTTCTCTTTCTGTAACATATCATCCATTCTATCAAATGAGACCAAGAAATCGCAAATACACCCATAAAAAAACATACAAAAAACACTGCAAAGTCGCTGTTTTAATTGAAAATTATGGTCTAATTTTTTATTCTCTCATTTTGCACTGTGTGCTGCAGGATTTGTTTTATGTGGTGCACACATACCACATGGATGTATTCTCTCATATCTACGCCCAGATTTACTTCTCACAGCTTATCAGAGTGAGCTGAGCTCATGGCGTAGATCTACGGTTTGGACCCTCAATGTAAAGCCGTAGATCTACGGCACGGACGCTGAAAGGGTTAAAGGAACGCGAGGTACAGAGCTCTATGGACAGATTTTTGGTGTGACAGAGATCCAGTGACTCTCAAGTTGTTCCCAGTGGCATTAAAAAACAAAGAAGGGAAGTAACGCTGGAAAAGGACTTGCTACCTAAACTCCTTTTGGAAGGGGATTCCCCTTCCAAAAATTAATACACCTCCATCTCTCCTCCTCCCATCTCATCACTACATCTTCAATAAAGGTGTCATTTATTCTTCATTTAGTACAGTACATTATTTATTGTGCATGTATCCTTCTTTTTCTGTATAGGAAAATGTAATTTCATATGAATTTTTTTTTTCATACTTTTGGGTGTCTGGAACTGATTACAGAGGACCCCCGCCTTACGATGGCATCGCGTTACGTTAAATCTGCCATATGATACAGAAATGTGTGCAAAGTGGGTTGAAGTGCAAACTTTTATGGATGAAAATCACCCTAACACAGCTATTGCAAGCCGTGCTGGTGGCTATTGCAATGACAATGATGTGGCCCATTTTAAGCAAATCTTAAAAGAACGGGAGGTACAGACCTCTATGGACAGATTTGTTGTTTGACAGAGGTCCAGTGACTCTCAAGCTGGTCCTAGTGGCATTAAAAGAAGGGAAGTAACCCTGGAAAAGAACCTGCTACCTCAAGTCCTAATGGAAGGGGATTCCCATTCTAAACAATAACTTCCACAATCTCCCCTCCTCCCATCCTATCAATCATCACCAGATCTTCAATAAAGGTAAGTATCATGTATTCTATTCTTAGTAGAGTAGTAATTGTGCATGTGGTAATTTTTTTTTTTTCATACTTTGCGGTGTCTTGCGTGGATTAATTGGATTTCCATTATTTCTTATGGGGAAAATTAATTCGACTAATGATAAATTTGACCAACGACAAGCTCTCTGGAGCGGATTAATATCGTTGGTCGAGGGTCCACTGTATATGGGCAAGTCTTACACTCACTGCCACAGTTAACCTAACAATAAAAGTGTACAATACCTAAATATTAGTTGATTGTTGTGGGTTTGCAAAACTGCACAGAATTTTGTACAATATCCCTCTGAGAAATTATTATTATTATTTTTTTTATTATCACACCGGCCGATTCCCACCAAGGCAGGGTGGCCCGAAAAAGAAAAACTTTCACCATCATTCACTCCATCACTGTCTTGCCAGAAGGGTGCTTTACACTACAGTTTTTAAACTGCAACATTAACACCCATCCTTCAGAGTGCAGGCACTGTACTTCCCATCTCCAGGACTCAAGTCCGGCCTGCCGGTTTCCCTGAATCCCTTCATAAATGTTACTTTGCTCACACTCCAACAGCACGTCAAGTATTAAAAACCATTTGTCTCCATTCACTCCTATCAAACACGCTCACGCATGCCTGCTGGAAGTCCAAGCCCCTCGCACACAAAACCTCCTTTACCCCCTCCCTCCAACCCTTCCTAGGCCGACCCCTACCCCGCCTTCCTTCCACTACAGACTGATACACTCTTGAAGTCATTCTGTTTCGCTCCATTCTCTCTACATGTCCGAACCACCTCAACAACCCTTCCTCAGCCCTCTGGACAACAGTTTTGGTAATCCCGCACCTCCTCCTAACTTCCAAACTACGAATTCTCTGCATTATATTCACACCACACATTGCCCTCAGACATGACATCTCCACTGCCTCCAGCCTTCTCCTCGCTGCAACATTCATCACCCACGCTTCACACCCATATAAGAGCGTTGGTAAAACTATACTCTCATACATTCCCCTCTTTGCCTCCAAGGACAAAGTTCTTTGTCTCCACAGACTCCTAAGTGCACCACTCACTCTTTTTCCCTCATCAATTCTATGATTCACCTCATCTTTCATAGACCCATCCGCTGACACGTCCACTCCCAAATATCTGAATACGTTCACCTCCTCCATACTCTCTCCCTCCAATCTGATATTCAATCTTTCATCACCTAATCTTTTTGTTATCCTCATAACCTTACTCTTTCCTGTATTCACCTTTAATTTTCTTCTTTTGCACACCCTACCAAATTCATCCACCAATCTCTGCAACTTCTCTTCAGAATCTCCCAAGAGCACAGTGTCATCAGCAAAGAGCAGCTGTGACAACTCCCACTTTGTGTGTGATTCTTTATCTTTTAACTCCACGCCTCTTGCCAAGACCCTCGCATTTACTTCTCTTACAACCCCATCTATAAATATATTAAACAACCACGGTGACATCACACATCCTTGTCTAAGGCCTACTTTTACTGGGAAAAAATTCCCCTCTTTCCTACATACTCTAACTTGAGCCTCACTATCCTCGTAAAAACTCTTTACTGCTTTCAGTAACCTACCTCCTACACCATACACTTGCAACATCTGCCACATTGCCCCCCTATCCACCCTGTCATACGCCTTTTCCAAATCCATAAATGCCACAAAGACCTCTTTAGCCTTATCTAAATACTGTTCACTTATATGTTTCACTGTAAACACCTGGTCCACACACCACCTACCTTTCCTAAAGCCTCCTTGTTCATCTGCTATCCTATTCTCCGTCTTACTCTTAATTCTTTCAATTATAACTCTACCATACACTTTACCAGGTACACTCAACAGACTTATCCCCCTATAATTTTTGCACTCTCTTTTATCCCCTTTGCCTTTATACAAAGGAACTATGCATGCTCTCTGCCAATCCCTAGGTACCTTACCCTCTTCCATACATTTATTAAATAATTGCACCAACCACTCCAAAACTATATCCCCACCTGCTTTTAACATTTCTATCTTTATCCCATCAATCCCGGCTGCCTTACCCCCTTTCATTTTACCTACTGCCTCACGAACTTCCCCCACACTCACAACTGGCTCTTCCTCACTCCTACAAGATGTTATTCCTCCTTGCCCTATACACGAAATCACAGCTTCCCTATCTTCATCAACATTTAACAATTCCTCAAAATATTCCTTCCATCTTCCCAATACCTCTAACTCTCCATTTAATAACTCTCCTCTCCTATTTTTAACTGACAAATCCATTTGTTCTCTAGGCTTTCTTAACTTGTTAATCTCACTCCAAAACTTTTTCTTATTTTCAACAAAATTTGTTGATAACATCTCACCCACTCTCTCATTTGCTCTCTTTTTACATTGCTTCACCACTCTCTTAACTTCTCTCTTTTTCTCCATATACTCTTCCCTCCTTGCATCACTTCTACTTTGTAAAAACTTCTCATATGCTAACTTTTTCTCCCTTACTACTCTCTTTACATCATCATTCCACCAATCGCTCCTCTTCCCTCCTGCACCCACTTTCCTGTAACCACAAACTTCTGCTGAACACTCTAACACTACATTTTTAAACCTACCCCATACCTCTTCGACCCCATTGCCTATGCTCTCATTAGCCCATCTATCCTCCAATAGCTGTTTATATCTTACCCTAACTGCCTCCTCTTTTAGTTTATAAACCTTTACCTCTCTCTTCCCTGATGCTTCTATTCTCCTTGTATCCCATCTACCTTTTACTCTCAGTGTAGCTACAACTAGAAAGTGATCTGATATATCTGTGGCCCCTCTATAAACATGTACATCCTGAAGTCTACTCAACAGTCTTTTATCTACCAATACATAATCCAACAAACTACTGTCATTTCGCCCTACATCATATCGTGTATACTTATTTATCCTCTTTTTCTTAAAATATGTATTACCTATAACTAAACCCCTTTCTATACAAAGTTCAATCAAAGAGCTCCCATTATCATTTACACCTGGCACCCCAAACTTACCTACCACACCCTCTCTAAAAGTTTCTCCTACTTTAGCATTCAAGTCCCCTACCACAATTACTCTCTCACTTGGTTCAAAGGCTCCTATACATTCACTTAACATCTCCCAAAATCTCTCTCTCTCCTCTGCATTCCTCTCTTCTCCAGGTGCATACACGCTTATTATGACCCACTTCTCGCATCCAACCTTTACTTTAATCCACATAATTCTTGAATTTACACATTCATATTCTCTTTTCTCCTTCCATAACTGATCATTTAACATTACTGCTACCCCTTCCTTTGCTCTAACTCTCTCAGATACTCCAGATTTAATCCCATTTATTTCCCCCCACTGAAACTCTCCTACCCCCTTCAGCTTTGTTTCGCTTAGGGCCAGGACATCCAACTTCTTTTCATTCATAACATCAGCAATCATCTGTTTCTTGTCATCCGCACTACATCCACGCACATTTAAGCAACCCAGTTTTATAAAGTTTTTATTATTATTATTATTATTATTATTATTATTATAATAAAAAAGAAGCGCTAAGCCACAAGGGCTATACAGCGCTGCAGGGTAGGGAAGGAAGCAAGGGTATTGGGCGGCAGAAGGGGGAAAGGATGATCAGTAGGTTACAGAAAACAGCAGGGCAGGGGATAGTGTGGGGGTAGAGGGTAGCAAGAGATTGAGGTAGAAAGGGCTGAAGGTATCAGAGTTTGTGAAATAAGTCAGTTGTTGTCAAAAAGTCAATGAGAGAGTCTGGAAGAAAGGTGGGTCCATCAGTGAGAAGGGAAGGTAAAGAGAGAGCAGCGGAGCGAAGATGACGACAGAGATAAATTCTGCGTGCTCGTTGATAAAGTGGGCAGTCTAACAGAATGTGGCTGACTGATAATGGAACCTGACAATTCTCACAGAGAGGAGCAGGGCGCCTCTCCATGAGATATCCATGAGTAAGATGAGTATGGCCAATGCGAAGACGGGAGAGAGTAGTCTACCAACCTCGACACTGGTGACAAGAAGACGGCCAGTAACCTATACTCGGTTTAATAGATTGAAGTTTATTACCGAGCACAGTAGACCAATGTTGTTGCCAACGGGTGTGAAGGTGGGTAGCTATTGCAGCAAAATAGTCCGTAAATGGAATACCTCTATATGAAACTGGTAGGTCATGTACTGCTGACCGCGCAGCAGTGTCTGCCTGTTCATTGCTGCGTAGCCAAAGTTGGATACGGAGGACTAAGGGGTGAGGTGTATCAAATTTCTGTATAGCCTGTAAAGCACTAAGGGAGTCTGAGACAACCACAAATGATGACACAGGCATAGATGCAATATGGATAAGTGCTGCAAGAA
>NC_091304.1:41639144-41854144 GCF_038502225.1 Cherax quadricarinatus | reverse complement strand
TTTTCCTTGTGTCCAGTGAAGTCTTGAGCCAAGACCCCAGAGTAGCACCACTGTGTTACTTGTCACCCGGTGTGCCCAGCGAGTTTGACAGCTGATATTAGTCAGCCCTGAGCATATGAGGCCCTTGTACAGAAAGCTCTTATGCTCGTCGCTCATAGATGTCCTGCAGAATCATACCTGCTATGATTCCCATCGAGATTTGTTTCATTTCACCTCCAGACCTTCAGAGTGCAGTTATATATACAGAAACAAGTCTGGGGATGCTTAGACTAACCTCTGCTATAACTCCAACTGTCGAGAGAATGACACTCATCAAGTCGCAGTTTAAGCCCTGTCGGCAGGAGCTGTGTCAGCCTTGTGTCACAAGCTTCATTGAGCTCCTGCACAAAGATGATGTCACTTTGACTGCTAGCTCACTCATGGCAGTCTGGTGTATGATGTTACGACTTCCTGATGTTTTGCCCAGTCGTCTCTGCCACGACTCGCTCCACGACTTACTCCACACTCGCCGGCAGTGACAGCCTAAGCGACAGTACCAGTCGAGAAGTGCCCTCCTGAGTCACATGCCAGAAGTCCTGCCAAGTTGCCATAGTTTTGATGGCACCTCACTCAAGGGCACCAGCATGTCATGCCTCAGGTGGAGTGAAACCATGCAGCGACTCCTACGATGACTGCTTCACCGTTCCAGAGGAGACCATACCCTGTTACGTCACAGCTCAGCTGCAGCGATGTCTCCTGTGTTGCAGTATCTGTCCAGACGCAGGAAGGCGAGCAGTGATGCCCATCAACGCTCACTGCCTATGACCACGATGTTTAGCACACCCCACATGTTCTTTTCTTCCCTCCTTGTAGGAAGTTTTTTTTTTCCATGTCCATGTATGAATATATACATATATAATGTTTTTTATTTTGTGTTCTGTGCCCTGTTCCTACGAGAGAGAGACCGAGTTTTTTTTACCAACAGTATTCAAGGTAGGTGGCCGAGCAAATGTAGACAGCCTGTAGTGTCTGCATAGACATCCTGTGCTGTCTGCCAGCTTAGTTTATATTTCGCGGCACTCAGGTGCTGCCCTCTCTAGGCCTGCCCAGGTCAGTGGGACGCTGGTCCAACTCGCTCTCACTCTGGCGACACCTTTCACACAGTCAAGAAGTGTCCACTCCTCTCTCCCTTGCGGGCACGGCCCTCCCGGGCCATGGGCACAAACACACAAGCCTGTGTACCCACAACAACTTTGCAAATAAAGTAAGAAACCTCCGAAGACATATCATTTACTCCCCGCTACCAAGACATCACCCAACAAGTGGGTAATAGTATTTATCGTTGTAGTCGAGTTTTCATGGTCTCAGGTGATAAAATGGAAAACATATTACAGAAATAGAGATGATTTTCATTACTTTCACGATGAAAACGACCTTGAAATTGAGCTCGAAGTAGTGGAAATGTTCGATTTTTACCAATGTTCAGGGGTAAGCAAATTACACCACACGTTCAATACACATCAACTGGGGAGTCTAATATTCTTTCACTAGTGCATTGATATTATTTATACCATTTTTACAATAATGCAGTAGTCTGCATAACAGTAAATTTTGTATTTTTTTTGAATGAGTAAAAAATCAAAATAGAAAGCAATAGTAACATAAGAGGGGCCTAGAGACGTGACTAATGAACAGAGGATATGTTATTTTAGTGCCAAGAATGTCTACATTGTTTATTCTGGACCTTATTTTAACCCTTTCAGGGTCCGTCCCGTAGATCTACGGCTTCACGTTGTGTCCAAACTGTAGATCTACGCCAAAACTCTAGCGCCGTCAAATTTAGCGCGAAAGCGCTCATAGGCCTACATGTGAGAGAACGGGTCTGCGTGGTGGGTGTGTGCCATAAACAAAAAATCTAGGTGCCCGCATAGCATTGTGGGAACGCCGGCTCAGTTACCCTTGTTCACCATGCCTCGTCGCAAGTCAGCTCTCACTCCCTAGAAAATTAGGACTCTCCTCTTCCTATCTGACAGTTCTGACACTGATGGAAGTGGAAATGAAGACGAATTCTATGGCTTTGATAAGTTAGTGACCGAAAAGAATGACCAGGATATCGATAATAGTGCAGAAAACCCTGACGATCCTCAACCTTCTACCTCTGGTGTGGGCACTCGTGACTCACGGTCGGTTGTTCCTCAATGCAAGAGAAAACTAATATTTTCGCGTGGCCAGGCCTCTGACTTCAGTAATGATGATGATAGTGACGTGGATTGTGATTTTACTGCGCTCGACGATCATTCGAGTAGTGATAGTGAGGAATCATATTCACCAGTGAAGCGTCGGTATGTTCGCTGCCGCACGCGCTCGGGTAGTGTACCCTATGCTGTGCCCAGGGGACGAAGTATATCCCAGAGTACATCCCGTGGCCCTACACCAGTTTTAGGTAGTGATAGTGAGGATGATGTGGCTACACTTGGCATGGATAGACCACAGGCATCAGTGGATGGTGTTAGTGGTGATGGTAGTGGCACTGCCATGCGTGACTCACCAGGCCACGCTGGGACCCACGCTGCTGACTCGTCAGTTCAAGGACAAAGCGGAGCGTCAGCCACAAGCCCACCACAACCACAACCACCCGCACAACCAGCCTATGATGTCCAGTATCCACCAGCAAACCGTATGTGGGATTGGCAGCAAAATCCCAATTTTGTTCCCAAGCCTCACCACTTTGATGACTCTCAAAGTGGAATTCTACCTACTTGTCCCCTTGGAACCACGGCCAATTAACTGGAATTCTTTAAATTATTCTTTGAACAGCCATTGATGGAAACTATTGTCAGGGAAAGTAATAAGTATTTTGAGTACACCATGGCAAATACGATCATATCACCACAGTCAAGACTACACAGGTGGAAAGAGACGACTGTTGCAGAAATGTATTTGCTTTTTGCAACAATAATGCTTATGCCTCATGTCTATAAGCATAATATAAAAGCATACTGGTCCACAGATCGGCTAATTTCTACCCTGGTCTTCAGTGAAATCATACCAGTGAACAGGTTTATCTTACTCTTATGTATGTTGCACTTCTCTGCCTGACAGAAGTGACAGGTTATACAAGATCAGAAATGTTTTCATGTATCTCAAACAAAAGTTCAGCATATACTTTTATCCATTCAAGAATCTTGTAATTGACGAGTCTTTGATTTTGTTCAAAGGTAGACTGTCATTCAAGCAGTATATACCGAGCAAGAGGAAACGCTTTGGTATAAAACTGTTTGTACTCTGTGATTGTGACAGTGGCCTGGTGTTGGATATTGTTGTATACACGGGTAGTAAAACATTGAAAGATACCAAGATGTTATTGGGTATCTCAGGTGACGTAGTGAGAAACATGATGGCACCTTATCTTGGTAAGGGGCATACATTATATACCGATAACTGGTACACAAGCCCATTACTCAGTGATTTCATGCAAGTGAACAAGACAGATGTGTGTGGCACAGTGCATTCTAATCGTAAACATATGCCCAGGCTCAACGCAGGTGCTCGTGATGACGTGCAGGTGTTTACTGCCAATGACATCATGGCATTACGGTGGCATGACAAACGAGATGTCACATTGTTGACAACCATTCACCGTAATGAAATGCAAGACAGTGGCAAAGTTGATTGAGTGACTAATGAACGTATTCGAAAACCAGTGACAGTGATTGATTATACACAAAACATGCGCTTGGTTGACAAATGTGACATGCAGAATGGTTTTGTTGACTGTGTTCGTAAGAGTTACAAGTGGTACATGAAACTTTTCTTCCATCTCATGGACATTTCAATGCTCAATGCATATAATATGTACCAAATAAAGACTGGCAACAGACCACCGTATGGTGAATTTTGTTTGTCTGTTGTCAGACAACTCATAATGAAGTACCAGGTAAGAACACCTGCTATACAACAAGGTCCTCGAATTACTCAGGATATACCCAAGCGTTTGAGGAGGGAAGGTGATCATTTCATAATACAACTTCCTTCAACTCAGAATAAATTTGCTCAGAAGAGATGCATCGTCTGTGCACAAACAAAACGACGGCAACAAAGATGCAAAGACACTCGGTTTATGTGTGAGGAATGTAAGGTGCCTTGTTTCAAGGAGTTCCACAAACTCCAGCAGTTCTAAAACCATGTCCAGTGATTGTAAATATGTAAATATATGATAGAACATTAGTATTATACAAGATTTGTGTATGTTTATTGTAATAAACAACAGTGGTAAACAATAATATGATAATAACTTTAGTGCAGTTCTTGTGTTCAATACAGTGAGTTTATATATATACATTATATACAGTATTGGTCTCTCAGGCCCCAAATGTTAGTAGTAGAAAAAAATTGGAAAAGAAAAGAAAAAACTATAAAAACCGCAAAATAATGTAATGCACGTATGTGGAATTCGTCGATGTTGCCGCCACCACATCATTTTTGACAAACTTCTTGGCACTGTATCTCGGTAAGTACTGATCAGAATTTTTTTTTTTTGTCTTATTACCTTCACAAAAATATGCTCTTTAATTCTGTAAGAAAAAATATTTTTTTTTTTTTTTTTCAAAATTTCTTGGACACTGGAGCACCACTTCAGATTTTGGCCTTAGACCCTGAAGGGGTTAAATTGGCATCTTTTTTAATTTGCATGAAATTGGCCAAATTGCCAATTTCTAACCACTTTATTGGGTAGTTCAAATCTGTAAATGGAGTTCTAAAGAAATAGCTATGAATTTGGTCAACTGGAACAACGGAATTGGCCAAAAACAGGACCCAAAGTTGGCGAAATTGCTGATGTGTATATGTTGCCAAGACCGCTAACTTCACGGGAGTGTAATTCCATGAGTTTTCGACGAAATTTTGTACTTTTGGTACTTTGGGACATAGAATGACAGTTTCAGAAAGGGGCTTGCGACAGTTAAAGGGTTAATTCAAGGATTATGTGGAGTAAAATAAAGGTTGGATGTGAGAAGTGGGTTATAGCAAGCGTATATGCACCCTGGGAAGAGAGAAGTATAGAGGAGAGAGAGAGATTTTGGGAAATGTTGAGTGAATGCATGGGGAGTTTTGGACCAAGTGTGAGAGTACTTGTGGTTGGGGGGAGTAGTAGATAAATTTGGGGTGCCAGGGGTAAATGAAAATGGGGAGCCTTTAATTGAGCTATGTGTAGAAAGAGGCTTGGTAATAAGTAATACATATTTTATGAAAAAGAGGATAAATAAATATACAGGGTATGATATAGCACGTGATGAAAGTAGTTTGTTAGAATATGTATTGGTGGATAAAAGGTTGATGGGTAGGCTCAAGGATGTACACATTTATAGAGGGGCAACTGATATATTGGCTCATTAACTAGTTGTAGCTACAGTTAGAGTAAGAGGTAGATGGGATAAGAGGAAAATGGCAACAACAAGTAAGAGGGAGGTGAAAGTGTATAAACTTCGGGAGGAGGAAGTTTGGGTGAAATATAAGCAACTATTGGCAGAAAGGTGGGCTGGTGCAGTTATGAGTAGTGGGGGGGTTGAAAAGGGTTGGAATAGTTTTAAAAATGCAGTATTAGAATGTGGGGCAGAAGTTTGTGGTTATAGGAGGGTGGGTGCAGGAGGAAAGAGGAGTGATTGGTGGAATGATGAAATAAAGGGTGTAATAAAAGAGAAAAAGGTAGCTTATGAGAGGTATTTACAAAGCAGAAGTGTTATAAGAAGAGTAGAGTATATGGAGAGTAAAAGAAAGGTCAAGAGAGTGAGAGAGTGCAAAAGGAGAGTGGATGATAGAGTGGGAGAGGCATTGTCAAGAAATTTTAATGAAAATAAGAAAAAATTTTGGAGCAAGTTAAACAAGTTAAGAAAGCCTAGGGAAAAAAAGGATTTATCAGTTAAAAACAGAGTAGGGGAGTTAGTAGATGGGGAGATGCAGGTATTGGGTAGATGGCGAGAATATTTTGAGGAACTTTTAAATGTCGACAAAGAAAGGGGGGCGGTAATTTTATGCACTGGATAGGGAGGTATACCATCTTTTAGGAGTGAAAAAGAGCAGGATGTGAGTGTGGGGGAGGTGCGTGAGGCATTATGTAGAATGAAAGGGGGTAAAGCAGCTGGAACTGATGGGATCATGACAGAAATGTTAAAAGCAGGGGGGAGGGGGACATAGTGTTGGAGTGGTTGGTATTTTTGTTTAATAAATGTATGAAAGAGAGGAAGGTACCCAGGGACTGGTGGAGAGTGTGTATAGTCCCTTTATATAAAGGGAAGGGGGACAAAAGAGATTGTAAAAATTATAGAGGAATAAGTTCATTGAGTACACTTTTGTTTTTCCTTTTGGGCCACCCTGCCTTGGTGGGATACGGCTGGTGCGTTGAAAGAAAGAAAGAAGTTTACTGAGTATACCAGGAAAAGTGTACGGTATGGTTATTATTGAATTAGAAGCAAGACAGAATGTAGGATTGCGGATGAGCAAGGAGGTTATAGAGTGGGTAGGGGATGTGTAGATCAAGTGTTTACATTGAAGCATATATGTGAGCAGTATTTAGATAAAGGTAGGGAAGTTTTTATTGCATTTATAGATTTAGAAAAGGTATATGATAGAGTGGATAGGGAAACAATGTGGCAGATGTTGCAAGTATAAGGAATCGGTGTTAAGTTACTAAATGCTGTAAAGAGTTTTTATGAAAATAGTGAGGCTCAGGCTAGGGTGTGTAGAAGAGAGGGAGACTACTTCCCGGTAAAAGTAGGTCTTAGACAGGGATGAATAATGTCACCATGGTTGTTTAATATATTTATAGATGGGGTTGTAAAAGAAGTAAATGCTAGGGTGTTCGGGAGAGGGGTGGGATTAAATTATGGGGAATTAAATACAAAATGGGAAGTGACACAGTTACAGTTTGCTGATGATACTGTGCTTATGGAAGATTCTAAAGAAAAATTGCAAAGGTTAGTGGACGAATTTGGGAGTGTGTGTAAAGGTAGAAAGTTGAAAGTGAACACAGAAAAGAGTAAGGTGATGAGAGTATCAAATGTTTTAGATAAAGAAAAATTGGATATCAAATTGGGGAGGAGGAGTATGGAAGAAGTGAATGTTTTCAGATACTATTTGGGTGTTGACATGTCAGCAGATGGATTTATGAAGGATGAGGTTAATCATAGAATTGATGAAGGAAAAAAGGTGAGTGGTGCATTGAGGTATGTGGAGGCAAAAAATGTTATCTATGGAGGCAAAGAAGGGAATGTATGAAAGTATAGTAGTACCAACACTCTTATATGGGTGTGAAGCTTGGGTTGTAAATGCTACAGTGAGGAGGCGGTTTGAGGCAGTGGAGATGTCCTGTCTAAGGGCAATGTGTGGTGTAAATATTATGCAGAAAATTCGGAGTGTGGAAATTAGGAGAAGGTGTAGAGTTAATAAAAGTATTAGTCAGAGGGCTGAAGAGGGGTTGTTGAGGTGGTTTGGTCATTTAGAGAGAATGGATCAAAGTAGAATGACATGGAGAGTGCATAAATCTGTAGGGAAAGGAAGGCGGGGTAGGGGTTGTCCTCGAAAAGGTTGGAGAGAAGGGGTAAAGGAGGTGTTGTTGGCGAGGGGTTTGGACTTCCAGCAAGCGTATGTGAGCGTGTTAGAAAGGAGTGAATGGAGACAAATGGTATTTGGGATCTGACAAGCTGTTGGAGTGTGAGCAGGGTAATATTTAGTGAAGGGATTCAGGGAAACCGGTTATTTTATATAACCGGACTTGAGCCCTGGAAATGGGAAGTACAATGCCTGCACTCTAAAGGAGGGGTTTGGGATATTAGCAGTTTGGAGGGATATAATGTGTATTTTTATACGTACATACTTCTAAACTGTTGTATTTCTGGGCACCTCTGCAAAAACAGTGATTATGTGTGAGTGAGGTGAAAGTGTTGAATGATGATGAAAGTATTTTCTTCTTGGGGATTTTCTTTTTTTTGGGTCACCCTGCCTTGGTGGGAGACGGCCGACTTGTTGGGGAAAAAAAAAATTAATAATTATTATTACAGTAATACGTATGTACTAATAATAATAACAATAATAATAATAATAATAATAATAATAATAATATTAAACTATAATATAATATAGTGCTTACTCATTACTTACCTTAAAATATCTGTAGTCTTAATGTAGAGTGAGAGGTGAGTAAACAAGATTAAATGAATAAACAAGAGAGAGAATGAGTGTAGAAGGTTCGCGAGTTCTGTAAACAAACTAGTTGTTGTTGTTGTTACCAGCCCGAACACAAATGGTATTTATTCACTCTGTCAAGCCGACTGGAAAAACATGTCATATTTATGTTAATTTACATGTTACATTGCATGTTTATTATATAATTTTGAAAAAAATCATAGATGGATTAAGCAAAATGTCTATATTAATGTTTTATACACATTCAATGTGCCTCAGAGTGATTATTATTGTGTTATTATTATCATTATTAACTCTGACTGTTTACATCGTATATATACATCTTACGTGCCACTGTTTCTGACGTATTTATACGCGTAAATTCTAGCAGCTTCAAATCAAGCAGGAGAAAGCTGGTAGGCCCACATGTGAGAGAATGGGTCTGTGTGGTCAGTGTGCACCATATAAAAAAAATCCTGCAGCATGCAGTGTATAATGAGAAAAAAAAGACTGACCGTTTTTTTGGATTAAAATGCCAACTCTGAGGTGTATTTTCGTATAGTATTTATCATTGTATTCTCATTTTCATGGTCTCAGGTGATAAAATGGAAAACATATTACAGAAGTAGAGATGATTTTTCATTACTTTCACGATGAAAACAACCTTGAAATTGAGCTCAAAGTAGCGGAAACGTTCGGTTTTTACCAATGTTCAGGAGTAAGCAATTACACCACACGTCCAATACACATCAACTACGAGGTCTAATATTCTAGTGCACTGATATTATTTATACCATTTTTACAATAACGCAGTAGTCTGCATAACAGCAAATTTTGTATTTTTTGTATGAATAAAAAATCAAAATAGAAAGCAATAGTAATATAAGAGGGGCCTAGAGACGTAACTAATGAACAGAGGATATGTTATTTTAGTGCCAAGAATGTCTACATTGTATATTCTGGACCCTATTTTGAAATTGGCGTCTTTTTTAATTTGCGTGAAATTGACCAAACTGCCAATTTCTGACCACTTTATTGGGCAGTTCAAATCGGTAAATGGATGGTTTATTGTACTTAACTGATAGAAAAAATGGAGTTCTAAAGAAATAGCTGAGTTTGGTCAACTGGAGCAATGGAATTGGCCAAAAACGGGGCTCAAAGTCGGGGAAATTGCCGATGCGTATGTCGCCGAGACCGCTAAACTCACGGGAGTGTAATTCCACGAGTTTTCGACCAAATTTCATACTTTCGGTGTCATTACCATCGGGAAAAGATTCTCTATCATTTCAAAGAAAAAATAACTTTTTTTTTCCAAAACTTTTGCGACATAGAATGACAGTTTCAGAAAGGGGCTTGCGATAGTCAAAGGGTTAACCTTTTCAGGGTTTCTGACGTACTAGTACGGCTTATGCACCAGGGTTTTTGACGTAGTAGTACGCCTAAATTCTAGCGCCCTCAAATCTAGTGAGAGAAAGCTGGTAGGCCTACATATGAAAGAATGGGTGTATGTGGTCATTGTGCGCAGTATAAAAAAATCCTGCAGCACACAGTGCGTAATGAGAAAAAAAACTTTGTTTTCGGTTTAAAACAGCGACTTTGCACTGTATTTTCATATGGTATTTATGATGGTATTCTAGTTTTCCTGGTCTCATTTTATAGAATGGAAGATATATTACAGAAATTGAGACAATTTTGATTGGTTTTACAATGAAAAGTACCTTGAAACTGAACTCAAAGTAGCAGAAATTATCGATTTTTGCCAAAGTTCAAAAGTAAACAAATAATGCTACGCGTCCAATACACGTCAACTGGTGAGTCTAATATTTTTTCACGAGTGCGCTGATATTATTTATACCATTTCTACTCTAATGCAGTAGTCTGCATAACAGTAAATCTTCTATTTTTTGTGAGAATAAAAATTCAAAGTGGAAAGCAAAAGAATGTAAGAGGGGCATGGGGACATGACTAATAAACAGAGGAAATGTTATTTTAGTGCCAGGAATGTCTTTCTTGTTTATTCTGGACCCTATTTGGAAATTGGCATCTTTTGAAATTTGTGTGAAATTGTTGCAAAATTGCTAAATTCTGACCACTTTATTGGATAGTGGAAATCAGTAAATGGGTGGTTTCTTGTACTCATTTGATAGGAAAAATGGAGCTCTAGTGAAATAGTTATGATTTTTGTCGACTAGTACACTGGAACTGGATGAAAATAGGGCTCAAAGTGGGCAAAATCACCGATGCGTAAACATATGTGAAGAGAACCTATGATAACCCAAAAAAGTCAGACAGAGTGACTTATTTCCACTGGGCATCGTCAAGACCAATAACACACTCTTAATGATTTTAATGTGTACCTGCACACCAGCACAGGTGCAAGATGTGGAGCTTAAAGTAATTAAGTTCATATTTCATTCATTCTAGAGTGCATATCAGGTTTTTATATTTATATTGTTTATTATGTCATATTAGATGAATTGTGATAGATACATAAGCTGTATAGCGATATTAGCATCATACTGAAGATGTGACAACTCTGCTTCGTGTGTAATACCTGTTGGTTCACGAGCGGCTCTGAGACAGAGACAGACAGAAAGACACACACACAGGTAGACAGAAAGACAGACACACACAGGAAGACAAAAGACAGAGACAGATACAGACAGATATACAAGCAGACAGATACAGATTTATGTGCAACAGTGAAAACAAATAGAGAGAGTTCAAGAGTAAGTGCCTTTCTTGCCACAATCTCCATTGCAAAATTCAGACTTCCTCTTAGGGACCGTGGTGAAATTTACTGTCCAGTTAGTACAGTTAATACAGTACGTATGATGCTGCTGATAGGGCAGGGTAACTCAAATTGATGTTGCCTGCATGGCACATTGCCGCCGTGAGTATCATCAAATATTGTACAGTGGTATGTATCAGCCTGCCCAGCCCAGCTGCCAAATGTACGGTCATATGTCGAGCAGGCCGTAAGTCGGATGGTAGGTGTACCGAGCACTGGTACAGAGGTGGCAGGGTAGGAAACTCAGGCCTTCCCTGTAAAAGACAATGCGCTCAACCACAGGCTGACTGCCTAGTACTCACTACACACGGGAAAATCACCACCGTCCAGCTTGTGGCGCTGAAATTTTTTTCCCTACCAAGGAGCAGCACCATTTAAACTGAATTTTACGAAGTGTAAAACAAAATTATGCCAAGTAAAAGGACACAAGTGCAACTAATGTGACATTTTTATTGTGGCAACGTTTCGCTCTCCAGGAGCTTTATCGAGCTGTTACAAACAGTACATGGACACAGAGCATATATATAGGCTCAGAGTGAGGTGCAATACTAGTGGTAGTAGCAGTGAGCGGCGGCAGCGGCGGCGACGGCGGCGGCGGCAGCGGCGGCGGCGGCAGCGGCAGTGGCAGCAGCAGCAGCAGTAGGTGTAAAACAATTGACTCGCACAAGAGTAAAAGGATATAAAAGCTATAACCTGGGTAACATGAAAATAGGTTAGACAGATATTTTTATTGGAGGCTGGATAGAGAAGGCCTGTTTCAGTTTAATGTGCTATGTGTATTATCAACAGGAGAGACTATGTGATGGCAGGGTTTACTGTTTTCAGGAGGATTCTTGCTAAGACTTCAGAAATGGTGAAGCTGCCTTTGTTTTGTTTAACCCTTTGACTGTCGCGGCCGTATATATACGTTTTACGAGGTGCCGTGTTTGACGTATATATACTCATAAATTCTAGCGGCTTCAAATCAAGCAGGAGAAAGCTGGTAGGCCCACATGTGAGAGAATGGGTCTGTGTGGTCAGTGTGCACCATATAAAAAAAATCCTGGAGCATGCAGTGCATAATGAGAAAAAAAAAACTCCGACCGTTTTTTTTAATTAAAATGCCGACTTTGTGGTCTATTTTCGTATAGTATTTATGGTTGTATTCTCGTTTTCTTGGTCTCATTTGATAGAATGGAAAACATATTACAGAAATAGAGGTGATTTTGATTGATTTTACTATAAAAAGAACCTAGAAATGGAGCTCAAAGTAGGGGAAATGTTTGATTTTTGCCAATGTTCAAAAGTAAACAAATGATGCCATTGTCCAATAAATGTCCAACTAGCCATTCTAATATGCAGTCATGAATGGGTTGATGTTATTTATACAGTTATTACAGCATTGCAGTAGTCTGCATAATAGTAAGTCTAATATTTTTTGTTTGAATAAAAATTCAAAATAGAAAGCAAGAGTAATATCAGAAGGGCCTGGAGACGTGACTGATGAACAAAGAAAATGTTATTTTAGAGCCAGGAATGTCTGCATTGTTCATTCTGGACCTTATTTTGAAATTGTCATATTTTTTAGTTTTCGTGAAATTGGCCAAATTGCAAATTTCTGACCACATTATTAGGTAGTTGAAATCAGTAAATGGGCAGTTTCTTGTATTCAATCGATAGAAAAAATGAAGTTCTAAAGAAATAGCTATGAGTTTGGGCGACTGGAACAATGGAATTAGCCGAAAATAGGGCTCAAAGTGGGCGAAATCGCCGCTTTGTAAACAGCGCCGAGGTCGCTAACTTCGCGAGAGCATAATTCCGTCAGTTTTCCATCAAATTTCGTTTTTTTGGTGTCATTACAATCGGGAAAAGATTCTCTATCATTTCATAAGAAAAAATAATTTTTTTTTTTTTAAATTTTGCGACACCAGGAGACACCTCAGGATTGGGGGTTGCGACAGTCAAAGGGTTAATTGTATTAGAAACAGCTATTAGTGAAGATTCAAGACACTTGCATTTGCAGAAATTGGCTTCTTTGATCACTAATTGGGCGTCCCTGAATTTCATGAGATGATTGGTGGAATTTCGGTGTTGTACACAGGCGTTGTTCAAGTTATCGTTCCTGAATGCGCAAATGTGAAGATTCCGTACATCAAAACAGGCAAGGCTCAACGCAGTTGAACCGGTGATCCAGTTTACACTAGAAGAAGAGTCCAATGACAAGCTACCTTTCCTAGACGTCCTCATTCACAAAGTAGACAACAACCTAAGATTTCAAATTTATCGGAAACCTACCAATAAAAATGATCTCACACACTTCTATTCCAGTCAAGATACTAGGACCAAAAGAGGCATCATCATCGGATTTTTCCTGAGAGCATACAGAATTTGTATTCCTGAGTTTCTTGATGAGGAATGTACATACATTCACCAAACCTTCACTGATTTACATTTTCCTTCCTTTTTCATCAAAGATTGCAAGAAAAGAGCTCTTCGGATCATTAATTCTCCACGCACCAACACCACTCCTAACAAAGTTATAATTCTTCTCAACAGCCAGGTTACACTGAATGTTTCTAAAGTACTTTCACAAGCTAACACCAGAGTCGCCATCGCTTCCAGCACTTCAATAAAGGATCTAACCAGAACAAAATCCAAGCACCATGAACCAGTCAACGGAGGGGTTTACACTATACCCTGTGGAGGCTGTGACAAGATTTATGAAGGTGAAACAGCAAGAAACCTCGACACCCGCCTCAATGAACACATTTACGCATACAGGAACGATAACTTGAACAACGCCTGTGTACAACACCGAAATTCCACCAATCATCTCATGAAATTCAGGGATGCCCAATTAGTGATCAAAGAAGCCAATTTCTGCAAATGCAAGTGTCTTGAATCTTCACTAATAGCTGTTTCTAATACAATTAAACAAAACAAAGGCAGCTTCACCATCTCTGAAGTCTTAGCAAGAATCCTCCTGAAAACAGTAAACCCTGCCATCACATAGTCTCTCCTGTTAATAATACACATAGCACATTAAATTGAAACAGGCCTTCTCTATCCAGCCTCCAATAGAAATATCTGTCTAACCTATTTTCATGTTACCCAAGTTATAGCTTTTATATCCTTTTACTCTTGTGCGAGTCAATTGTTCTACATGTTGTATTACTACTACTACTAACACTTATCTCACTACTACTATTACTACCACTAGTATTGCACCTCACTATATATACCCTCTGTGTCCATGTACTGTTTGTAACAGCTTGATAAAGCTCCTGGAGAGCGAAACGTTGCCACAATAAAAATGTCAGTTTAGTTGCACTTGTTTCCTTTTACTTTACATATTGTCGGTAATTCTACCAACTTCATTACAAAAATATGCCACAATTTGACAACAGTGTAATGGAGAAAACGTTTTAAAGGAAACCATCTTACTCGACGGTCTACTGTAATTAAAACTGTTTGACTTCACTGGGTTATCCTGGATTAATTATACTTAATGTGCTTTACAACAGAATTCCACTGTTAATAAATGTCAGGAAATTGTAATAAATTTTGAATGAATAAATCATCTTTGTGCCACTTGCACACCCTGTTTGCTTGTAGGAAAGCTGGTGATGGAACAACAGCTCTTGATTTCATCATTTACTTCTGACAGTTAGGCAAACTAGTACATGGGGCATAGAGTCATCGCCTGAGTAGTTAACCATGATACATAGTGTGGACCCTTCTGGCCTCAGAATTTTTCAAGGGCATGAAAAGACTGTAGAAGACCCAAAGTGTTTTGTTTAGGTCAAAAATATTGGCAGGTGGCAGATTTGAAGGCACAAAAAGTTGTGCATATTAGTATATTGGACACAGTTAAAAAGTTAAAGAAAACGTTTTGCCACAAGTGGCTTCATCTGTCTATTAGAACTAATGAAGTCACTCATGGTGAAATGTTTCCTTTAATAAATGTACTGAAATGAACACAAGTGTCCTTTTCAAACCATGATTAATAATCAAGATAAGGACTGGAGAAAATGTTTATTAGATGAATTATACATTAAGCAAATCCCATTTTCCCATAGCCACTATGTTGTAACTAGAGATGTAGAAAGGATTCACCAGGAATAGAGAAAATTACAATGCTGAAGACAAAAGACAGTACTTACAGTACAGTCCCTAGTAAGTACTGGATCAAATGGACAAATAACACATTGGTGAGTATTGTTGTAAAACAATACTGTACACCTAACTGACTAGTAAAGCTCCTTCTCTTATGCATAACTTCTAGTTCTTCTAATATGTATTACAGAGAAATAAGACACTTTCAAAGGGAAGTGATCTCCTCAGGCTTGAATAATGCACTCATTCTTTTCCTGCAGTACAAATACAGTAACACCCTCTTATCATATGTAAGTTAAAGATTTTAAGTTTTCTATGTATCTATCTAAAGTTTTTCTTGGGCAGTAACTGCAGTTCAATCAGCAGCCACAAATCTACCAATGATATCATTTATTAAACCCAAAGTGGTTACATTACCAAAACAAGGCCATGTTAGATCAACCTACACACAAATACAAAGTGGGATGATTAATAAGCCACTGGTTACACTTAAGTTGCTGAGCACTAAAGAGCCTCACTGACAATTTAATAATCCCAAAGGTTCAACTAGGTTAGACACCCAGCTTTACTGAAGGCCAAAATAGGCCTTGGCAACAAATGTCTTTCAAGGCAAAAAGAAAAAATGCACATGAATGAATATCTCCTTTCTCTAAAGACTACACTTACAAGATCCAGGTAGTATTCAATGAGGCACTAATAAATAGCTAACACAACAACCCTGAAATACAATCACTATTACACAAAAATGTAATAATCTCAACATGTTCTCTGAATCCATTTGTTTGAATGGAAACAACAACACTGGGACTGTTCCTGATATGCTATGAAGTTCATTAGAAGGAAATGCAATGCCTCTAACTCTTCTACCAGTCATGGTATTGTTACATTTTGATTACTATAACTTTTTCCTTCCTTACCAAAGACTGATTGGAGGTATACCATTCTAGTAAGAATGCTATTTACATGAATTGCTATGGCTATGGCTGTTCAGCCCAGTAAAGGGTCATAATACCCCTATTGTTTAAGATGAAAGAACTTTGCTTAGAACCTGCAGCAGAGCCACTGACTGCATCTAAAAATGCCACAGCTTGTACATAGTCTAACTGTGCTAATTCTATCATACCAATGATAGTTTCCTTCCCACTACAATTACCTCCTTCATTTTTGGTACTGTTGGTAGAATTTCTGCACTGGTTCATAAGAGCCAATTCCCAGTATACTATGTTTTGAGGAATGAAATATATCTTTCTGGGAGAGGTTCAATGTACTACAGAAACTGCCTCCTTCCCATGTCAGCTGTCTTGTCTATGGTGTAATAAATTGTTATTCTACCCAAGAGGCCCTGCTTATATAGGTGAAGAAAACAGGAAACCATTTGAAGGAGAAGGCAAAAGGCCACCTAATAGAGCTAAGAAGTAGGAATGTTATTTTCTTATAGGAGTATAACTGATAGGTGGTGATTCCTGCAATGGTTCATAAAACCAGTGCCAGAAATCATTGTTCATGCTTCAAAATTAATAGTAAAATACTTAATGCAGAAAGAATTTTAAAGCATGAGTGCAAGTAAAAATAGTGATCTTTTAAAGATAAAAGGTACAATGATTAGATTTTAAGGAATAAACCATATGATAAAAAACAAAAGCAATAATGAGAAACCTGGACCATTTAGTGCTACAAACAATACAGCATATTTACCAATCTTTCACAGTCTTCTTTGGCATTAAATATTCTAATAAGTAAGGCAACTAATTTGATGGCTGAAGCATCAGATATTCCCCGAACTTTAGCCAGTGCTAATTTACTGTCAAACTGTTGCCGAAGGTCTTGTTTAGTTCTTTTCCGACTCAACATTGCCCTGGTCCATGACTGAATAGTAAGAGCAGCTGCCTCTCTTCGTCGTTGCCTCTGAAATAAAGTACAGTACTGTACAACAAATTACACTCTTTGTTAGCAAAATGTAATAAATGGAACTGATGGGATCATGACAGAAATGTTAAAAGCAGGGGTATATATAGTGTTGGAGTGGCTAATGTTTTTGTTTAATAAATGTATGCAAGAGGGGAAGGTACCTAGGGATTGGCAGAGAGTGTGCATATTTCCTACATATAAAGGGAAGGGGAACAAAAGAGATTGTAAAAATTATAGGAGAATAAGTTTACTGAGTTCTAGGTAGTAGGTTGGTGGACATCAATTGCCCAGGGAGGTACTACCATCCTGCCAAGTGAGTGTAAAACAAAAGCCTGTAATTGTTTTACATGATGGTAGGATTGCTGGTGTCCTTTTTTCTGTCTCAAGAACATGCAAGATTTCAGGTACATCTTGCTACTTCTACCTACACTTAGGTCACACTACACATACATGTACAAGCAATATATACATACTCTTCTGGGTTTTCTTCTATTTTCTTTCTAGTTCTTGTTCTTGTTTATTTCCTCTTATCTCCATGGGGAAGTGGAATAGAATTCTTCCTCTGTAAGCCATGCGTATCATAAGAGGCGACTAAAATGCCGGGAGCAAGTGGCTAGTAACCCCTTCTCCTGTATATATTACTAAATTTAAAAGGAGAAACTTTTGTTTTTCCTTTTGGGCCACCCCACCTCAGTGGGATACGGCTGGTACATTGAAAAAAAAAAAAAGTTTACTGAGTATACCAGGTAAAGTGTATGGTAGGGTTATTATTGAAAGAACTAGAGGTTAAGACAGAGAGTAGGATTGCAGATGAGCAAGGAGGCTTGAGTGGGTAGGAGATATGTAGATTAATTCTTTGACTGTTTTGGTCATATATATACAGTGGACCCCCGGTTCACGATATTAATTCGTTCCTGAGAGCTCATCGTAAACCAAAATTATCAGAAAGCGAATCAATTTTCCCCATAAAAAATAATGGAAATCAAATTAATCCCTGCAAGACACCCAAAAGTATGAAAAAAAAACTTATACGACATGAAATATTAAGTTTAATGCAACAGAATAATTACAATAACAACAATAACAGAATAATAACAATAGAATAATTGACACTTACCTTTAATGAAGATCTGGTGATGATTGATGGGATGGGAGGAGGGGAGTGTGTTGAACCTATTGTTTAGAAGGGGAATCCCCCTCCATTAGGACTTGAGGTAGCTTTTCCTCCTGAGTAATGTAGGTCTTGCTTGGCAATTTCTTCCAAAACAGGCCTGTTTTGCCACAATTAAACACTTGTTCATGTTTCAATCCTTCAGCCTCTATGTACTCCTTGAATTCGTGCACATATTTTTCAGCCGCTTTGTTGTCTGAACTGGCAGCCTCGCCATGCCTAATCACACTATGTATGCCACTACGATTCTTAAATCTTTCAAACCAACCTTAGCTGGCCTTAAATTCACTCACATCAGCACTAGTTGCAGGCAATTTCTTTACCAAATCGTCATGCAACTGCCTAGCCTTTTCACAAATGATCGCTTGAAAGATGCTATCTCTTGCTATCTGTTTTTCATTTATCCACACCAATAACAGTCTCTCAACATTTTCTAACACTTGCGGTCGCTGTTTCGTAATCACAGTTGCACCTTTTGCAAGAACAGCTTCCTTGATTCCCGTTTTCCTGCTCATTATAGTAGAGATGGTTGATTGGGGTTTACTATACAACCTGACCAGCTCCGATACATGCACTCCACTTTCATACTTTGCAATTATCTCTTTCTTCATTTCAATAGTCATTAGCACCCTTGGTCTTGAAGGGTTGGCACTAGAAGCTTTCTTGGGGCCCATGGTGACTTATTTTTCAGAAACAAGCACCAAAAACAGTGATAATATGGAATGTACCGAATGTATCCTTAGATGCGCGCACACTGGGTGGCTTGTAAACACTGGACACGTCTCGTACGAATCGTATCGCATACCGGGTTTTGTAACGGGAACCGAGGCAAATTTTTGGCGATATAATGCATCGGTTACCGGATTTATCAGATACCGATAGCATCGCGAACCGGGGGTCCACTGTACGTCTTATGAGCCACCGTTTTTGACGTATATATACTCATAAATTCTAGCAGCTTCAAATCAAGCAGGAGAAAGCTGGTAGGCCCACATGTGAGAAAATGGGTCTGTATGGTCAGTGTGCACCATATAAAAAAAATCCTGCAGCACGCAGTGCATGAGAAAATAAACTCCGACCGTTTTTTTAATTAAAATGCCAAATTTGTGGTCTATTTTCGTATAGTATTTATAGTTGTATTCTCATTTCCTTGGTCTCATTTGATAGAATGGAAAACACATTATAGAAATAGACGTGATTTTGATTGGTTTTACTATGAAAAGAACCGTGAAATGGAGCTCAAAGTAGGGGAAATCTTTGATTTTTCCGATGTTCAAAAGTAAACAAATGATATCATTGCCCAATAAATGTCCAAGTAGCCATTCTAATATGCAGTCATGAATGGGTTGACATTATTTATACAATTATTACAATATTGCAGTAGTCTGCATAACAGTAAATCTTCTATTTTTTGTTTGAATAAAAATTCAAAATAGAAAGCAAGAGTAAAATCAGAGGGGCCTGAAGACATGAGTGATGAACAAAGAAAATGTTATTTTAGAGCCAGGAATGTCTGTATTGTTCATTCTGGACCTTATTTTGAAATTGTCACATTTTTTAATTTTCATGAAATTGGCCAAATTGCAAATTTCTGACCACGTTATTGGGTAGTTGAAATCGGTAATGGGTGGTTTCTTGTACTCAATCGATAGAAAAAATGGAGTTCTAAAGAAGTAGCTATGAGTTTGGTCGACTGGAACAATGGAATGCCTTACAACACTGTGTATGCCAATACGCCTTTTGAATCTTTCGAACCAGCCTCTGCTGGCCTTAAATTCACTTACAGCAGCACTCGCTCCAGGCATTTTCTTTACGAGATCCGCATGCAACTGCCTTGCCGTTTCACAAATGATCGACTCCAGAACACTATCTCCCGCTAATTGCTTTTCGCTGATCCATACCAACAACAACTTCTCCGCATCTTTGACTACTTGTGACCTCTGTTTCAATAACATATTCACCCCTTCTGCAACTTCAACTTTTTTTATTTCTACTTTCTTTGCCAGGATGGAAAAGATTGTTGATTTCGACTTCCCATACATCCTGGCAAGCTCGGCTAAACATACGCCACTTTCATATTTTTCTACTTTCTTTAATTCTATCATGTTTCTCACTTTCTTTACCAAAAGGCTGGTACCTGGAACTTTCTTTGAGCCCATGGTCACTTATTTCACAGTCACAATCAATAAACAAGCACAAAAATTGCGAAATGTTTCAGATGAGTGCTCACTCAAGCAGCGACAGAGCCAGACTGACGGTGTTCCCTTGGGGGGGGGGGTACATGTATGATATATGCGATTCCCAGGACAAGGTCCAAAATTTGAAGCAAAATTTCTCACAAAAAAGTGTCTGAAATCCGAAAAGTGTAATATCAGGTGCGTGCAAAATCCGGGGTTCCACTATACTACTTTTAAACTATACACACGGTCACTTTTGTTTTTCCTATCATGCACCGTGGCCATTGAAAAACAAGTTCTGAGCAGATCTGACACACATCATGTCTTGTATTCCATTCTGCCTATCTACTGAACCACATTACAGTATATTTATTAAGTTTTGGTAATGTAATTCTTGCTTTCTTTTCTATTGTATAGAGTAGTAGACTGGAATTATAAACCAGTATAGAGTACAGTGGACCCTTGGGTAACGGCATTAATCCGTTCCAGAGAGCTTGCCTTGAACCGATTTTGCCTTCAGCCGAATTAGTTTTCCCCATAAGAAATAATGGAAATCCAATTAATCCGTTTCAGACAGCCAAAAGTATTAACAAAAAATATTTTTTTTTAAGATTAAATATAGATTTACATACAGAAAACAATGACAAATAAATATAAAGCACTAATAAAATGGATAAATGAACATTTAACATCACACTTACCTTTAACCCCTTCAGGGTCCAAGGCCCAAATCTGAAGTGGTGCCCCAGACTCAAGAATTTAAAAAAAAAAAAGTTATTTTTTCTTATGAAATGGTAGAGAATCTTTTTGTGAAGGTAATAAAACAAAAAGTACGAAATTTGATGGAAAATTGACGAAATTATGCTCTCGCGAATTTTGATGTGTCAGCGATATTTACAAATCGGCGATTTTGCCAACTTTGACTCCCATTTTAGGCCAATTACATTATTCCAGTCAACCAAATTCTTAGCTATTTCACTAGTATTGCTTCTATTCTATCGATTGAGCACAAGAAAACGCCAAGTCAACTGTTTCAACTACAAATTAAAGTGATCGGAAATTGTTAATTTGGCCAATTTAACACAAAGTTCAAAATATTCCAATTTCAAAATAGGGTCCAGAATAAACAATGTAGGTATTCCTTGAACTAAACTAACATTTCCTCTGTTCATTAGTTACGTTTTGAGGCTTTACAAATAAATTCCATTTTGATTTTTTATTCACATAATGAATTTTTATTCACACCAAAAAATAGAAGATTTACTGTTATGCAATACTGTAATAATTGCATAAATATCATCACCATATTTGTGAATGCATATTAGACCCACCAGCTGGCGTGTATTAGACGTGTGAGGTTGTTTGTTTACTCTTGAATATCGGCAAAAATTTAACATTTCTGCTACTTTGAGCTCAGTTTCAGGCCATTTCCAGTGCTAAAACCAATCAAAATTATCTCTATTTCTGAAATATGTCTTCCATTCTATCAAACGAGACCAAGAAATCGCAAATAGAACTATAAAAAACATACAAAAAAACACTGCAAAGTCGCTGTTTTAATCGAAAAATCATGATTTCAGTTTTTTTCTCTCATTATACACAGCGTGCTGCAGGATCTATTTTATGTGGTGCACACATACCACATAGATGTATTCTCTCATATCTAGGCCCAAATGTACCACTCACAGTTTATCAGAGTGAGCTGAGCTCATGACGTAGCTCTACGGTTTGGACCCTGAACATAAAGCCGTAGATCTACGGGACGGACCCTCAAAGGGTTAATGACTCTTGTTGGTGTATGGAAAACAGGTAGAAGAGGAGAGGGAGACGAGTTTATGCTTCAACATGACGCTAATATCATCTCTACGGCTTATTTATCTATCACAATTCATCTAATATGGCATAATAAATGATATTCGTAACAGAGAAACATGATATATACTCTAGGATGAATAAAATATGTCATATTGTATGTGAGGAGTAAGTAGTGGTGGTGCTGTTGTTGGGTTTATAAGGGCCACTGAGAGAAGCCGTATATATTAGTGGTGGTGGAGGCAGCTGCAGAACCCACCACCACTATTCACACTTAAACAATGTATGAAATTTATAAATAGGAAATATTTAAATTTTAATTTAACACTGGCTTTACATGGGCTCAGGCCATGCGGACATGTTCGGGACGAATGCCCTTAACCAAGTTCTTGGGCGTTAGCCGAGCCAATATTTTGATACAAAAATGTGCCGCTATCCGATTTTGGCATTAGCCGATGCCTCCGTTACCCGAGGGTCCACTATAGTAGACTGGAATTATAATCCACTTCTTGCTGGAAATACTGTGCCATTTTCATCAAAACATTACCAGAAAGAGAAACACCTTCACTGTATCATTGGCACAGCCTTTTGTTTTTAACCCTTTGAGGGTTTCGGCCGTACTAGTACGGCTTACGACCCAGGGTTTTTGACGTACTCGTACGCCTAAATTCTAGTGCCCTCAAATCTAGTGGGAGAATGGGTCTATGTGGTCAGTGTGCACAATATAAAAAAAATCCTGCAGCACACAGTGCATAATGAGAAAAAAAAACTTAGACCGTTTTCTGGGAATAAAACAGAGACTTTGCACTGTATTTTCGTATGGTATTTATTGTTGTATTCTAGTTTTCCTGGTCTCATTTTATAGAATGGAAGACATATTACAGAAATTGAGATGATTTTGACTGGTTTTACAATGAAAAGTACCTTGAAATTGAGCTCAAAGTAGCAGACATGTTCGATTTTTACCAAAGTTCAAAAGTAAACAAATCATGCCAAGCGTCCAATACACGTCAACTGGTAAGTCTAATATTCTTTCATAAGTGCGCCAATATTATTTATACCATTTTTTACACTAATGCAGTAGTCTGCATAACAGTAAATCTTCTATTTTTTGTGAGAATAAAAATTCTAAGTGGAAAGCAAAAGAATGTAAGAGGGGCCTTGAGATGTGACTAATGAACAGGGGAAATGTCATTTTAGTGCCAGGAATGTCTTTCTTGTTTATTCTGGGCCCTATTCGGAAATTGGCATCTTTTGAAAATTGTGTGAAATTGGCAAAATTGCTAAATTATGACCACTGTACTGGATAGTTGAAAATGGTAAATGGGTGGTTTCTTGCACTCATTCGATAGAAAAAATGGAGTTCTAGCGAAATATTCATGTTTTTTGTCGACTAGTACAGTGGAATTGGCTGAAAATGGGGCTCAATATGGGCAAAATCGCCGAGACCGCTAACTTTGCAAGAGCATAATTCCGTAAGTTTTCCATCAAATTTCATACTTTTGGTGTCATTATGATCGGGAAAAGATTCTCTATCTTTTCATAAGAAAAAATTATTTTTTTTTAAATTTGGCCGACCCTGAGAACGAGTCTCGGAGAAGGCCTGTCGACCCTCCAAGGGTTAAAGCTAACGTTTTTGTTAACAGACTTCATAGAATTTTCTGCTTTGAAGTGGCCTGGACACAATTACTATTGGTAAAATTCTCAAAATGTGATGGATAACAACTATGCCTGAAGTGTTTATGACTGTATTACTTGTACTGACTCACCTCTCGTTCTTCTCTATCAGATTTAAGTTGATTAAGAAGCTCTGAGCGCTCTAAATTCTTTGTTTTGCTGGCACCGCCCAACCTCTGCTGTGGTTTCCGACGATAGTCCCCTTCAAAACTCCACATCTTGTTTATTCTATTGTTGTCCTGCAAGTAAAATCAAATTAAAAATTAAGTAGCTTTTAATTATGACTAGGTTTATTAAAAATCACAGACTTCATATAACAGCTGCTGAAACTAGAGCATTATGGTATCAGAGGCATGCTCTTACTTATATCAAGTCCTACCTCACTGACAGACATCAACATGTGATAATCAATACTATCTTGTTAACACAAACTGTCAACACAGGAGTGCCTAACGGAAACATCCTTGTCCCATCCTCATCTGCATAAATGACCTACCAAATGCCTCCCAGAAACTTGAACTAGTCCTTTTGCAAATGACAAATTTATCATATCTAATCCATTTCTTATTGTTCTCAACCACATAATGAACAAGGAACTCATAAAGATTTCAACATGGATGACAACTGATAAACTTACTGAGGCCTTCTGCATGATGTTTGGGAATCAAGTTAAAAATACCCATTTCAATAAAAATAATTCTCACATAGAAAGACAAGGGAAAATTCTTAGGGATACACCTTAATTGCAACTTGAAATTCAACATTTACATCCAACAAATATTTAAGGAAATTTCCAGACTGCAGGCATTCAATCAAAAATATGCTAATTTATTCCCCAGTCAACATTAGTCACTCTGTACTACTCTCTAAGCTATCCTTACCTCACTCAGGGTATTTGTGCTTGGAGATCTACAACAGCATATAACCTAACACCCATTCAGGGTTCTGACAACACATCCCCTCTATTCAAAAGTTCCAACTTACAGAGCATAAAATGCATCCACTCTTACTAGTATACACTCTATACATACAGGACACTCAGAACAAACCTCAACCTAGTGCTTTGATTCTTCCTGGAGAGCTGCAACGTAACACAAACACAATGTAAGAAATAAGTATCTTTTCGATATACCCTATATTCGACTTGACCTTTTCACAAACTCCATGCAAATAAAGGACCCTAAAATTTGGAATTCTTTTCCAAATAAGAGTATTGTAACCTGTAAATCTACAGTCAAATACTAAACTAAATAGTAGTTTTATAGTACTGTGTGAAATTTACAGCAATTTTATTTGCATTTGTGTGATGGAGAGATAAGGTGTAAACTGCTGTAATCAATAGTGGTGACTTAGAATAAGTTTTATTCTGTCAAAGCAGTTGTAATGCTCTACTAACATGCACGTTCACAGTGTGTAAATTTGTCCTTGCTTCTACAGATATCAGACTTTGTTTCTTAACACCATATTTCTCACATTCCTGTGCCACTAAAATGCCAGACTCAACTTTCTTTATTAGTTCAAGTTTCTGCTTAACACTGAGAGCCGCATATTTCCTCTTGCCACCACCACTTGCTTTAGGAGCCATTGTTTCTTTCACTTTACTTAATGTTAATAGTCACACAAAATGCTATATATCCAGGAAAAAACTGGAGACTGAATGACAAGTGTGTGTGAGAGTGAGCACTAACAATAAACTGGCACAGGCAGCCTTTGGCTCAGGGAACAATGAAAACAGTCAGGTCCTAGACGTGGCAGCTGTGCCCCATACTAGACAAATGTTGGAGTCATCGGACTTGGTCCAATGATTCAGAAGACAACAGGACACTATCACTACAGACAAAATCTATAGTATTTTTTTTTTTCATTTTGTCCACTGATTTCAACATCTGTCTAGCTAATATTTTTATTTCTAATTATGGAAAGCCATTAACCCTTTGACTGTTTTGGTCGTATATATACGTCTTACGAGGTACCGTGTTTGACGTATATATACAGTAGGGCCCCACTTATACTGCAGGTTAGGTTCCAGGCTACCGCCATAAAGCGGAAATCGCCGTAAAGTGGAACACCCTTTTTTTTCACCTTATAAATACATACAAATACTAAATAACAAGTTTACACTAACATATACAGTGGACCCCCGCATAGCGAACTTAATCCGTGCAAGAGGGCTGGTCGTTATGCGAAATGTTCGCTATGCGAATTAATTTTCCCCATAAGAAATAATGGAAATAAAATTAATCCGTGCAAGACACCCAAAAGTATGAAAAAAAAAATTTTTTACCACAAAAAAATGTTAATTTTAGTACACACAAACTGAAAAAGGCATGCACAATTACATGACACTTACTTTTATTGAAGATCTGGTGATGATTGATGGGATGGGAGGAGGGGAGAGAGAGTGTTAGTGTTTAGAAGGGGAATCCCCTTCCATTAAGACTTGAGGAGGCAAGTCCTTTTCTGGGGTTACTTCCCTTCTTCTTTTAATGCCACTAGGACCAGCTTCAGAGTCACTGGACTTCTTTCGCACAACATATCTGTCCATAGTGGCCTGTACCTCTCGTTCCTTTATGATTTGTCTAAAGTGGTTCACAACAGTGTCATTGTAACAGTCACCAGCACGGCTTGCAATAGCTGTGTGAGGGTGATTTTCATCAAAAAAGGTTTGCACTTCAAGCCATTTTGCACACATTTCCTTAATCTTTGAAGTAGGCAATTCCTTCAATTTCTCTCTCCCCTCCTTTGAACCAGTTTCCCCAGGTCTGGCCTCTTGCTCTTGAAGTTGATCTATCAGCTCATCAGTGGTTAGTTCTTCATTGTCCTCCTCCACCAACTCTTCCACATCCTCCCCACTAACCTCCAACCCCAAGGACTTCCCCAATTCCACAATTGATTCCTCAACTGGTATACTACTCCTCTCAGGGTTAGCCTCAAACCCTTCAAAATCCCTTTTGTCTACACATTCTGGCCACAGTTTCTTCCAAGCAGAGTTCAAGGTTCTCTTAGTCACTCCCTCCCAAGCCTTACCTATAAGGTTTACACAACTGAGGATATTAAAGTGATCCTTCCAAAACTCTTTTAGAGTCAATCCAGTGTCTGTGGTCACTTCAAAGCACTTTTGAAACAGAGCTTTTGTGTACAGTTTCTTGAAGTTGGAAATGACCTGCTGGTCCATGGGCTGCAGGAGAGGAGTGGTATTAGGAGGCAAAAACTTCACCTTAATGAAGCTCATGTCCCCATAAAGTCGCTCTGCCACGTCTGTAGGATGACCAGGGGCATTGTCTAACACCAGGAGGCACTTAAGGTCTAATTTCTTTTCAGTTAGGTAATCTTTCACATTGGGGGCAAATGCATGGTGTAACCAGTTATAGAAAAATTCCCTAGTGACCCATGCCTTACTGTTTGCCCTCCACAGCACACACAAATTATCCTTGAGGACATTCTTTTGCCTGAACGCTCTGGGAGTTTCAGAGTGATACACTAATAAAGGCTTAACTTTGCAATCACCACTAGCATTGGCACACATCAACAAAGTAAGCCTGTCTTTCATAGGCTTATGTCCTGGGAGTGCCTTTTCCTCCTGAGTAATGTAGGTCCTGCTTGGCATTTTCTTCCAGAACAGGCCTGTTTCATCACAATTAAACACTTGTTCAGGTTCCAGTCCTTCAGTTTCTATGTACTCCTTGAATTCATGCACATATTTTTCAGCCGCTTTGTGGTCCGAACTGGCAGCCTCACCATGCCGTATCACACTATGGATGCCACTACGCTTCTTAAATCTCTCAAACCAACCTTTGCTGGCCTTAAATTCACTCACATCATCACTAGTTGCAGGCATTTTTTTAATTAAATCGTCATGCAACTTCCTAGCCTTTTCACATATGATCGCTTGAGAGACGCTATCTCCTGCTAGCTGTTTTTCATTTATCCACACCAATAAGAGTCTCTCAACATCTTCCATCACTTGCGATCTTTGTTTCGAAAACACAGTTAAACCTTTGGCAACAACAGCTTCCTTGATTGCCGTTTTCTTGCCCACAATAGAAGCGATGGTTGATTTTGGTTTCTTGTACAACCTGACCAGGTCTGTGATACGTACTCCACTTTCATACTTATCAATGATCTCTTTCTTAATTTCAATGGGTATTCTTACCCTTTGAGGTGTAGGGTTGGCACTAGAAGCTTTCTTGGGGCCCATGGTCACTTATTTTCCACAAACAGCACCGAAAACACTGTAATAATACGAAATATTCCGAGTGTATGCTTGAATGTTACCGCGGAGGCTAGCTGGTAAACAATGGGACGGGCGGCACATGTGAGGCTGGCTGAGGGCCCACATTGGACGCGTCTCGGACGAAGTTCGCTGAGCGGGTTTTTGTCCACTATGCGGGGCAAAATTTTAGCGAACAAAGCGTTCGCTATGCGGATTGTTCGCTATGCAAGGCGTTCACTATGCGGGGGTCCACTGTATTAAGTTAGCATTAGAACTAGGCATCAAAAAACAATAAAAAAGTACAATACACACATAGTGCACTCATTACTTACCTTAAAATATTTGTAGTCTTAATCTAGGGTGAGATGAGTAGTATTTATTGTAAAAAATCAAGTGTGGTATGTGTGGTAGTCAGCCGGGCTACCATACCAGGCCAACCCACCCACACATATTCTATATTTAAGCATCCCAGAGCGATAAATTGTATATACAGTTCACTCATTACTTACCTTAAAATATTTGTAGTCTTAATGTAGGGTCAGGAGTAAGTAAATGAGATAAAACGAATAAATGAGAGAGAGAAAGAATGAGTGCATGAGAGAGGACAGGCGCAGAGTTATGTAAACAAACCAGGCGAAGGTAAGCTTTGTAAACCAAGTGTACACGTCTGGTTTGTGTACAAGTTACACTGTGTACAAGTTGTCTCTACATTGATACGGTAAAATAAATAAAGAAGAACACGCCCATTCTCATGTAACATCATTTTGAGAAGAAATGAAGCTCTGAGTGAAGGCAATGGAAATAAATCACTCTGACTTTTTTGGGTTATCCTGGGATCTCTACACATATGCTGTTATATATGATAATCTATGTAACTGTATTTGTGTATACCTGAATAAACTTACATACATACAAAAGAAATAATTTTCTACAGTTACCCCCAGTAACACATTTTCTCTTATGCTAGATTAGAAAAAATGTTATTCTTGGCATCACTTGTACAAGTTATCTGGTTACCACATCTCATATTTATGTTTATTTATTCTATTGTGGGGTGTATTTATCATCTTTTTATGTTATGTATCATGTTTATTATATAATTTTTAAAAAAATATCATGGATGGATTAATGAAAATGTGTATTTAACCCTTTGACTGTCGCGGCCGTATATATACGTTTTACGAGGTGCCGTGTTTGACGTATATATACTCATAAATTCTAGCGGCTTCAAATCAAGCAGGAGAAAGCTGGTAGGCCCACATGTGAGAGAATGGGTCTGTGGGGTCAGTGTGCACCATATAAAAAAGATCCTGGAGCACGCAGTGCATAATGAGAAAAAAAAACTCCGACCGTTTTTTTTAATTAAAATGCCGACTTTGTGGTCTATTTTCGTATAGTATTTATGGGTGTATTCTCGTTTTCTTGGTCTCATTTGATAGAATGGAAAACATATTACAGAAATAGAGGTGTTTTTGATTGATTTTACTATAAAAAGAACCTAGAAATGGAGCTCAAAGTAGGGGAAATGTTTGATTTTTGCCAATGTTCAAAAGTAAACAAATGATGCCATTGTCCAATAAATGTGCAACTAGCCATTCTAATATGCAGTCATGAATGGGTTGATGTTATTTATACAGTTATTACAGCATTGCAGTAGTCTGCATAATAGTAAGTCTAATATTTTTTGTTTGAATAAAAATTCAAAATAGAAAGCAAGAGTAATATCAGAGGGGCCTGGAGACGTGATTGATGAACAAAGAAAACGTTATTTTAGAGCCTGGAATGTCTGCATTGTTCATTCTGGACCTTATTTTGAAATTGTCATATTTTTTAGTTTTCGTGAAATTGGCCAAATTGCAAATTTCTGACCACATTATTAGGTAGTTGAAATCAGTAAATGGGCAGTTTCTTGTACTCAATCGATAGAAAAAATGAAGTTCTAAAGAAATAGCTATGAGTTTGGGCGACTGGAACAATGGAATTAGCCGAAAATAGGGCTCAAAGTGGGCGAAATCGCCGATTTGTAAACAGCGCCGAGGTCGCTAACTTCGCGAGAGCATAATTCCGTCAGTTTTCCATCGAATTTCGTTTTTTTTGTGTCATTACAATCGGGAAAAGATTCTCTATCATTTCATAAGAAAAAATAATTTTTTTTTTTAAATTTTGCGACACCAGGAGACACCTCAGGATTGGGGGTTGCGACAGTCAAAGGGTTAACGTAATATACGACATTTAATGAGACTCGATGATTATTATTATCATTACTAATATGATGTCTGGAGACATAAGACACTCTTACTGATTTTAATGTGTACCTGCATGCCAGCACAGTATGTAAGTTTATTTAAGTACATGTATACATAAGCATAATTATCAGAGTATATATAAATATGAAATAACTTTTAAAAACACTTAAAATTTTGGAGTTTCCAGACATAATGGAGAGACTTAGTGCTTACGGATCTCACAGAGAATGTAAACAAACCAGGTGGGGCGCGGTGACCGTATTAGAAAGTCAGGTGGGGGGAGCCCTATAGCGAATTTTGGTCATAATTTGCAATGACCGTATTAGCGGAACGCCGTAAAGTGAAACGCCGTAAAGCAAAACGCCGTAAAGCGGGGCCCTACTGTACTCATAAATTCTAGCAGCTTCAAATCAAACAGGAGAAAGCTGGTAGGCCCACATGTGAGAGAATGGGTCTGTGTGGTCAGTGTGCACCATATAAAAAAAATCCTGGAGCATGCAGTGCATAATGAGAAAAAAAAAAACTCCGACCATTTTTTTTAATTAAAATGCCGAATTTGTGGTGTATTTTCGTATAGTATTTATGGTCGTATTCTCGTTTTCTTGGTCTCACTTGATAGAATGGAAAACATATTATAGAAATAGAGGTGATGTTGATCGATTTTACTATAAAAAGAACCTGGAAATGGAGCTCAAAGTAGGGGAAATGCTTGATTTTTCCTGATGTTCAAAAGTAAACAAATGATGTCATTGCCCAATAAATGCCCAACTAGCCATTCTAATATGCAATCATGAATGGGTTGATGTTATTTATACAATTATTACAGTATTGCAGTAGTCTGCATAACAGTAAATCTTCTACTTTTTGTTTGAATAAAAATTCAAAATAGAAAGCAAGAGTAATATCAGAGGGGCCTAGAGATGTGACTGATGAACAAAGAAAATGTTATTTTAGAGCCAGGAATGTCTGCATTGTTCATTCTGGACCTTATTTTGAAACTGTCATATTTTTTTAATTTTCGTGAAATTGGCCAAATTGCAAATTTCTGACAACGTTATTGGGTAGTTGAAATCAGTAAATGGGCAGTTTCTTGTACTCAATCGATAGAAAAAATGGAGTTCTAAAGAAATAGCTATGAGTTTGGTCGACTGGAACAATGGAATTAGTTGAAAATAGGGCTCAAAGTGGGCGAAATCACCGATTTGTAAATATCGCCAAGGTCGCTAACTTCGTGAGAGCGTAATTCCGTCAGTTTTCCATCAAATTTCGTTTTTTTGGTGTCATTACAATCAGGAAAAGATTCTCTATCATTTTATAAGAAAAAATAATTTTTTTTTAAATTTTGCGACACTAGGAGACACCTCAGGATTGGGGGTTGCGACAGTCAAGGGGTTAAGAAGCTTGCATGCCATATAGGCATAGAGTTTGCAGCAAAAGATGGCTCACTTTGGTCCTTAGTTAAATGCTATGGCTTGATAAATATAAAAACTTATGGCAAGGCTGGTGTTGCAATACGTCTCCTTTGGGTGGCCCGGTGGCCTGGTGGCTAAAGCTCCCACTTCACACACGGAGGGCCCGGGTTCGATTCCCGGCGGGTGGAAACATTCGACACGTTTCCTTACATCTGTTGTCCTGTTCACCTAGCAGCAAATAGGTACCTGGGTGTTAGTCGACTGGTGTGGGTCGCATCCTGGGGGACAAGATTAAGGACCCCAATGGAAATAAGTTAGACAGTCCTCGATGACGCACTGACTTTCTTGGGTTATCCTGGGTGGCTAACCCTCCGGGGTTAAAAATCCGAACGAAATCTTATCTTATCTTAACCATCTATGTCAGCTGATCTACATCTCAAGCATCGTGTACTTCTGTCTCCCATACCACCTGCGATGCTACTGCTGCAGCTTTACAGCTCCTCTAACTTAGAATAAATGACATTCTGATAACAAAAATCATTATACTCTATTATACTTTAAATGTGTATGTTTGCACAATAACTGGGAATAAATCATTATCATTACCATCACCATGTGTGGTTGTGCCATCAATGCAGAGGATAGTTCTCACAACAGCAAGGGCTTTGCCATAGCAAAGACACACAACACTGACATATGTAAAGACCCACAATGACATATCAGCTGCAGAAACAAACCAAATAGAAGTTATACTGTCAACCAAGAGGAGTGCTTGTTATCACCCCACCACTGGTCTCACTACCAAATGAAGTAAAACTTCTCAATTTCCTCTTATTACTCATATACCGTACAACCAAAACATCTGAAGCAACAGTCAATGGCCAAGGGTCAGGACAATAAAAGAAGATTTAAAAACCAACTCAAGACTCAGAATAAAGAAGGTGAGGGTAGTACTGCTGCAGCATCTCTTATTACTAGCCAAGAGGATGCATCCCTCACCTTCTGCTGCCCTCACACCTCTCGCCAAACACAACAAACTTGGACACTACCCCATACAATGATGATGGCCCCTTCATCAGATTTGATGCAATCTTTAACCTTTTCAGCGTCCATCACTTATAACTAAGGCCAGGGTCCTAACGTAGTTCTGCATCATGAGCTCAGTTCACTTAGATAAGCTGTGCACAGTGTGTGCATAGTATAAAAAAAAAAACTGCCCCATGCAGTACATGATGGGAAAAACAAAACTGTGACCATGTATATGGCATGACAGCAATTTTTGAGGTGTTGTCTCAGAAGGTTTTTATGGTTTTATTGGTGATTTCTTAGTATCATTTGACAGAATGGAAGATATACTAGTGAAAGATGACTGGAAGTAACTTGAAATTGAGCTCAAATTAGCAGAAATATTCAATTTTTGCTGATATTCATGAGAATGGGTAAGGCCATCCTACACCCTTAGTCTGTTTTATAGGTTTTGAATATGTTTCATACAATTATTGGAATGCTGTAAACCATGACCAATCATTCCTGGTTATATTTTATTATCCAAGAAATTGAGTAAATCTTCTATTTTTGTGATTAAAAATTCAAAATGGAAGGCAAGTGTAATATAGGAGAGGACTGAGGACATGACTAATGAAAAGAGGAAATGATGTTTTAGTGCCAGGAATGTTTACATAGCTTTTTGGACGGTTTTTAAATTGGAGTTTTTTGAATTACGTAAAATTGGCCAAATTACCAATTCCTGTGCATTTTATACAGTAGCTGAAATAGTTCAATGGGCAACTTCTCACTCTCAATTGATAAAACAGAATGCATACTACTGACCTAGCTAAGAATTTGGCTGAAGAGAGGAATGGAATTGGCTTAAAATAGGACTCAAATCAGAAAAAAAATTCTGCTGCGTAAATTGTGCCAAGACCACTAACTTTACAAGTGCATAATTTCATAAGTTTTTCATCAAATTTCTTACTTTTGGTCTCTTTACCTTCAAAAAAGAATTCTCACCCATTTCAGAAGAAAAAAATAATCTTATTTTTTGAAAAATAAAATAAGAGTGAACACTAAGACCAATATTAATTTTGGGGTCTGGACAGTAAAAGGGTTAGTAACACATCACATGTGATGAAAGTTATGCCACTTTATGTAATATAAAATCCTCTGCATAAACTGTTACATAATGTATTTCCATGGTGGCTTGCTTTATACGATAACTGCATTATATAATTTGACATGACTATGTAGAAAGATGCACCACTGGAGCATTTTGCAAGAAACAAGGGCTAAGCCACTTATAAAATGGTGAATTCTTAATGTGATCTACACTAAGTCTGACAAAGAGATTCCACTAATTATTTGTCATAAACCTACATAGTACAAAAGAGAACAGGGCAACAAGAACCATTTATATACAGGTTAATTAGTCCCACTCAAGAAACTATAAGAAGACTGACAATATAAAATGCAGACTATGTATAACCACAGCTGAAGGAATTTCAATGTTGATATTTTATTTTGCTGTCTCTTCCCCACAAAAGTCCCCTCAGATGATACAAACAAGCCTTTAGTATTTCAGGTGCATGGGTAGTTTTAGGTATCTGTCAGGGACCACCAAGTTGCCTACCATCTTGAAACTTAATGAGGAGAGGCTGTACTTCAATACAACACTAATATCAACTGTACGGATTATTTATCTATCACAATTATTTATTTATTTATTTATTTATTTATTTATTTAGAAATTTAAGCATGCATACAGAGGTACAAAAAAAAAATACAGGTAAGAGCAGCATGCCAAAGCCACTTATATGCATAGCATTACGGGCTGGCTTAAAATTAACTTAAGATTAACTAAGCAATGATGAAATCAGTGATAAGACATTATTGTAAACAGATAACTATAAAGCACAAATGAGTATTACAAAGACAGCTCATATGGTTGCATGCATTGCTGTTCATTCAGTAGAATGGAGTATTCTGTTAGGTAGTGTATTTAAAAAAATAACAAAGTTAGATTGGGTCCTAAGTTTAACATTTATGTGATATAATTGTGAGTAACATTCTGGATATACAATTTATAAGGTTCAGTTATTCAGTATTTATTTGGTTTTGAGTGAGTAAGTGAACTTTGAGAAGAGACTTGAATTTGTAAACAGGTAGTGTTTCTTTTATATTTACAGGTAATGAATTCCAGATTTTAGGGCCTTTTATGTGCATTGAGTTTTTGCATAGCGTGAGATGGACACGAGGAACATCAAAGAGTGATCTGTGCCTTGTGTTATGGTCATGTGTTCTGTTGAGGTTGGCAAGGAGATGTTTGAGGGGAGGGTTAACCCTTTGACTGTTTCCGACGTATAAATACGTCTTACGAGCCAATGTTTCTGACGTATTTATACGCACAAATTCTAGCGGCTTCAAATCGAGCGCCAAAGGCCTGATAGGCCTACACGGGAGAGAATGGGTCTCAGTGGTCGGTGTGCACCCTGTGAAAAAAATCTGGGACCTAGCGGTGCATTGTGGGAACGCCATGTTGTCAGTCCATTTTCACCATGCCTCTCGGTAAGAAGTTCCTCACTCCTCAGCGGATTGGAGGTCTTTTGTTCCCAAGTGATAGCTCTAACAGCGATGAAAGTGTCAGTGACAGTGAATTCAAGGGTTTTCAAGTGAGTGTTACCGAAAAAAGTGCCCAGGATAACGTAAATAGTGACGAAAACCCAGATGACCCACAACCTTCGACCTCTGGTGCTGTGCCGGCTTGTTCACATTCACGTTCGCCTGTACCAGGACGAAAGAGGAAACTATTTGGTCGTGTACAACACCCTGATGATAGCAGTGATAGTGATAGTGATAGTGATTTCAAGGTCATTGAAAGCAGTTCTAGTGACAGTGAGAGTGAATATTCCCCAGTGAAGCGCCAGTATGTACGACGTAGCATGCGGTCTGGTAGTGTTTCATATGTTGTTCCAAGGGGAAGGAGAAACTCTGGGAGCACATCCCGTGGCCCAACACCACGACCTGATAGTGAAGATGATGATATTGTAACGATGGGTATGAATGGTGACAGTGAGGGAGGAGGCAGTGGTGGTGATAGTGAGGGTGGCACGGCCCATGTGGCACCATCACCGGGCCACGCTACTAGCCACGCGGCTGACTCAGCAGAACAACCAGCCTCACCCTACCCCACACTGCCACAACCTGCACCACCACAACCTGCACAGCCACAACCACAGCCACAACCACGGTACAATATCCAGACCCCACCAGCAGACCGCATCTGGGATTGGCAGGACGGTGACGAGTTTGTTCCCAGTCCCCATGACTTTGATGAAACACAAAGTGGAATAAAGCCATCTTGTCCACTTGGGAACAATGCCAGTGAACTGGACTGCTTTGAGTTATTCTTCGATGAACCCCTGATGGACATCATTGTCAGGGAAACCAACACATACTGTGAATACACCATGGCAAATACAATTCTCTCACCAAAATCACGGCTACACAAGTGGAAGGAGACAACTGTGGCAGAGATGTACCTGTTTTTTGCCACAATAATGCTTATGCCACATGTGTATAAGCACACTGTCACCACATACTGGACAACAGATCGCCTGATTTCAACTCCAGGTTTTAGTGACATTATAGGTGTCAATCGTTTCCTGATACTGTTGCGTATGTTACACTTTTCAGACAAAACCAGGCCTGACAGAAGCGACAGGTTATATAAGATAAGAAATGTGTTTATGTACCTGAAACAAAAGTGCTGCATGTATTTTTATCCCTTCAGGAAGCTTGTTATTGATGAGTCCTTGATTTTATTCAAAGGAAGACTCTCATTCAAGCAATATATACCAAGCAAGAGGAAACGCTTTGGTATAAAGCTATTTGTACTGTGTGATTGCAGAAGTGGTCTTGTTATAGATATTATTGTGTACACTGGCAGTAATACTTTGAGAGATACCATGAAGTTATTGGGTATCTCTGGTGATGTGGTTCGAACAATGATGGAACCATATCTTGGTAAGGGGCATATGTTATTTACTGATAACTGGTACACAAGCCCCTTACTCAGTGATTTCTTGCGAGTGAACTTGACAGACGTGTGTGGCACAGTGCGTGGTAATCGCAAACATATGCCAAGGTTCGACGCTGGCACTCGCAGAGGTGAGGTGCAAGCCTTTGCTGCCAATGACATCATGGCATTTCGGTGGCATGACAAACGTGATGTCACATTGTTGACATCAGTTCACACAAACGAAATGGTACCCAGTGGCAGGGACAACAGAGAGACCAATGAACCCATTCTAAAGCCTGCAGCTGTCATGGACTACAACCTCAATATGCGCTTAGTGGACAAATGTGACATGCAGATTGGGTTTGCAGACTGTGTACGCAAGAGTTATAAGTGGTATATCAAACTTTTTTTCCATCTTGTTGATATCTCTATGCTAAATGCTTATAACATATACAAGTTGAAGACCAACAAAACACCAAAATATGGTGAATTTTGCCTGTCAGTAATCAGACAAATAATTGCAAAGTACAAAGGAGCAACTCCTGCAATAGACCAGCGCCCACAGACGTCATCTCGTATGAGGCCTGGTGATCACTACCCCATACAACTGCCTCCTACTACTGCCAAGAAAAATGCTCAGAAGAGGTGTTATGTATGTATGCATACCACAAAACGCCCACAAACACGCAGAGACACTCGTTTTATGTGTGAGGAGTGTGAAGTGCCCCTCTGCATATACCCATGTTTCAAAGAGTTCCACAAGCTGCAGCAGTTCTAGGAACGTGGTTAGTGACTGTACATATGTATATATATTATGGAACAATAGTAATAAACATTGTTTTGTATTGTTTGTTTGTGTAAACAAAGTGTATACACAAACTAATAGTGATAAAGTTTGTTCTGTTATTGTGTTGTAAACAATGAGTGTATATTTGAACAATGCACCTTACATTGGTCTCACAGGCCACATAAGTTACCTGGAAAAGAAAAATATTGAAAAATGCAAGAAACCTTTGAATTAGAGTAAATAAAAGAATACCGGGTGGGCGGCAGTCGCCGCTGTTGCCGTACGCACGTCAATTTCTGCAAACTTTGCGGCTCTATATCTCGGTAAGTACTGATGGCAAAAATTTTTTTTAGGCTTAAAACACTAGTAAAAATATTCCTAACATTTTCATAAGAAAAAATAATTTTTTTTTTTCGAATATTTGGCGACATAGAATGACAGTTTCAGAGAGCGCCCTGAAACAGTCAAAGGGTTAATATCAGAGTTAAGTGTTCTATGTATGTAATAGGTGCAATAATAAGTATGGATGCTTTGTATGGTGAGTAGGTTGAGTGTTTTGAATATTGGTGGAGTGTGTTGCCTGTAGTGAGAATTTGTTATCATTCTAACTGCAGCCTTTTGTTGGGTAATTAGTGGTCTGAGATGGTTAATTGTTGTTGAGCCCCATGCACAAATTCCATAGGTGAGATAGGGGTAAATAAGAGAGTGATAAAGGGCCAGGAGGGCTGACTGTGGAACATAGTACCGTATCTTCGATAGTATGCCTACAGTCTTGGAAATTTTCTTAGAAATTTGTTGTACATGTGTATGAAATTTGAGTCTATTATCGAGGTGGATTCCTAAGAATTTTCCCTCTGTTAGCTTTGTGATAGGTGATCCGTTTATCGTTATGTTAAGAGGTACATCTGTAGCTCTGTTACCAAACTGAATGAAGTAGGTTTTGTCAATGTTTAGTGTAAGTTTGTTAGTCCTCGTCCAGGTAGATATTTTCTGTAATTCGGTGTTTACAGTATTGGCTAGCGTGACTGGGCTCGGGTGAGAGAAGACGTATGTAGTGTCATCAGCAAAAAGTGTGGGTTTGAGTAATTGCGAAGCATTTGGTAGGTCATTTATGTATAGGAGAAAGAGAAGAGGGCCAAGGACACTTCCCTGTGGGACACCAGCTGTAATTGGTTGTGCGGAAGAGCTTGCCCCATTCGCGTACACATATTGGCTTCTGTTGCTGAGGTAAGACTTGAGGTAGTTGAGGGAGTGCCCTCTAATACCATAGTGTGACAATTTTACGTGGAGCAAGTCATGGTCAACTGTATCAAAAGCTTTACGTAAGTCAATGAAGATCCCCAGTGGGACTTCTTTTTTCTCTATTGCATTGTATATATGTTCTAGCATGTGTATAATAGCATCATTAGTATTTTGATTAGGCCTGAATCCAAATTGGCAGGGGTTGAGAATGTTTTGGGAGATGAGGTAGGAGTAGATTCGTTTATGAAGTAATTTTTCGAAGATTTTTGAGAGAGGGTGTAAATTGGATATTGGCCTATAGTTATTCAACTCTGTTTGATCTCCTCCTTTATGGATCGGGGTGACCCTTGCTATTTTGAGAACTGTAGGGAAGGTGGAGGATTCAATGGATTTGTTAAAGAGTGTTGCAATGATTGGTGATAGTACTTGTGACGCTTTTTTGTATATAAAGGGTGGTAAGGTATTTAAATCTCCTGCCTTGTTTTTCAGTGCGTTGATAATAAGGGAGACTTCGTATGGGTTAGTCGGAGCTAGGAACAGTGTGTTCGGGTAGTTGATCTAATATGACATAATAAACAATATTAATATCATAGAAACATGATATATGCTCTAGAATGAAGAAAACATGCCATTACGTGATGAGTGGTGGCGGCTACTCCCAAGGTAAAAATAATTATCGCTTTGACCACATTTTCCCATTCTTGCCCTTCAGTCTTATTATAAGAGAAAATGGAGTGTTTGTGAGGCTAACTGCACTAAATCACTAATTCCATAAGGAAAACACTGAAACAAAAGCAATTTTTTTGTGTTTTTATGTGATTTCATGCTTTAATTCAATGGACATCATCCCCCTCTTCTCAGCACTGTTTTTTGCACTTACTTTCTTACAACCCATGGTTAGAAAAAAAAAGTTTGGCAAAATAAATGCACAAAAAGCACAAAACGCTGGGCAGATGTTGTGGCGTTCACTGTGCCAACTAGTGGCAGCGTATCTGAAGCTAGCTCGTAACTTGGATTTTGGCTCACAACTCAAAGCAAGAAATCAACCGAGCATTATAAATCTCCTACAAGACCAAGATGCACATGTTACTGAATTCACAAACACTATGAGTAACTGCATGTTGCTACCAACAGTAACAAAACCTACAAGAGTTACAGAGACTAGTGTTTCCCTACTAGACCACATCTGGACCAACACCATATCCCCCTTAAGATCAGGCATAATCACAGATAATACCACAGACCATTACCCTACCTTCCTCATAACAAACCTTGGCAAATTACCCCTAGACACTACTAAAGTCACTTTCAGACTTCACAATGAGGCAGCTATCAATAACTTCACAGCAGCAGTGACAAACATTGACTGGCACATTGAGCTAGAAATCTATACAGATATTGACGAATGTATTAATAATTTTCTAAAAAAGACCCAATACCTCTATAACAAGCACTGCCCTAAAAAACTAAACAGATGACTGCGAAGAGACTGAACAGTCCCTGGCTAACTCCCAGTATCCTCAAATCCACAAATACAAAGCACCTATACAAAAAACAGTACAGAATGGGCCACATAACCAGAGACCAAACAAAATGTTACTCGTCAATCCTAATCAGCCTAATAAGAAGGGCTAAAAAATTGTATTATGAGAACAGATTATCCAACTTACGAGGTGACATAAAAAAGACCTGTAAAACCCTATCAGAAATACTAGGAACAAAAAAGATAACACGAAATAGCGAAATTGAATTAACAAAACCAGATGAACCCCAATTCCTACCTACTGAAACAGCAAACAGACTCAATGATTTCTTCTCCACTATAGGAAAAAATCCTTGTCAATAAAATCTCAAGCTCAGATACCCCACCCAATGACTACCTCACTGGCAACTACCCGAACACACTGTTCCTAGCTCCAACTAACGCAACTGAAGTCTCCCTCATTATCAACAAACTAAAAAACAAGACAGGAGATTTAAATACCTTACCACCCATTATATACAAAAAAGTGTCACAGGTGCTATCACCAATCATTGCAACACTCTTTAACAAATTCATTGAATCCTCTACCTTTCCTAAGGTTCTCAAAATAGCAAGGGTCACCCCAATCCATAAAGAAGGAGACCACACAGACTTGAATAACTATAGGCCAATATCCAACTTACACCCCTCTCTCTAAAATCTTTGAAAAAATTAATCCATAAGCGTATCTATTCCTACCTCATCTCCCACAACATACTCAACCCTTCTCAATTTGGGTTTAGGCCTAATAAAAATACTAATGATGCTATTATCCACATGCTAGAACATATTTATACAGCAATAGAGAAAAAAGAAGTCCCACTGAGGATCTTCATTGACTTAAGTAAAGCTTTCGATACAGTTGACCATGACTTGCTCCACATAAAATTGTCGCACTATGGTATAAGATGGCACTCCTTCAACTACCTAAAGTCATACCTCAGCAACAGTTAGTTTAATATGTTTATTATGCACCCCATACCCATCCTGTGGGCGGTAGTCAAAAGATTACAGAGGTACATAATTGGTCCAGGGACTGGACTCCAAAGTTTTGATAGCTGAGCAAGTTACAGAGGTAATGAACTCACAATTTACAAAGGTAATGAACTCACAATTTACAAAGGTAATGAACTCACAATTTACAAAGGTAATGAACTCCAGGTAAGTCTGGTCACAATCATGACAAGTTACAAAGGTATTTACAGATTACAGAGGTACGTAATGGGTCCAGGGACTGGGCCCCCAAAGTTTTGATAGCTGAACTAGGTACAAAGGTAATGAGCTCACAAGTTACAAAGGTAATGAATTCTGTAGAATGGTTACTTACGTTTATACTTTGGCTACAATCATGAACAAATTATAGAGTAATGAGCAATTCACACTTCCTCAGCAACAGAAGCCAATATGTGTACACAAATGGGGTAAACTCTTCCACACAGCCAATTACAGTTGGTGTCCCACAGGGAAGTGTCCTAGGCCCTCTTCTCTTTCTCAAATAAATAAATGACCTACCAAATGCATCGCAACTACTCAAACCCACACTATTTGCAGATGACACTACATACGTCTACTCTCACCAGAGCCCAGTCATGCTAGCCAATACTGTAAATACCGAATTACAGAAAATATCAACCTGGATGAGGACCAACAAACTTACTCTAAACATTGACAAAACCTACTACATTCAGTTTGGTAACAGAGCTACAGATGTGTCTCTTAACATAATGATAAATGGATCACCTATCACAAAACTCACAGAGGGGAAATTCTTAGGAATCCACCTTGATAATAAACTCAAATTTCAAGCACATATACAACAAATTTCCAAAAAAATTTCCAAGACCGTAGGCATACTATCGAAGATACGGTACTATGTTCCACAGTCAGCCCTCCTGGCCCTATATCACTCACTTATTTGCCCCTATCTCACCTATGGAATTTGTGCATGGGGCTCAACAACAATAAACCATCTTGGACAATTAATCACCCAACAAAAAGCTGCAGTCAGAATAACAAATTCCCACTACAGACAGCACACTCCACCAATATTCAAAACTCTAAACCTACTCACAATACAAAACATCCATACTTATTACAGCACCTACTACATACATAGAACACTTAACTCTGACATAAACCCTCCCCTCAAACATCTCCTTACCAACCTCAACAGAACACATGACCATAACACAAAACACAGATCACTCTTTGATGCTCCTCGTGTCCATCTCATGCTATGCAAAAACTCAATGCACATAAAAGGCCTTAAAATCTGGAATTCATTACCTGTGAATATAAAAGAAACACTGACTGTTTATAAATTCAAGTCTCTTCTCAAAAATCACTTACTCACCCACAACTAAATAAATACTGAATAATTGTATCTCATAAATTGTATCTCATATATGTATCTCATTATTGTATCTCATAAATGTCAACCTGTGACCCGATCAAACTTTGTTACTATTTAACTTCATTACCTAACAGAATACTCCATTCTACTGATTACACAGCAACACAGTAAATGACCATATGAGCTGTCTTTGTAATACTCATTTGTACTAAATTGTTATTTTTTTTATTATTATTATCACACTGGCCGATTCCCACCAAGGCAGGGTGGCCCGAAAAAGAAAAACTTTCGCCATCATTCACTCCATCACTGTCTTGCCAGAAGGGTGCTTTACACTACAGTTTTTAAACTGCAACATTAACACCCCTCCTTCAGAGTGCAGGCACTGTACTTCCCATCTCCAGGACTCAAGTCCGGCCTGCCGGTTTCCCTGAACCCCTTCATAAATGTTACTTTGCTCACACTCCAACAGCACGTCAAGTATTAAAAAGCATTTGTCTCCATTCACTCCTATCAAACACGCTCACGCATGCCTGCTGGAAGTCCAAGCCCACAAAACCTCCTTTACCCCCTCCCTCCAACCTTTCCTAGGCCGACCCCTACCCCGCAATAATTTCTGTACCACTGAATATATCATTGCTTAGTTAATCTTAAGTTATTTTTAAGCCTGCCCATAATGCTCTGCATACAAGGGGCTTTGGCATGCTGCACTTTAAAAATTGTATTCCTTGTACTTCTCTGTATCATGTTCAAATTAATAAATAAATAAATAAATAAATAAATAAATGGCTTGTAATTCGGAAAACTCTTAAGTTGGGGCACTCGTAAGTCAAGGTAACACTTTATTACCTAACGAATCTTAACAAGTCATAAGTTTGCCTGTGATATTCCAATATAGGAGCTTCAATAGGAACTATGTATTGTACAAAAACAAAACCATTCACATTGGTAAATTTATGAACTGTAATGCAGTTACTTAGCCTTAATATCAATATGCTGCTTAATCTGTACCAATATAGAGTTTTGAATTAGTTTTAGTCTGCCCAAAATGCCTAGTCATGCTAAGTGTGATAGTGGCCCTCTCTGTAATTAGTTTTATATAATATGCAAAGCACACCATATCCTATAATATGTCTTTTACTGGCACTAGGACCAGCTTGAGAGTCACTGGACCCCTGTTGCACAAAAAAATCTGTCCAGAGGTGTCTGTTTCTGGCGTCTCTTAAGATTTGCCTAAAATGAGACAAGGCATTGTCATTGTAAATGTTGCAGACATGACTTGCAACAGCTTTGTTAGGGTGATATTTCTCCACAAAACTTCGCAACTCATTCCACTTTGCACACGTCCTTAATCACTGAAGAAGGCACATTTTCACAATACTCACTCAACGAGAAACAAAGCCAGACTGAGTCAGAATGCATGGAATGCTTTACGTGGGCACGGGCAGGCGGACACATTTGGTACGGCAGACCATTGTCAACTCTATGAAAACCAAGCGGATGTACGAAAACTGGGACAAAATTTCAATGAAAATAGTTGTCGTAAACCAAATCCTACGAAAACCAAGGCATACGAAAACCAAGGTTCCACTGCACTTTGCTCCATATTTCCTGTAAAGAATTTACACTCACCTAGTTGAGGTTGCAGGGGTCGAGTCACAGCTCCTGGCTGTGTTAAATTATGCAATTTTATATACAGGGTTTAGTGTGTATTACGTACATTTATAAAAATTTATTTATTTTCATGTTTAAAATCATAATACGTACAAGCTTCAGACTGCCCAAAATGCTATGCAAAACTATTCATAATTTTGTTGTTTTTAACCTTTTCAGGGTCCATGCCGTAGATCTACAGCTTTACGTTGAGGGTCCAAACCGTAGATTTACGTCATGAGCTCAGCTCACTCTTTAAGCTGTGAGTGGTAAATTTTGGCCTAGATATGAGAGAATACATCTATGTGGCATGTGTACACTACATAAAACAAATCCTGCAGCACATAGTGCATAATGAGAGAAAAAGCTTAGCCCGTAATTTTCAATTAAAACATCGATTTTGCAGTGTTTTTTCATGTTTTTTATAGTTGTATTTGCAATTTCTTGGTCTCATTTGATAGAATGGAAGACATATTACAGAAATAGAGATGATTTTGATTGGTTTTAGTACTGGAAATGGCTTGAAACCGAGCTCAAAGTAGCCGAAATGTTAAATTTTTGCCGTTGTTCAAGAGTAAACAAATGAAATCACATGTCTAATAAACGCCTGCTGGTGGGTCTAATATACATTCACAAATGTGGTGATATTATTATTACAATATTGCATAAAAATTCATTATGTGAATAAAAAATCAAAATGGAATTCATTGTAAAGCCTGAAAACATAACTAATGAACAGAGGAAATGTTAGTTTAGTGCCAGGAATGCTTGCATTGTTTATTCTGGATCCTATTTTGAAATCGGAATATTTTGAACTTTGCATTAAAGTGGCCAAATTACCAGTTTCCAATCACTTTATTTTGTAGTTGAAACAGTTGACTTGGCAATTTCTTGTGCTCAATCGATAGAATAGAAGTAATACTAGTGAAATAGCTAAGAATTTGGTCAACTGGAATAATGTAATTGGCCTAAAATGGGAGTCAAAGTCGGCAAAATCACTGATGCGTAAATATCGCTGATATATCAAAATTTGCGAGAGGATAATTTCGTCAATTTTCCATCAAATTTCGTACTTTTTGTTTTATTACCTTCAGAAAAAGATTCTCTACCATTTCATAAGAAAAAATAACAAATTCTTGGACACTGGTGCACACTTTGAAATTTGGCCTCTGGACCCTGAAAGGGTTAATGCAAAAGATTGCATTATTATAATCAATGTGATAAATTATGAAGGTTTAACTTAGCTTAATCAAACACAACCACATAGGATGATTTATTTCCATAGAGTTACCTAAGAAAGCATAATGAAGTGGTCTTTGAATAAAAGTTAAGTACAGTGGTACCTTGACTTATGAGTTTAATTTGTTCCATGACAGAGCTTGTAACTCAATTTGTTCATACGTCAAATCAATTTTTCTCATTGAAATTAACTGAAATGCCATTAATCCATTCCAGCCAAAAAAAAAAAAAAAACAATTTTTTGTTACGAGTTTTTAAATAAGAAAAATGTACAGTAGTATTTATAAATAAGAAATATTGTATACTCCACCCACCACCTTCACTACTACACCCACCACTATCTTTACTACACCCACCACCTTCACTACTCCGCCCAGCACCCTCACTACTCCACCCACCACCATCTCTACTCCACCCACCACCATCTCTACTCCACCCGCCATTATCACCACTCCATCCACCACCCTCACTACTCCACCCACCACAATATCTACTCCACCCACCATTGTCACTACTCCATCCACCACCTTCACTACTACACCCACCTCCATCTCTGCTACATCCACCACCCTCACTACTCTGGGGTGAGGATAGTGGAAAAACTCTGAGAGGTGAAATGGAGGTTACCTCTTCCCTGGATTTATAGGAGAACCAAACAAGGGACGAGGTGCCTCACTACAATCTGGGATCAGTGTGGGAGTATTATCCTTCCAGTTATGTATTGGAAGAGCATGTGGGATGGGACCAAGTACCTGACATTCCTCTGGGTACAGAGTTAGATTTGACTTCAGATATGCTGCCAATTAGTGGCAGTGTATCTGAAGCTCACTCATAACTTGGATTTTGGCTTGCAACTAAAAGCAAAAAATTGACTGAGTGATGGCTCATAACTCAGAAAACTCGTAAGTTGGGGCACTCGTAAGTCAAGGTACCACTGTGTCACCTAAATGGTGGTTCAATATACGTACTGTGCATGACAATGTGGGTTAAATGAATAACTGAATACAGGTCTCCCTCAACATTCACGTTTTCAACTTTCACGGGCTTCACACATTCGCGAATTCCCAACCGCCAAATTCCCAGCCGCCAAATCATATTTAAGTTTCCCGCCACCTGCGAGTCCCTACTACCCTCCCTCCGACCCCCGCAACTGGCAGCCAGCCCTCCCATCACTCAGTGTGGTGAGTGTTTTGTTTGTTCATTATTTGCTATAAAACTACAGTATAAATAATGTAAACCCATTCATGACTGAATATTGGAATGGCTATTCGGACAGGTATTAGACGGTGACATCATGTGTTTACTCTTGAACACTGCAAAGAATTAAACATTTCTGCTACAGCTAATAATAACAATAGTAATAATAATAATAATAATAATAATAATAATAATAATAATAATAATAATAATAATAATAATAATAATAAATATGATATAATTGAAGAAGGAAATTGTACAAAAATACGAGGGAATGGTTGACACATCGTCAGTGTGACTTTGTTTATGCTGGAGTGAACATTAGTCTCCCTGCTCTTCCAAACATTTCACAATAATTCATTGTGTTTGGTGCTTGTAGATTGAGTGTGACTGGAGTGGTAGAGGCAGTGATTGAGGCAATGGTATTTAATAACATACATGTTAATAATAATACATGTTATTAATAATATGTACTATTATTATTTATAACATATATGTTATTAACCCTTTGAGGGTTTTGGTCGTACTAGTACGTTTTACGCGTAGGGGTTTTTGACGTACTAGTACTCATAAATTCTAGAGGCCTCAAATCTAGTGGGAGAAAGCTGGTAGGCCTTCATGTGAAAGAATGGGTCTATGTGGTCAGTGTGCACAGTCTAAAAAAAAATCCTGCAGCACACAGTGCATAATGAGAAAAAAAAAACTTTGACCATTTTTTTTAATAAATCAGCGACTTTGCAGTGTATTTTCGTATGGTATTTATTGTTGTATTCTAGTTTTCTTGGTCTCATTTTATAGAATGGAAGACATATTACAGAAATTGAGATGATTTTGACTGGTTTTACAATGAAAGGTGCCCTGAAATTGAGCTCAAAGTAGCAGAAATGTTCGATTTTTTCCAAACTTCAAAAGTAAACAAATCGTGCCAAGCGTGCAATACACGTCAACTGGTGAGTCTAATATTCTTTTACAAGTGCACCAATAATATTTATACCATTTTTTACACTAATGCAGTAGTCTGCATAACAGTAAATCTTATATTTTTTGTGAGAATAAAAATTCAAAGTGGAAAGCAAAAGGATATAAGAGGGCCCTTGAGACGTGACTAATGACTAGAGGAAATGTCATTTTAGTGCCAGGAATGTCTTTCTTGTTTATTCTGGACCCTATTCGGAAATTGGCATCTTTTGAAATTTGTGTGAAATTAGCAAAATTGCTAAATTCTGACCACTGTACTGGATAGTTGAATTTATAAATGGGTGGTTTCTTGCACCCATTCGATAGAAAAAATGGAGTTCTAGCGAAATATTCATGTTTTTTGTCGACTAGTAGAGTGAAATTGGCCGAAAATGGGGCTCAAAATGGGCAAAATCGCCGATGCGTAAATATCGCCGAGACCGCTAACTTTGCGAGAGCATAATTCCGTAAGTTTTCTATCAAATTTCAAACTTTTGGTGTCTTTATGATCGGGAAAAGATTCTCTATCTTTTCATAAGAGAAAATAATTTTTTTTTTTTTTTAAATTTGGCCGACCCTGAGAACGAGTTTCGGAGAGGGCCTGTCGACCCTCAAAGGGTTAAATACATACATGTTAATAATAATACATGTTATTAATAATAACATGTACTATTATTATTTATAACATATATGTTATTAAATACCACTGCCTCAACCGCTGAATTATTGTGAAATGTTTGGAAGAGCAGGGAGACTAATGTTCACTCCAGCATAAACAAAGTCACACTGACAATGTGTCAACCACTCCCTTGTATTTTTGTACAATTTCCTTCTTCAATTATATCGTATTTATTATTATTATTATTACTACTACTACTATTGTTATTATTAGCAATAGCAGAAATGTTCGATTCTTTGCTGTGTTCAAGAGTAAACACATGATGTCACCGTCTAATACCTTTCCTAATAGCCATTCCAATATGCAGTCATGAATGGGTTTACATTATTTATACTGTAGTTTAATAGCAAATAATGAACAAACAAAACACTCACCACACTGAGTGGTGGGAGGGCTGGCTGCCAGTTGGGGGGGTCGGAGGGAGGGTAGTAGGGACTCGCAGTGGTGGAGGAAGTGGTGGAGGAAGTGGTGGAGGCAGTGGTGGAGTCTGTGGTATTTAATAACATACATGTTGTTAACATACATGCTATTAAATAACATACGTTATTAAAGCATAACATGTATATTTTTTTTTTTTTTTATTATCACACTGGCCGATTCCCACCAAGGCAGGGTGGCCCAAAAAAGAAAAACTTTCACCATCATTCACTCCATCACTGTATTGCCAGAAGGGTGCTTTACACTACAGTTTTTAAACTGCAACATTAACACCCCTCCTTCAGAGTGCAGGCACTGTACTTCCCATCTCCAGGACTCAAGTCCGGCCTGCCGGTTTCCTTGAACCCCTTCATAAATGTTACTTTGCTCACACTCCAACAGCACGTCACGACGTTTTCATGTATTTTATGATTATTCATGGTTCAACAAGTTAAGGAAGCAGTATTGTAAAATATTTCCCTACAATATACAGTGGACCCTCGACCAGCGATGGCATCGATTAACGATAAATCTGACTAGCGATACATTTTATCGCAAAATTTTTGCCTCGATTAGCACTAAAAAACTCGACCAACACTATTCCTTCCGTCTGAGAAGCATCCACTTCTGGCCAGTGTTTACAAGCCAGCCAGCCACCGCGGTCGCTTCCAAGCATACAATCGGAACATTTCATATTATCACAGCCTTTTTAGTGATTGCACCTGCAAAATAAGTCACCATGGGCCCCAAGAAAGCTTCTAGTGCCAACCCTACAGCAAAAAGGGTGAGAATTACTATGGATATGAAGAAAGAGATCATTGCTAAGTATGAAAGTGGAGTGCATGTCTCCGAGCTGGCCAGGCTGTACACAAAACCCCAATCAACCTCGCTACTATTGTGGCCAAGAAAACGGCAATCAGGGAAGCTGTTCTTGCCAAAGGTGCAACTATGTTTTTGAAACTGAGATCGCAAGTGATAGAAGATGTTGAGAGACTGTTATTGGTATGGATAAATGAAAAACAGATAGCAGGAGATAGCATCTCTCAAGCGATCATATGTGAAAAGGCTAGGAAGTTGCATGACGATTTAATTAGAAAAATGCCAGCAACTAGTGGTGATGTGAGTGAATTTAAGGCCAGCAAAGGTTGGTTTGAGAGATTTAAGAATCGTAGTGGCATACATAGTGTGATAAGGCATGGTGAGGCTGTCAGTTTGGACCCAAAAGCAGCTGAAAAATATGTGCAGGAATTCAAGGAGTACATAGACAGTGAAGGATTGAAACCTGAACAAGTGTTTAATGGTGACACTGACAATGTTGTGAAACACGTTAGGAATGTCATAAAGGAACGGGAGGTACAGGCCTCTATGGGCAGATATGTTGTGCGACAGAGGTCCAGTGACTCTCAAGCTGGTCCTAGTGGCATTAAAAGAAGGGAAGTAACCCCGAAAAAGGACTTGCCACCTCAAGTCCTAATGGAAGGGGATTCCCCTTCTAAACACTAAGACCATCAACACACTCCCCTCTTCCCATCCCATCAATCATCACCAGATCTTCAATAAAGGTAAGTGTCATGTAACTGCATGTCTTCTTCAGTTTGTGTGTATTAAAATTAATATTTCATGTTAAAAATTTTTTTTTTCAATACTTTTGGGTGTCTTGCACGGATTAATTTGATTTCCATTATTTCTTATGGGGAAAATTAACTTGACTAACGATTATTTTGACTAACGATGAGCTCTCAGGAACGGATTAATAGCGTTAGTCGATGGTCCACTGTATTGGGGCACCAAACATTCATGGTTTTTCAACATTCGCGAGGCTCTTGATCCCCTAACCCTCGCGAATGTTGAGGGAGACCTGTATAAGTAAGTTACTTATGAGGTAGTATAGTAGCTACTTGACCTGCATCAAGAGCAATATTGTTCAAGTGTTAGTGTTTACTTGTTGCAGGTACTTACTGTGTGATACTTATGAGGTAGTACCATTTAAGACCATGCAACTAAGACCAGGTAGAAAAAATGACTTTTAAAGTGATTTATAGAAGCCCTGCACAATTTAAATAATTAGAGAATATGATGAATTTAGTGTATTAATATTAAAAATCATTATTCTATTACAGTGGAACCTCAAATTTCCAACGTATCACTTATCGAACTCTTCGGAAATCGACCGCTTTTTTCGAACCAACTTTGTCCCCATTATCGAACTCGCCCCTTTTTTCGAACCGCCAGGTACCAGACCTGTCCACCTGTCTGCCAGCCTGCTCTGTCCGCGTCCCCACACAGGCGCCATGAGCCAGTCTGGCTTTGTTGATGCTTGAGTGAACACTAACCTGTGGTCTCATTCAAACATTTTACGATTAATTCATTGTGTTTAGTGCTTGTGGGACTGTGAAATGAGCTACCATGGGCCCAAAGAAATTTGCTAGTGGTATCCCTGTGGTAAAGAAAGTGAGAAACACCATAGATGTGAAGGAGGAAATAATGCAGAAGTATGAGGGTGGTGTGCGACTTGTTGAGCTTGCCAAGTGACTCTCCAGTGACTCTCAAGCTGGTCCTAGTGGCATTAAAAGACAGAGAAGGGAAGTAACCCCAGAGAGGGCTTTGATACCTGAAGTCCTTATGGAGGGGGATTCCCCTTCCAAGCACTAACTCCAACTCCCTCTCTCCTCCTCCCTATCTTCCAGATGCCATCACCAATCTTCAATAAAGGTAAGTAAAAATGTTGTTTTATATGTTTATTTAAATTTATTAATAATTGTACACTATATCTGTTGTGTGTATGTAAAACTATAACGTAATACTATCTATAAATTAAATTTTTTCATGAATACTTTTGGGTTTCTCGAACAGATTAATTGTATATCCATTATTTCTTATGGGAAATACTGCTTCGCCTTTCAAACTTTTCGAATTTAGAACTAGCTCCTGGAATGGATTAAGTTCGAAATTTGAGGTTCCACTCTATTACTATATATGGTACTTTAAATCGATATTTTTTTTAATTATCTGTTTTAGTCTTGATTGGTATGTAGAAAATCTTAAGTACTCTAACTGCCAAACAGTCTTCCCAAATTTACTATGAACTGCATGAGCCAACAACCACTTTCTATCCTTACTTTGCCATTATTTTGCCTTTACTGAAGCCAGTAATTATTAAGTTATGATAATTTTGTAGCAAGGGGCAAATGAGACCAAAAGAAAGGGCATTTCAGAACTCCAATATTAACTCTCTTACATGTCATACAGTATTTCATACAAAACTTTCTCTTGTCTACAAGATGGTTAGCAAGTATTAGAGGAATATCACAAGGATGTGGCAATCTGAAGACATCGTGAATGCCTTGAAAGCACTGTCAAGACAAATGTCACAAAGAGATGCAATGAAATGGTACAAGATACCTAAGACAAGTTCACAGCAGTGTTTCACTAGAGTCTAAATCATCCTGAAAAATTGAAAAATAATGCTCGTTCAAAATTAAAAAATGGCAATAGCGTTAGATGTTTTTGGACTCCAATCACAGTTATAGCAGAGTTTGCCGATAACCTTCCAGGCACTGAGTGTGCATGTGGACTCCTGAAGAGACACATGTAGTACCAGAACTTAAGTGTCCAAAACATAGCTATATAGGAACTATGACAACAACTGTCCCACCTAAAGTAGCGAAGTCTCAAATGCCTCACACCAACAGCAACTGAGTCCAGTTTTATAATTATTCTAGCAATAAAACAATAGCCTAAGAAAGTAGAATTTGGTGAGTTTGTACATACAGTTTTCCTCTGTAATATTTCCTGAAATAAACATTTCAAGAGAATAAAATGAACTTTCTATTTATGTTAGATGTGAATAATTTAAAATTTTTGTTCTTGAATGCACCACTTGATGGTAAGTTGCTAGTTGTCCTGCCTCAAGAATAATCTTATTTAAGCACAATTACACATAAAACTTGTTTAACTCTTCTTGAGTGACTGCATAACATACTACCTCATATTAATAATAGAGTAAATTATTGAATATTTGTGATCTACCACTCTTTACCTATCTAGATTTAAGTAGTCTTTAAGTATTAGGTTAAGTCTGCCCAAAATGCCTCGGCATGATAGTGGCTTATTTTGTACCAATCGTATTAAGAAATGTAAACACACATTGTAACCTTTGCAAATTATTATTATTATAATCATGAAGAAGCACTAAACCTGTAGAATTATACAGTGCCGGGGGGGATGGGATGGAAGGTACTCACGCTTAATTCAGGGAACTGGAGCACAGATCCAATTCCCTTGATCAAGAGCCTCTCACAAAACGTCAAGTAACCTCTCTTGAGGGGTAACCTATGCAAACAAAATAAAATTTTGCTTGTAGTTTGTTTTTTCAGTAGTGATACTGTTTACTTGTTACAGGTACTCACTATGTGTTACTTACGAGGTAATACAGTGCTAGTTGACCTCCATCAAGAGTAACATTGTTCAAGTGTTAATGTTAACTTATTACTGGTACTTAAGTGTTACTTACGAGGTAGTACAGTGCTAGTTGACCTTCATCAAGTGTAACATTGTTCAAGTGTTAACTTGTTACTGGTACTTAAGTGTTACTTACGAGGTAATACAGTGCTAGTTGACCTCCATCAAGAGTAACATTGTTCAAGTGTTAATGTTAACTTGTTACTGGTACTTAAGTGTTACTTACGAGGTAATACAGTGCTAATTGACCTCCATCAAGAGTAACATTGTTCAAGTGTTAACTTGTTACTGGTACTTAAGTGTTACTTACGAGGTAGTACAGTGCTAGTTGACCTCCATCAAGAGTAACATTGTTCAAGTGTTAATGTTAACTTGTTACTGGTACTTAAGTGTTACTTACGAGGTAATACAGTGCTAGTTGACCTCCATCAAGAGTAACATTGTTCAAGTGTTAACTTGTTACTGGTACTTAAGTGTTACTTACGAGGTAGTACAGTGCTAGTTGACCTCCATCAAGAGTAACATTGTTCAAGTGTTAATGTTAACTTGTTACTGGTACTTAAGTGTTACTTACGAGGTAATACAGTGCTAGTTGACCTCCATCAAGAGTAACATTGTTCAAGTGTTAATGTTAACTTATTACTGGTACTTAAGTGTTACTTACGAGGTAGTACAGTGCTAGTTGACCTTCATCAAGTGTAACATTGTTCAAGTGTTAGTGTTTGTTTATTTATTTATTTATTTATTTATTTATTTGAACATGATACAGAGAAGTACAAGGAATACAATTTTTGAAGTGCAGCATGCCAAAGCCCCTTGTATGCAGAGCATTATGGGCAGGCTTAAAATTAACTTAAGATTAACTAAGCAATGATATATTCAGTGGTACAAAAATTATTGTAAAACAGATAACAATTTAGTACAAATGAATATTACAAAGACAGGTCATATGGCCATTTACTGTGTTGCTGTGTAATCAGTAGAATGGAGTATTCTGTTAGGTAGTGAAGTTAAATAGTAACAAAGTTTGATTGGGTCACAGGTTGACATTTATGAAATACAATAATGAGATACATATATGAGATACAATTTATGAGATACAATTATTCAGTATTTATTTAGTTGTGGGTGAGTAAGTGATTTTTGAGAAGAGACTTGAATTTATAAACAGACAGTGTTTCTTTTATATTCACAGGTAATGAATTCCAGATTTTAGGGCCTTTTATGTGCATTGAGTTTTTGCATAGCGTGCGATGGACACGAGGAACATCAAAGAGTGATCTGTGCCTTGTGTTATGGTCATATGTTCTGTTGAGGTTGGTAAGGAGATGGTTGAGGGGAGGGTTTATGTCAGAGTTAAGTGTTCTATGTATGTAGTAGGTGCAGTAATAAGTATGGATGTTTTGTATGGTGAGTAGGTTTAGTGTTTTGAATATTGGTGGAGTGTGCTGTCTGTAGTGGTAATTTATCATCATTCTGACTGCAGCCTTTTGTTGGGTAATTAATGGTCTGAGATGGTTTATTGTTGTTGAGCCCCATGCACAAATTCCATAGGTGAGATAGGGGTAAATAAGTGAGTAATATAGGGCCAGGAGGGCTGACTGTGGAACATAGTACCGTATCTTCGATAGTATGCCTACGGTCTTGGAAATTTTTTGGGAAATTTGTTGTATATGTGCTTGAAATTTGAGTATTATCAAGGTGGATTCCTAAGAATTTTCCTTCCGTGTTAACTTGTTACTGGTACTTAAGTGTTACTTACGAGGTAGTACAGTGCTAATTGACCTCTATCAAGAGTAACATTGTTCAAGTGTTAATGTTAACTTGTTACTGGTACTTAAGTGTTACTTACAAGGTAGTACAGTGCTAGTTGACCTCCATCAAGAGTAATATTGTTCAAGTGTTAGTGTTAACTTGTTACTGGTACTTAAGTGTTACTTACGAGGTAATACAGTGCTAGTTGACCTCCATCAAGAGTAACATTTATTTATTTATTTATTTATTTATTTATTTACAATTTGAGCACACATACAGAGGTACAAAAAATACAGATAAGAGCAGCATGCCAAAGCCACTTATACTATGCATAGCATTACGGGCTGGCTTAAAATTAACTTAAGATTAACTAAGCAATGATGAAATCAGTGATAAAACATTAATGTAAACAGATTACTATAAAGTACAAGTGAGTATTACAAAGACAGGTCATATGGTTGCATGCATTGTTGTACATTCAGTAGAATGGAGTATTCTGTTAGGTAGTGTATTTAAAAAATAATAAAGTTAGATTGGGTTTTAGGTTTAACATTTATGTGATATAATTGTGAGAAACATTTAAGATATACAATTTATAAGGTTCAGTTATTCAGTATTTATTTAGTTGTGGGTGAGTAAGTGATTTTTTGAGAAGAGACTTGAATTTATAAACAGGTAGTGTTTCTTTTATATTTACAGGTAATGAATTCCAGATTTTAGGGCCTTTTATGTGCATTGAGTTTTTGCATAGCGTGAGATGGACACGAGGAACATCAAAGAGTGATCTGTGCCTTGTGTTATGGTCATGTGTTCTGTTGAGGTTGGCAAGGAGATGTTTGAGGGGAGGGTTAATATCAGAGTTAAGTGTTCTATGTATGTAATAGGTGCAGTAATAAGTATGGATGTTTTGTATGGTGAGTAGGTTGAGTGTTTTGAATATTGGTGGAGTGTGCTGCCTGTAGTGAGAATTTATCATTTGTTATCAATTTGTTATCATTTGTTATCATTTGTTATCATTTGTTATCATTTGTTATCATTCTAACATTGTTCAAGTGTTAATGTTAACTTGTTACTGGTACTTAAGTGTTACTTACAAGGTAGTACAGTGCTAGTTGACCTCCATCAAGAGTAACATTGTTCAAGTGTTAACTTGTTACTGGTACTTAAGTGTTACTTACGAGGTAGTACAGTGCTAGTTGACCTCCATCAAGAGTAACATTGTTCAAGTGTTAACTTGTTACTGGTACTTAAGTGTTACTTACGAGGTAGTACAGTGCTAGTTGACCTCCATCAAGAGTAATATTGTTCAAGTGTTAACTTGTTACTGGTATTTAAGTGTTACTTACGAGGTAGTACAGTGCTAGTTGACCTCCATCAAGAGTAACATTGTTCAAGTGTTAACTTGTTACTGGTACTTAAGTGTTACTTACGAGGTAGTACAGTGCTAGTTGACCTCCAAGAGTAATATTGTTCAAGTGTTAACTTGTTACTGGTACTTAAGTGTTACTTACGAGGTAGTACAGTGCTAGTTGACCTCCATCAAGAGTAATATTGTTCAAGTGTTAACTTGTTACTGGTACTTAAGTGTTACTTACGAGGTAGTACAGTGCTAGTTGACCTCCATCAAGAGTAACATTGTTCAAGTGTTAATGTTAACTTGTTACTGGTACTCAGGGTGGTGTAGACATCACTGTAGAGTATAATAACAGGTTATTAATAATAACAGTGATATATTAAGACTGTTATAATATAAGAGAGTAAGAACACTGCTGCTGCACAACAATACTAAACTCTTGTTGTCATTCTATTTTATCAACATGATGCAATATCTTAAAATATATACTACCTAATATCTCCATTAACTTTTACTATATACCAAATTATCTGTTGTTTTTGTTGTTGGTTAACAATAACCAAGATTTATATATTAAATTTGTTTCTGGTAATTATTCGAGTCTAAGATTCAATATATCGACTTATAACGGGCTTAATATATGCACAAGGATTTTCTAAATAAGAATTACCATATTTTTTTGTTAATAAGTATCAGTAGGTAATATATGATTAAATATTAGAGATTATTTTTAATATGAAATAAATAAAGAACCATTATTGAAGTGATGTGGCGGGTGTGTTGAAGACTAGCATTGTTACTGTTATTGTGTTGCTGCTGTGTTACTGTGTTGCTGCTGTGTTACTGTGTTGCTGCTGTGTTACTGTGTTGCTGCTGTGTTACTGTGTTGCTGCTGTGTTACTGTGTTGCTACTGTGTTGCTGTTGCTGCTATATTAGTGTGTTACTGTTGGTGTTGTGTGCTACACACCTTCACCATCATAATGTCACTTGCTCACCATCAAGTGGGTCTCCTGGACGAGGTGAGTCACTTCACTCACAGACAAATATGTTCCCTAATATCAATATTATTATACATTTCAGTTGAAATCTGAGCGTGTAAGTGATGTTTCAGCAGGAGAGTTGAGAGGCTGGGTTGGTAGCGCACTCCACTCTCACACTTGTGCCATCCCCGGGAAGTTGATTTAGTTACATGTACACACAAGTACTATTATCATGTGTACTTTAATATGCGAGTAAATTACCAAGAATAACCCAAAGAAAATCAAACGTAGGACATGTTTCCTTACACCTGTTTCCCTGTTAACCTAACAGTAAGTAGGTACTTGACTGGTGTGGGTCGCATCCTGGAGGTGGTAATATAAGAAAATAAGAAATAAGGTACACTGCAGCAGGCCTACTGGCCCATGCGGGGCAGGTCTAAATCTCCCACCGACTTTAAGCCAATTTATTTATTTATTTTTATTTATTTATGTCTTTGCAGCTGTATAGTCCTTGTGGCTTAGCGCTTCTTTTTGATTATAATAATATGTCTTTGCAAATAGTACATTGAGATTTTGTATTTACAATAATGGGTTGCAATACAAAGAGAGCCTCTATTATGCCTAGGCATTATGGGCCAACTTAACATTATTGACTTACAAACTACTTAACACTAAGGATTATATCATAGTTGTACAGTAGATTATTAATTATAAGTGAATCTAATTTATATAAGACAAAAGATGTATTCATATATTCAAAAATGTTTTTTTTGAAAACAATGATTCAGTTACATTCCTGTCAACAATGGTCAGGTCAAGTCAAGTCAGGTCTCCTTCACTTATGGATGGAGCATGGCATCTGACCTGTAGCACAAGCTAGTCGCACCCACTCGTGGATTTATCTAACCTATTTTTAAAAATACACATTTTACCTTCTATGACGGTACTCGGGAGTTTGTTCCACTCATCCACAACTCTATTACTGAACCAGTGCTTTTCTATATCTTTCCTGAATCTGAATTTTTCAAACTTAAAACCATTGCTATAAGTCCTGTCTTGGCTGGATATTTTCAGCACATTATTTACATCCCCTCTATTTATTCCTGTCTTTCATTTATACACCTCAGTCATATCCCCCCTAATTCTACACCTTTCGAGAGAGTGCAGATTCAGGGCCCTCAGTCTATCCTCATAGGGAAGATTTCTGATACATGGAATCAACTTCGTCATCCTCCTTTGTATGTTTTCCAGAACATTTATATCCATTCTGTTATACGGTGACCTAAACTGTGCAGCATAATCTAAATGAGGCCTAACCAAGGATATATAGTTGTTCTTCAACCTGAGGACTCCTATTATTTATGCTTCTTGATATGAAGACAAGGATTCTGTTAGCTTTATTGCGAACACTTGTGTAATATTGTCTTGATTTTAGATTACTGTTAACCAGAACTCCCAAATCCTTTTTGCAATCAATAATATTAAGATCTACATTATTTAGTTCATATGTGGCATGGTTATTTATCTGTCCAATGTTTAGAACTTTGCATTTGTCTATATTAAACTGCATCTGCCACTTCTCCGACCACTGCATCAGTCTATTCAAATCTTTCTGGAGTGCTCTAGTGTCCTTGTCAGAATGAGTTCATCGGCCTATTTTGGTGTCATCGGCAAACTTGCTTATGTTGCTATTTATTCCCTCATCTGTGTCGTTTATATAGGTTGTGAACAACAGGGGGCCCAACACTGACCCCTGTGGAACACAGCTCATGATGCTTCCCCACTCAGATTTCTCCCTATTTATGCAAACACTCTGCTGCCTATCTGCCAACCATGCCTCTATCCTGGAAAAAAATTCTCCTCCTATTCTGTATGCCTTAATTTTCCTCAATCTCTGATGTGGGACACTATCAAAGGCCTTACTGAAGTCCATATACACAATATCGTATTCATTACCATGATCTACCTCCTCAAATACCTTAGTGAAAAAAAGCTAATAAATTCATAAGGCAGGAACACCCTTTTGTAAAACCATGCTGAGATTCAATGATTAATTTATGCTTTTCGAGATGGCTACGAATTGCCTCGGCAGTTGTTGATTCCATCAATTTTCCCACTAGGGAGGTTAGGTTTATTGGTCTATAGTTCAAAGCTAAGGACCTGTCACCTGCTTTGAAAATAGGTACCACATTTGCCATTTTCTACTTGTTTGGCACTATGCCAGTTTGTAGTGATATGTTGAAAAGATTAGCCAAAGGTTTGCTAAGCTCCTCTTTACATTCTTTAGAACTCTTGCATACAGCTCGTCTGGGCCCGGGCATTTGCTAGGTTTTAATTTATCTATTTGTCTAAGGACCATGTCACTTGTGACCATAAAGGCACAATCCTGTGACTGGAACCACACACAAATAACACACACAGAGAGAGAAAAGCTTACAACGACATTTCAGTCTGACTTGGACCATTTAGAAAGTCATTTTTCGACTTTGTAAATGGTTCAAGTCAGACAAACTAGTCGGTAAGCTTTTCTCTGTGAGGTTACTTCAGTTCAAATTCAAATGTTTATTTCCTTGTAAAAGCTTACAATGTGTGGTTTACATGTTATAAAATATTAATTACAAAGAAGGCCTCTTGCATGCCTAGGCATTTCGAGCAGACTAATAATAAAACTTACCCTATATTGATATAGGTTATGGAGCAGTATATTTTAATATACATAAGAACATAAGAAAGGAGGCACACTGCAGGAGGCCTGTTGGCCCATACTAGGCAGGTCCTTTACAATTCATCCCACTAACAAAATATTTGCCCAACCCAATTTTCAATGCCACCCAAGAAATAAGCTCTGATGTGAAAGTCCCACTCAAATCCAACCCCTCCCACTCATGTACTTATCCAACCTAAATTTGAAACTACCCAAAGTCCCAGCCTCAGTAACCCAACTAGGTAGACTGTTCCACTCATCAACTACCCTATTTCCAAACCAATACTTTCCTATGTCCTTTCTAAATCTAAACTTATCTAATTTAAATCCATTACTGCGGGTTCTCTCTTGGAGAGACATCCTCAAGACCTTATTAATATCCCCTTTATTAATACCTATCTTCCACTTATACACTTCGATCAGGTCTCCCCTCATTCTTCGTCTAACAAGTGAATGTAACTTAAGAGTCTTCAATCTTTCTTCATAAGGAAGATTTCTAATGCTATGTATTAATTTAGTCATCCTACACTGAATGTTTTCTAACAAATTTATGTCCATTCTGTAATATGGAGACTAGAACTGAGCTGCATAATCTAGGTGAGGCCTTACTAATGATGTATAAAGCTGCAGTATGACCTCTGGACTTCTGTTGCTTACACTTCTTGATATAAATCCCAGTAATCTATTTGCCTTATTATGTACGCTTAGGCATTGCTGTCTTGGTTTAAGGTTGCTGCTCACCATAACCCCCAAGTCCTTTTCGCAATCTGTATGACTAAGTTCTACATCATTTAACTTATAAGTACTAGGGTTATGGGCACTCCCGAGCTTCAGAACCTTGCATTTATCTACATTGAACTGCATCTGCCACTTTTCTGACCAAGAATACTTTGTTTAACCCTTTGACTGTTTTCGACGTATAAATACGTCTTACGAGCCAATGTTTCTGACGTATATATACTCAATAATTCTAGCGGCTTCAAATCAAGTGGGAGAAAGCTGGTAGGCCCACATGTGAGAGAATGGGTCTGTGTGGTCAGTGTGCACCACATAAAAAAAATCCTGCAGCACACATTGCGTAATGAGAAAAAAAAACTCTGATCGTTTTTTTGGAATAAAACGCCGACTTTGAGGTGTATTTTCGTATAGTATTTATCGTTGTATTCGCGTTTTCATGGTCTTAGGTGATAAAATGGAAAACATATTACAGAAATAGAGATGATTTTCATTACTTTTACGATGAAAACGACCTTGAAACTGAGCTCAAAGTAGCGGAAATGTTCGATTTTTACCAATGTTCAAGAGTACATAAATCACACCACACGTCCAATACACGTCAACTGGGGAGTCTAATATTCTTTCACTAGTGCACTGATATTATTTATACCATTTTTACAATAATGCAGTCGTCTGCATAACAGTAAATTTTGTATTTTTTTGTATGAATAAAAAATCAAAATAGAAAGCAATAATAATATAAGAGGGGCCTAGAGATGTGACTAATGAACAGAGCATATGTTATTTTAGTGCCACGAATGTCTACCTTGTTTATTCTGGACCCTATTTTGAAATTGGCATCTTTTTTATTTTGCGTGAAATTGGCCAAATTGCCAAATTCTGACCACCATATTGGGTAGTCCAAATTAGTAAATGGGAGGTTTCTTGTACTCAGCTGATAGACAAAATGGAGTTCTAAAGAAATAGCTTTGAGTTTGGTCAACTGGAACAATGGAATTGGCTGAAAATTGGGCTCAAAGTCGGCGAAATCGCCGATACGCATATGTTGCCGAGACCGCTAACTTCGCGGGAGCATAATTCCACGAGTTTTCGACCAAATTTCGAACTTTTGGTGTCATTACCATCGGGAAAAGATTCTCTATCATTTCATAAGAAAAAATAATTTTTTTTTTTTCAAAAATTGAGCGACATAGAATGACAGTTTCAGAGAGGGGCCTGAAACAGTCAAAGGGTTAAATCCTCCTGAAGTTCCATAACATCTACGTTTGAATCAATTATCCTACCTATCTTTGTGTCATCGGCGAATTTGCTCATATCACTAGTAATTCCCTCATCAAGATCATTGATATATATTATAAACAACAACGGGCCCAAGACTGATCCCTGTGGAATGCCACTTGTTACAGATCCCCACTCGGATTTAACCCCATTTATGGACACACTCTGCTTCCTGTCAGTGAGCCATGACTCGATCCACGAGAACACTTTTCCCCCAATGCCATGAGCTGCCACTTTCTTTAACAGTCTATGGTGCGGAACTCTATCAAAAGCCTTACTAAAATCTAAGTAAATAATATCAAATTCTTTATCGTGGTCAGCAGCCTCGAAAGCTTTGCTGAAGAAAGTTAATAAATTAGTTAGACAAGACCGGCCTCTTGTGAATCCATGCTGAGTATCATTAATCAAACTATGCTTATCGAGATGGCTTCTTATAATCTCAGTTATAATTGACTCGAGTAATTTGCCTACAATTGAGGTCAGGCTTATTGGGTGGCGGTAATTTGACGGTAACGACTTGTCCCCTGTTTTAAAAATAGGAATTACATTAGCCATCTTCCACATATCAGACACTGCACCTGTTTGAAGAGATAAATTAAAAATATTAGTTAATGGTTCACAGAGTTCCATTTTGCATTCCTTAAGAACCCTTGAAAAAACCTCATCAGGACCCGGCGACTTATTTTGCTTCAGTCTGTCTATCTGCTTCACAACCATTTCACTAGTGACTGTGATGTTACATAATTTATACTCTTCTAGCCCACTATAAAAATTAATTACTGGAATATTGTTAGTGTCTTCTTGTGTAAAAACTGAGAGAAAATAATTATTAAAAATCGAGCACATTTCATTCTCTTTGTCAGTAAGGTGCCCATAGTTATTTTTAAGGGGACCTATCTTATCTCTAACTTTTGTTCTATAGACCTGGAAAAAACTTTTTGGGTTAGTTTTAGAATCCCTAGCAACTTTAATTTCATAGTCCCTTTTAGCTTTTCTTATCCCCTTTTTAATGTCCCTCTTAATGTCAGTATACTGATTCATAAGATGACCCTCACCTCTTTTGATACGCCTATAAATTTCTTTCTTATGCCCTAGTAGATATTTGAGCCTATTATTCATCCATTTTGGGTCATTTCTATTTGATCTAATTTCTTTATATGGGATAAACGTTCTTTGAGCAGCATGTATAGTGTTCAGAAAACTGTCATATTGATAGCTCACTTCGTTACCCCAGTCAACAGATGATAAATGTTCTCTAAGCCCATCATAATCTGCTAAGCGAAAATCTGGGACCGTTACTGAGTTATCTGGAGTTTACTTGGAGAGAGTTCCGGGGGTCAACGCCCCCGCGGCCCGGTCTGAGACCAGGCCTCCTGGTGGATCAGAGCCTGATCAACCAGGCTGTTGCTGCTGGCTGCACGCAAACCAACATACGAGCTACAGCCCGGCTGATCCGGAACTGACTTTAGGTGCTTGTCCAGTGCCAGCTTGAAGACTGCCAGGGGTCTGTTGGTAATCCCCCTTATGTGTGCTGAGAGGCAGTTGAACAGTCTCGGGCCCCTGACACTTATTGTATGGTCTCTTAACGTGCTAGTGACACCCCTGCTTTTCATTGGGGGGATGGTGCATCGTCTGCCAAGTCTTTTGCTTTCGTAGTGAGTGATTTTCGTGTGCAAGTTCGGTACTAGTCCCTCTAGGATTTTCCAGGTGTATATAATCATGTATCTCTCCCTCCTGCGTTCCAGGGAATACAGGTTTAGGAACCTCAAGCGCTCCCAATAATTGAGGTGTTTTATCTCCGTTATGCGCGCCGTGAAAGTTCTCTGTACATTTTCTAGGTCGGCAATTTCACCTGCCTTGAAAGGTGCTGTTAGTGTGCAGCAATATTCCAGCCTAGATAGAACAAGTGACCTGAAGAGTGTCATCATGGGCTTGGCCTCCCTAGTTTTGAAGGTTCTCATTATCCATCCTGTCATTTTTCTAGCAGATGCGATTGATACAATGTTATGGTCCTTGAAGGCGAGATCCTCCGACATGATCACTCCCAGGTCTTTGACGTTGGTGTTTCGCTCTATTTTGTGGCCAGAATTTGTTTTGTACTCTGATGAAGATTTAATTTCCTCATGTTTACCATATCTGAGTAATTGAAATTTCTCATCGTTGAACTTCATATTGTTTTCTGCAGCCCACTGAAAGATTTGGTTGATGTCTGCCTGGAGCTTTGCAGTGTCTGCAATGGAAGACACTGTCATGCAGATTCGGGTGTCATCTGCAAAGGAAGACACGGTGCTGTGGCTGACATCCTTGTCTATGTCGGATATAAGGATGAGGAACAAGATGGGAGCGAGTACTGTGCCTTGTGGAACAGAGCTTTTCACCGTAGCTGCCTCGGACTTTACTCTGTTGACGACTACTCTCTGTGTTCTGTTAGTGAGGAAATTATAGATCCATCGACCGACTTTTCCTGTTATTCCTTTAGCACGCATTTTGTGCGCTATTACGCCATGGTCACACTTGTCGAAGGCTTTTGCAAAGTCTGTATATATTACATCTGCATTCTTTTTGTCTTCTAGTGCATTTAGGACCTTGTCGTAGTGGTCCAATAGTTGAGACAGACAGGAGCGACCTGTTCTAAACCCATGTTGCCCTGGGTTGTGTAACTGATGGGTTTCTAGATGCGTGGTGATCTTGCTTCTTAGGACCCTTTCAAAGATTTTTATGATATGGGATGTTAGTGCTATTGGTCTGTAGTTCTTTGCTGTTGCTTTACTGCCCTCTTTGTGGAGTGGGGCTATGTCTGTTGTTTTTAGTAACTGTGGGACGACCCCCGTGTCCATGCTCCCTCTCCATAGGATGGAAAAGGCTCGTGATAGGGGCTTCTTGCAGTTCTTGATGAACACAGAGTTCCATGAGTCTGGCCCTGGGGCAGAGTGCATGGGCATGTCATTTATCGCCTGTTCGAAGTCATTTGGCGTCAGGATAACATCGGATAGGCTTGTGTTAATCAAATTTTGTGGCTCTCTCATAAAAAATTCATTTTGATCTTCGACTCTCAGTCTGGTTAGCGGCCTGCTAAAAACTGAGTCATATTGGGACTTGAGTAGCTCACTCATTTCCTTGCTGTCATCTGTGTAGGACCCATCTTGTTTAAGTAGGGGCCCAATACTGGACGTTGTTCTCGATTTTGATTTGGCATAGGAGAAGAAATACTTTGGGTTTCTTTCGATTTCATTTATGGCTTTTAGTTCTTCCCGCGATTCCTGACTCCTAAAGGATTCTTTTAGCTTAAGTTCGATGCTTGCTATTTCTCTGACCAGTGTCTCCCTACGCATTTCAGATATATTGACCTCTTTTAGCCGCTCTGTTATTCTTTTCCGTCGCCTGTAAAGGGAGCGCCTGTCTCTTTCTGTTTTACATCTACTCCTCCTTTTTCTTAGAGGAATAAGCCTTGTGCATACATCGAGTGCCACCGAGTTAATCTGTTCTAGGCATAAGTTGGGGTCTGTGTTGCTTAGTATATCTTCCCAGCTTATATCGGTTAGGACTTGGTTTACTTGGTCCCACTTTATGTTTTTGTTATTGAAGTTGAATTTGGTGAATGCTCCCTCGTGACTAATCTCATTATGTCGGTCTGGGGCTCCGCGCATACATGACTGAACCTCAATTATGTTGTGATCTGAGTATATTGTTTTTGATATGGTGATATTTCTTATCAGATCATCATTGTTAGTGAAGATGAGGTCTAGTGTATTCTCCAGTCTAGTAGGCTCTATTATTTGCTGGTTTAAATTGAATTTTGTGCAGAGATTTAAAAGCTCGCGTGAGTGTGAGTTTTCATCAGAGCTGCCTCCTGGTGTTATTACTGCAACAATATTATTTGCTATATTCCTCCATTTTAGGTGCCTTAAGTTGAAATCCCCCAGGAGCAAGATGTTGGGTGCAGGAGCTGGAAGGTTTTCCAGACAGTGGTCAATTTTTAACAGCTGTTCCTGGAATTGCTGGGATGTTGCATCCGGAGGCTTGTAGACTATCACAATGACTAGGTTTTGGTTCTCGACCTTTACTGCTAAAACTTCCACTACATCATTTGAGGCATTTAGCAGTTCTGTGCAAACAAGTGACTCTGCAATGTACAGGCCAACCCCCCCCTTTGCCTGTTCACTCTGTCACATCTGTATAGGTTGTAACCTGGGATCCATATTTCGTTGTCCAAGTGATCCTTTATGTGGGTCTCAGTGAAAGCCGCGAACATTGCCTTTGCCTCTGCAAGCAGTCCACGGATGAAAGGTATTTTGTTGTTTGTTGCTGGCTTTAGACCCTGTATATTTGCAAAGAAGAATGTTATCGGACTGGTGGTATTGTTGGTACTGGGGGGGGATTTTTTTTCCGGCATTAGTATCTGTATCGCTACTATCGTACTTCCATTCAGTGCTAAATGTGATTGATTTGTGGTCGCTAGCACCCAGTTCCTCTGAAATTTCTAAATTATTAACAAGGGATTCATTGTTTGCCATAACTAAGTCAAGCAGGTTATTTCCCCTTGTAGGTTCTGTCACAAACTGCTTCAAAAAACAATCCTGAACTACTTCTAAGAAGTCGTATGATTCTCAATTCCCAGTCAAGAAATTCCAATCAATATGACTAAAGTTAAAGTCTCCTAGAATTACTACATTATTGTGCCTTGTGGCCTTAACAATTTCCTCGCATAGTAGTCTCCCTTGTTCCCTATCTAAGTTTGGGGGACGGTATATCACTCCTAAAATCAGTTTTTCATGCCCCTCTGAAAATTCTATCCAAACAGACTCTGTATGTGTTACTTCAGACTTAATACCCGTTTTTATGAAACAGTTCAAGCGATCTCGGACATACAATGCCACCCCACCCCCCTTCCCGATACTTCTATCTACTTGGAACAATTTAAAACCCTGAATGACATTCCGCAGGCAGGTCCCGACTTTTTGAATTAAACCACGTCTCGGTTAAGGCAAATACAGTGGACCCCCGCATACCGTTGGAATCACATAACGTTTAATCCGCATACCGCTCTCTTTTATCGCAAAAATTTTGCCTCGCATACCGCTCAAAAATCCGCTTACCGCTGTTCGTCCGAGACGCGTCCAATGTGCGCCCTTAGCCAGCCTCACATGTGCCGCCGATGGCATTGTTTACCAGCCAGCCTCCGCGGTAACATCCAAGCATACAATCGGAACATTTCGTATTATTAGTGTTTTTGGTGATTTTATCTGCAAAATAAGTGACCATGGGCCCCAAGAAAGCTTCTAGTGCCAACCCTACAGCAATAAGGGTGAGAATTACTATAGAGATGAAGAAAAAGATCATTGATAAGTATGAAAGTGGAGTGCGTGTCTCCGAGCTGGCCAGGTTGTATAATAAACCCCAATCAACCATCGCTACTATTGGTGGTACAGCTGCTGCTGCTGCTGTACCACTGTCAGCTGCTGCTGCTGTACCACTGTCAGCTGCTGCTGCTGCTGTACCACCGTCAGCTGCTGCTGCTGCTGCTGTACCACCGTCAGCTGTTGCTGCTGCACTGTCAGCTGCTGCTGCTTCTGCTGTAGCACCGTCAGCTGCTGCTGTACCACCGTCAGCTGCTGCTGCTGCTGCTGTAGCATCGTCTGCTGCTGCTGTAGCATCGTCTGCTGCTGCTGTAGCATCGTCTGCTGCTGCTGTAGCACTGTCAGCTGCTGTTGCTGTTGTACCACCATCAGCTGCTGCTGCTGCTGCTGTAGTACCGTCTGCTGCTGCTGTAGTACCATCTGCTGCTGCTGTAGCATCGTCTGCTGCTGCTGTAGCATCGTCTGCTGCTGTTGTACCACCGTCAGCTGCTGCTGCTGTAGTACCATCTGCTGCTGCTGTAGTACCATCTGCTGCTGCTGTAGTACCGTCTGCTGCTGCTGTAGTACCGTCTGCTGCTGCTGTATCATCGTCTGCTGCTGCTGTATCACTGTCAGCTGCTGCTGCTGCTGCTGTAGCACCGTTGTTGGTGTGGCTTATTGAGAATACCAAGGAACAATTAACCCCAGAGGATTTGCCACCCAGGATAACCCAAAAAAGTCAGTGTCATCGAAGACTAACTTATTTCCATTGGGGTCCTTAATCTTGTCTCACAGGATGCAACCCACACCAGTCAACTAACACCCAGGTGAACAGGGAAAAAATGCCTGGAACTAGTGCTCATATTGGTGAATTTAAAGCCAGCAAAGGTTGGTTTGAGAGATTTAAGAATTGTAATGGCATACACAGTGTGATAAGGCCTGTTCTGGAAGAAAATGCCAAACAGGACCTACAGTACTCAGGAGGAAAAGGCACTCCCAGGACACAGTGTCTCATCAGTCATTGCTGCATCTTCAATAAAGGTAAGTGTCATTTATTCTTCATTTAGTATAGTAGTACATGCACAATATATATTGTGCATGTACTACTCTACTATTGTGCATGTATCCTTCTCTTTGTGTGTAGGAAAATGTATATTTCATGTGGTAAAAAAATTTTTTTCATACTTTTGGGTGTCTTGCACGAATTAATTTGATTTCCGTTATTTCTTATGGGGAAAATTCATTCGCATACCGATCATTTTGCATAACAATGAGCCCTCTTGCACAGATTAAAATCGCTATGCGGGGCTCCACTGTACATCAATGTTACCTGCACTAGCAACTAATCTCAACTCGTCCATCTTATTCCTAGCACTACAGCAATTAGCATAATAAACCTTGAAAGACTCTCCTTTCTCTTTACCTTTCCTGCTCATTTCTGTTTTTCTACTAAACCTATTACTGTCCTTATCACCCAAAGTCCCTGACTTTTCAATATCTACCTCGTTCTGCTTATTACTAGTTCCCCTAGAACTCGTAATATTACTACACTGGGACTTCACTGTTTTCCTGCCTAAACCCATACCACTAACTATTCCTAGTTTTAAGTCCTAGCTGCTCCCTCCACTGCATTATTATTTATTTATTTAAAAATTTGTGCACACATACAGAGGTACAAAAAATACAGAAAAGAGCAGTATGCCAAAGCCACTTATACTATGCATAGCATTACGGGCTGGCTTAAAATTAACTTAAGATGAACTAAGCAATGATGACATCGGTGATAAAACTTTAATGTAAACAGATTACTATAAAGCACAAGTGAGTATTACAAAGACAGGTCATATGGTTGTATGCATTGTTGTACATTCAGTAGAATGGAGTATTCTGTTAGGTAGTGTATTTAAAAAATATTAAAGTTAGATTGGGTTTTAGGTTTAACATTTATGTGATATAATTGTGAGAAACATTTAAGATATACAATTTATAAGGTTCAGTTATTCAGTATTTATTTGGTTTTGGGTGAGTAAGTGATCTTTGAGAAGAGACTTGAATTTATAAACAGGTAGTGTTTCTTTTATATTTACAGGTAATGAGTTCCAGATTTTAGGGCCTTTTATGTGCATTGAGTTTTTGCATAGTGTGAGATGGACACGAGGAACATCAAAGAGTGATCTGTGCCTTGTGTTATGGTCATGTGTTCTGTTGAGGTTGGCAAGGAGATGTTTGAGGGGAGGGTTAATATCAGAGTTAAGTGTTCTATGTATGTAATAGGTGCAGTAATAAGTATGAATGTTTTGTATGGTGAATAGGTTTAGTGTATTGAATATTGGTGGAGTGTGCTGCCTATAGTGAGAATTTGTTATCATTCTAACTGCAGCCTTTTGTTGGGTAATTAGTGGTCTGAGATGGTTACTTGTTGTTGAGCCCCATGCACAAATTCCATAGGTGAGATAGGGGTAAATAAGAGAGTGATATAGGGCCAGGAGGGCTGACTGTGGAGCATAGTACCGTATCTTCGATAGTATGCCTACAGTCTTGGAAATTTTCTTAGAAATTTGTTGTATATGTGTATGAAATTTGAGTCTATTATCAAGGTGGATTCCTAAGAATTTTCCCTCTGTTAGCTTTGTGATAGGTGATCCGTTTATCATTATGTTAAGAGGGACATCTGTAGCTCTGTTACCAAACTGAATGAAGTAGGTTTTGTCAATGTTTAGTGTAAGTTTGTTAGTCCTCATCCAGGTAGATATTTTCTGTAATTCTGTATTTACAGTATTGGCTAGCGTGACTGGGCTTGGGTGGGAGAAGACGTATGTAGTGTCATCTGCAAATAGTGTGGGTTTGAGTAATTGCGAAGCATTTGGTAGGTCATTTATGTATAGGAGAAAGAGAAGAGGGCCAAGGACACTTCCCTGTGGGACACCAACTTTAATTGGTTGTGCAGAAGAGTTTGCCCCATTTGCATACACATATTGGCTTCTGTTGCTGAGGTATGACTTGAGGTAGTTGAGGGAGTGCCCTCTTATACCATAGTGTGACAATTTTACGTGGAGCAAGTCATGGTTAACTGTATCAAAAGCTTTACGTAAGTCAATGAAGATCCCCAGTGGGACTTCTTTTTTCTCTATTGCAGTGTATATATGTTCTAGCATGTGTATAATAGCATCATTAGTATTTTTATTTGGCCTGAATCCAAATTGGCAGGGGTTGAGTATGTTTTGGGAGATAAGGTAGGAGTAGATTCGTTTATGAATTAATTTTTCGAAGATTTTTGAGAGAGGGTGTAAGTTGGATATTGGCCTATAGTTATTCAACTCTGTTTGGTCTCCTCCTTTGTGGATCGGGGTGACCCTTGCTATTTTGAGTACTGTGGGGAAGGTGGAGGATTCAATGGATTTGTTAAAGAGTGTTGCAATGATTGGTGATAGCACTTGTGACACTTTTTTGTATATAAAGGGTGGTAAGGTATTTAAATCTCCTGCCTTGTTTTTTAGCGTGTTGATAATAAGGGAGACTTCGTATGGGTTAGTCGGAGCTAGGAACAGTGTGTTCGGGTAGTTGCCAGTGAGGTAGTCATTTGGTGGGGTATCTGAGCTTGGGATTTTATTGGCAAGGTTTTGTCCTATAGTGGAGAAGAAGTCATTGAGTCTGTTTGCTGTTTCTGTTGGTGGGAGTTGGGGTTCATCTGATTTTGCTAATTTTATTTCGCTATTTCGTGATATCTTTTTTGTTCCTAGAATTTCTGATAGGGTTTTCCAGGTCTTTTTTATATCACCTCGTAAGTTGGATAATCTGTTCTCATAATACAATTTTTTTGCCCTTCTTATCAGGCTGGTTAGGATTGACGAGTAACGTTTTGTTTGGTCTCTGGTTATGTGACCCATTCTGTACTGTTTTTCATATTGGTGTTTTGTATTTATGGATTTGAGAATGCTGGGTGTTAACCAGGGACTGTTCAGTCTCTTAGCTGTCATCTGTTTAGTTTTTTTAGGGCAGTGCTTGTTATAGAGGTATTGGGTCTTTTTTAGAAAATTATTAATACATTCGTCAATATCTGTATAGATTTCTAGCTCAGTGTGCCAGTCAATGTTTGCTACTGCTGTTGTGAAGTTATTAATGGCTGCCTCATTGTGAAGTCTGAAGGTGACTTTAGTAGTGTCTTGGGGTAATTTACCAAGAGTTGTTATGAGAAAAGTAGGGTAGTGGTCTGTGGTATTATCTGTAATTATGCCTGATTTTAAAGGGGATATGGTGTTGGTCCAGATGTGGTCAAGTAGGGAAACACTAGTCTCTGTAACTCTTGTAGGTTTTGTTACTGTTGGTAGCAACATACAGTTACTCATTGTGTTTGTGAATTCAGTAACGTGTGGGTCCTGGTCTTGCAGGAGATTTATATTGAAGTCACCTGAGAGTAGTAAGTGATCTTTGTTCATGCGTGCATCAGTTATCATACTTCCTAGGTTTTGACTAAATTGGCTAATGTTTGACTGTGGAACTCTGTAAATCTTTATCAATGTGAGAGGTTTTTGTAGGTATTTGGATTTGAATTTGGCTATTATATATTCCCCATGTTCATCCCTTGTGCAAGTATTAGTGATACATTCTAGTTGGTCTGAGTAGTATATGGCTGTGCCACCCCCTTGTTGGTCTGGCCTACAGTTGTGTATGGCTGTGTAACCAGGAATGGCATAGACATCTGTACTATCAGGCTTTAGCCAGGTTTCAGTTAGTGTAATGATGGACATATTGGCATGTAAGGAATTTAGTAATGCTATGAGGTCATCGTAATGCTTGCTTAAAGATCTGATATTGTAGTTAAAGATAGTTATGTTGTTGTTGACACTGAGAAGTGCCTTTGATTGTTCTGCAGTGTAGTAATTACAGTAACTGTTTGAATCATTTAAGTCATTAAATAAGAGGTTGGTATCAGGATCAATGCTTGTAATCATAAGATTTGTAGTGAATCTATAGTTAGAATTAAGTATAAAACAAAGTAAATAGTCTTAAGCTAAAAAATAGCACCTGAATTATTTAACAAATGTAAAATAATGAGCTAAGGTAGTTTTGGAATATAATGGCAAAGTTGTGAACTTATTCTACTTTAGCACCTGAGAATAGCACCTTGATTATTTTAACAATTGTGAATGTATAAACTAGGGTAGTTATATAAAGCTAAAATAAAGGAGAAAATATATGAGGGACTAAAATTAAGTAATGGTAAACAAAGTTAAATGGACAGGTGGTCACTATGAAATAATATTGGTTTAGGAGTAAGATCTGATTTGTAATATTAAATAAATTGAGCAGTTTATTGCACAATAAAAGTAAAAAAAATGAGGTAGTTGGTACTAGCTAGCAAAAGATAGTTTTGGTACTTGCAAAAAAGTAATTGGAATATACACTAATTGCATACACAATAAAAAGTGACTAAAAAACAAGTAGTGATAAACAAAATTAAATGGACAGGTAAGAATAATGAATATTATTAATTTGGAGTAAGATTTGACTTGTAATTTAAAATTATGAGCAATTTATAGTAGTAAGAAAGAAGTATAGAGTATTGGAGGTATTTCATTAGCTAGTGATGAAAAATAATAAAAATAATAATGTACAATATAATAGTAACGTACACTATATGCACCACACGTATATATGTATGAAGGGCACTTATCTAATCTGTTACAAAAATGTCAGCTTTTCTAAGGAAGGTAGAGAAATCGTGTTCATTTGAGATAGATACATACATAATTAGAATTATAACAGTGAGGTAGTATAAAACATATAACAATATTACAAATGGTAAATTTAGTAATGGGATTGGATTTGTCTTGGGATGATATTGTTTCTATTAACCCTTTGAGGGTCCAGAGGTCAAATCTCAGAATGACAGCCAGGGTTCAAGAATTTAAAACAAATAAATTATTTTTTCTCATGAAATGGTAAAGAATCTTACCATACCCCTGGCCGGGATTGAACCCGCGGTTCTATGACCGCGGGTTCAATCCCGGCCGGGGGTATGGTTTGTTTGCAATCGTGTCATTACGATTTCTTGAGTTGTAAAGAATCTTCTTAAGGTAACAAAACAAATAATACAAAATTTCATGGAAAACTGATGAAATTATGGTCTCGCGAATTTTGCTGCGCTAGCAATATTTACGTGTGCAATTTTGCCGAATTTGACTCCCATTTTAAGCCAATTACAATTTTCCAGTCGACCAAATTCTTAGCTATTTCACTAGTATTACTTCTACTTTATCAATTAAGCACAAGAAATTTCAAAAATATTCCAATTTCAAAATAGGGCCTAGAATAAACAATGCAGGCATTCCTGGCACCAAACTAACATTTCCTCTGCTTATTAGTTATCTTTCTAGGCTTTACAAATGAATTCCATTTTTATTTTTTATTTACATAATTTTTATTAACACCAAAAAAATAGAATTTGTACTGTTATGCAATATTGTAATAATTATAAATATAATATCAGCACATTCAAGACTGTATATTAGACGCGTGACTTAATTTGTTTACTCTTGAAGATTGGCAAAAATTGAACATTTCCGTTACTTTGAGCTCAGCTCAAAGCCAATTTCAATACTAAAACCAATCAAAATCATCTCTATTTCTGCAATACATCTTCCATTCTATCAAATGAGACCAAAAAATTGCTAATACAACTGTTAAAAACGTGGGAAAAAATGCCGCAAAGTCGCTGTTTTAATTCAAAAATTTGGTCTGTTTTTTTTTTTTACCTCATTATGCACTGCATGCTACAGTATTTGTGGTGCACACTTACCACATAGATGCATTCTCTCGTATCTAGGCCCACATGTGCCACTTATAGCTTATCTGAGTGAGCTGAGCTCAAGCCATAGTTCTACGGCTTGAACCTAGGCTTCAAAGCCATAGAACTACGGGACGGACTCTCTAAGGGTTAAAGCTCGTATGTTGGAAGAGTATCTTAGGCCGATTCATTTTTTGGCCAGTTTTTCGGCAGAAATTTTGCTCTGTATCTCGGTCGTTGCCTCGTATATCAGCCATATTAGATGCATTAGCTCACCTCTCACACCGGGCTTTGGTGACTCGGTCTCAGTTTGTCGGTGAGTAAGCACATACTCCACACATTCTTCCAAGCATTTCCTTAAAATCCATTGTTTTTCATGGCTTTTATAAAGTGTGACTGAAACAAGTCACCATGAACCCCAAGAAAGTTCCTAGTAAAGTTCCTTTGGTAAAGAAAGTGAGAAACAAGATGGAATTTGAGAAGGAAGTAATAGAGAAATACGAGAGTGGTGTATGGGCGCTGGAACGTGACAGGATGTATGGCAAAAACAAATCACAATCACTTCTATCCTGGCAAAGAAAGAACAAATCAAGGAAGCTGATGTGGAAAAAGGGGTAAACCTGTCAACAAAAAAGAGATCACAAACTTATGAAGATATGTAGAAGTTGTTGTGGACGAGGGAAAAACAGTTAGCGGGAGTTTGTGTTTGAGACAATAATTTGTGAAAAGGCAGGGTAGTTGCATGCGGATCTCATAAAGAAAATGCCTGGTACTAGTGATGATAGTGAATTTAAGGTCGGCAGAGGCTGGTTTGAGAGATTTAAGAAGAGTAGTGGCATACAGTGTTGTAAGGCATGGGGAGACTGCAAGTTCTGACAAACGTGCAGCTGAAAAATTTGTGCAGGAATTCGAAGGGTACATACAGACAAGAATTCCAACTCCAACAAGTGTTCAGTTGTGACAAAACAGGCCTCTTTTGGAAGAAAATGCCAAAGAGGACCTACATCACACAGGAAGAAAAGGCACTGCCAGGCATGGGTCACGAGACAACTTTTCAGAGACTGGATCCATGAAGTGTTTGGCCAGAGTGTGAAAAAATACCTTCTGGGAAAGAAATTGCCACTCGAGTGCCTCCTAGTAATGGACAATGCACCTGCTCATCCTCCAAACTTGGTAGACCAGTTGTGTAGGGATTTCAGTTTTATAACAGTGAAGTTCTTGCCTCCTGATACCACTCCTCTCATCCAACCCATGGACCAGCAAATCATTTCTAACTTCAAAAAAACTCTACACAAAAGCAATGTTTCAAAAGTGCTTTGAAGTGACCTCGGACACTGAACTGACCCTAACAGAGTTCTTGGAGAAATCACTTCAGTATCCTCCTTTGCATAAGCCTTATAGGTAAGGCTTGGCCGGGATACATAAGGGGGATTACCAATAGACCCCTGGCTGTCTTCAAGAAGGCACTGGACAGGCATCTAAAGTCAGTACCTGACCAACTGGGCTGTGGTAGCAACCTTGTTATACCCCAACAACAGCAACAACAATACCTGCTGTCACCACCACTAGCCACATACGTAATGACATGTATTTTACTCATTCTAGTGTATATATCGTGTTTCTATGTTATTAATATTGTTTATTATGTCATATTAGATGAATTGTGATAGATAAATAAGCTGTAGAGTTGATATTAGTGAAATTATTGAAGCATTTTGTCGTGCCTGGAATTCCACTGGAATGGATTAATTCCATTTCAATTAATTTTAATGAGGAAAATTTACTCTGCAAACGAGCAACTCCAGATGCAAGCATTGTCATGGAACTGATTAAACTCGTGAGTGGAGGTTCCACTGTACGTCAAATTTTTGTATAGGTTTAGCCGGACACGAGGAATGTCAGATTTTTGTATCTGGTATTGTCTGTGGGTCCTGTTGCAACTAACAGAAAGCATTTTAGTTCAGGGTTAATATTAGAATTTGTTGTTCTTTAAGTATAGGTTACACAGTAGTAGGTGTAAATGCTCTGTACAGTGAATAGGTTTAGGTCTTTGAAGAGTGGGGGGGGGTGTTGTCTAGCATTGAATTGTGTGATAATTCTTACTGCGGCTCTCTGTTGGGTTATTGTTGGGTTTAGGCAAGTTGCTGCTGTTGATCCCCAGGCACAAATAGCATAGGTAAGGTAAGGATAGATGAGTGAATAGTATAGTGTGAGTAGGGCTGATTGTGGTATGTAGTAATGTATCTTAGGATTCCAACTGTTTTGGATACTATTTTTATTTGTTGGATATGGGTTATTGTCAAGGTGCAGGCCCAGGGATTTGCCCTCATTATGTTTAGCAACAAGAGTGTTGTCAATCATTATGTTCATCTGGGCAACACCTGTTCTGTTTCCAAACATAATGTAGAAGGTTTTGTCAGTATTAAGTGCAAGTTTATTAGAAGTCATCCAGGTCAATATTTTTAAAAGCTCTTCGTTAACAATAGAGTTGAGTGGGGCAAGATTAGGGTGGGAGACGAGTGTTGTCAGCCACCAGGCCCGGTGGCCTGGTGGCTAAAGCTCCCATTTCACACACGGAGGGCCCAGGTTCAATTCCTGGTGGGTGGAAACATTTCGACGCATTTCCTTACACCTGTTGTCCTGTTCACCTAGCAGCAAATAGGTACCTGGGTGTTAGTCGACTGGTGTGAGTCGCATCCTGGGGGACAAGATTGAGGACCTCAATGGAAATAAGTTAGTCCTCGAAATCTCTTAAGGTGTTGTGATACATTAGGAAGATCATTGATGTACAGTGGAACCTCAAATTTCGAACGTATCACTTATCAAACGTTTCAGAAATAGAACCCTTTTTCCAAACCAACTTTGTCCCTATTATCAAATGTGCCCCTATTTTCGGACCTGTCCGCCAGCCTGCTCTGACCACGTCCCCGTGCAGGCGCCATGAGTCAGTCAGGCTTTGTTGATGCTTGAGTGAACACTAACTTACGCTCTCGTACAAACATTTTACGATTATTTCATTGTGTTTAGTGCTTGTGGGACTATGAAATAAGCTACCATGGGCCCAAAGAAACTTGCTAGTGGTATCCCTATGGTAAAGAAAGTGAGAAACACCATAAATGTGAAGAAGGAAATAATACCGAAGTATGAGAGTGGTGTGAGACTTGCTGAGCTTGCCAGGATGTATGGGAAAAGCAGGTAGACCATCGGTTCTATCCTGGCAAAGAAAGAACAAATCAAGGAGGCTGATGTTGCAAAAGGTGTTAATATGCTAACCAAAAAAGACCACAAATACTGTAGTTGAAGAGGTTGAGTTGTTGTTGCTGTTGTGGATCAAGGATAAAGAGATGGCAGGTGATAGTGTTTCAGAGACGATTATTTGCGAAAAGGCAAGGAAGTTGCATGCCGATCTGGTACAGAAAACTCTTGGAACCGGTTCAGTGACAACCATGTCCCATTTTAGGGAAATGTTAAAGAGGCACCAGAAACAGAGGACTGTGGGCAGTTATTTTGTGAGACAGGGGTCCAGTGACTCTCAAGCTGGTCCTAGTGGCATTAAAAGACAGAGAAGGGAAGTAACCCCAGAGAGGGCTTTACCTGAAGTCCTCATGGAGGGGATTCTCCTTCCAAACACTAACCCCAACTCCCTCTCTCCTCCTCCCTATCTTCCAGATGCCATCACCAATCTTCAATAAAGGTAAGTAAAAATGTTATTTTATATTTATATAATTGAACACTATAATATTTGTTGTATGTATGTAAAACTGTAATTAATCTCTATAAAATGTATTCTTTTGTGAATATTTTTGAGTTTCTGGAATGGATTAATTGTATTTCCATTATTTCTTATGGGAAATATTTCTTCGATTTTCAGACTTTTTGAATTAAGAACTAGCTCCTGGAACGGATTAAATTCGATATTTGAGGTTCCACTGTATAAGAGAAAGAGCAGAGGACCAGGGATACTTACCTGTGGTACTCCCGTATCCAGTGGTCTTATTCATGAAGTTGTGTCCTTAATAGAGATGTATTGATTCCTGTTAATAAAGTAGGATTTAAAATGTGTAAGTGCATGACCTCTTATGCCATAATGATTAAGTTTGTGGAGTAGGATGCTGTGGTTTACTGTATCAAGAGCTTTCCTTGGGTCAGTAAAGAGTCCTAATGGATATTCATTTTTTTCGAGTGCTGTGTAAAGCAGATATAGCATTTTTACAATTGCATCGTTTGTGCTTTTGCTTTTCCTGAAGCCAAATTGGCAGGGGTTGAGGATACTTGGTGCTGTTATAAAGGAATATAATCTCTTGTGCACAAGTTTCTCAAAGATTTTGGATAGCAACAGTAATTTTGATATTCGCCTGTAGTTGTTTACATCTGTGGGATTACCACCTTTGTGTATTGTAGTAGTAGTAATAATAAAATCTTTATTTCTATAAATACATGTACAAAGTATACAGGGCTAGCCGACATCAGTGACATACTACTATATAGGAAGCCACTTACTATGCAAAGCATTTAGGGCAAATTTGGTCAGTTTTGCCCCAGGATGCGACCCACACCAGTCGACTAACACCCAGGTACCCATTTTACTGATCGGGAACATAGACAACCGGTGTAAGGAAGCATGCTCAATGTGTACCCTCACCAGGAATTGAACCCGGACCCCTCACCGTGTAAAGCGAGAGCTTTTGCCACCAGGCCATGGGCCTCCGTGTAACCCTTGCTATCTTGGGTAGTGTTGGGAAAGTGCTGGTTTCTAGTGATTTGTTAGAGTAATGAAATAGCAGGTGAAAGAACATGAGCCGCTCGTTTGTACAATAATGGAGGAACTTTAGCCAGGTTTCCCGATTTATTTTCAAGTGATTTAATAATTGTGGTGACTTCGTGGGTTCAGTTGGTGCAAGATAGGAGGAGGTTGGGAAATTCCCATGTAAGTAATGGCTTGCTCAGGCATTGGTACCTAGGATTTTGCTGGTGAGATTTGATCCTATGGCTGAGAAAATCATTTATCTTGTTAACTGTATCAATAGGTTGTAGTTGGTTTAGTTAGGACAATATCCTTATTTTTTTTACAGTTTATGGGTGTCTAGAATCTGAAAGGTCTTTTTTTTATATCTCCTCTTGTTTCTGTGAATCTATTGTAGTACAATTGTTTAGCCTTTCTTGTTAGGTTGGTGATAACTGATGCATAATGTTTAATAATATTTTTCTATAGATAGGACTGGGCTTTGAAATGAACTGAGGTAGGATAACTCCTCTTTACCTCTAAAATTTATTTGTTAAAAAAAAAATGGTAGCAAGTCACTTTGACTGGTTTGGGGTTATTAAATGATAGATTTTATTTCTTTGTAAAGGTTACAATGTGTAATTACAATTTTGGTTTGCTAAGTACAAAGACAGCCACTATCATGCCGGGGCATTTCAGGCTGACTAATCCTAGTACATAAAAATTACTTAAAACTAGAAAAGATAATAGTGGCTAACTTTATTAAAATCTTATTTAATCTTAATACTAATGCGGGCTAGTCAAGGTGGAGGTTTATAAGAATAATAATCTTGAAGTTGCACATGAAAACAATATTACAATTAATGGTTCAAGTAGTAATATTTCATGGATTGGCAGATGTTTAACCCTTTCAGGGTCGGCAGGCCCTCTCCTAAACATGTTCTCGGGGTCGGAAATTTTTCGAAAAAAAAATTCTTTTGAAATGATAGAGAATCTTTTCCTGATCATAATGACACCAAAAGTATGAAATTTGATGGAAAACTTACGGAATTATGCTCTCGCAAAGTTAGTAGTCTTGACGGTGTTTACACATCGGCAATTTTGCCCAGTTTGAGCTCTATTTTCGGCCAATTCCAATGTACCAGTCGACAAAAATCATAACTACAGTGGATCCCCGGTTCGCGAAGCCATCGGTATCCGATAAATCCGGCATCCGAAGCATTATATCACTAAAAATTTGCCTCGGTTCCCGTTACAAAACCCAGTATGCGATACGATTTGTATGAGACGTGTCCAGTGTTTACAAGCCAGCCAGTGTGCACGCATCTAAGGATACATTCGGTACATTCTGTATTATCCATATTATCACTGTTTTTGGTGCTTGTTTCTGCAAAATAAGTCACCATGGGCCCCAAGAAAGCTTCTAGTGCCAACCCATCGAGACCAAGGGTGCTAATGACTATTGAAATTAAGGAAATGTGTGCGAAGTGGCTTAAAGTGCAAAGCTTTTTTGATGAAAATCACCCTGACACAGCTACTGCAAGCTGTGTTGGCAACCTGTACACTGACAATGTTGTGAACCACTTTAGGAAAGTCATAAAGGAACGAGAGGTACAGGCCTCTATGGACAGATATGTTGTGCGACAGAAGTCCAGTGACTCTCAAGCTGGTCCTAGTGGCATTAAAAGAAGGGAAGTAACCCCAGAAAAGGACTTGCTACCTCAAGTCCTAATGGAGGGGGATTCCCCTTCTAAACATTAAAAACTTTGACGCTCTCCCCTCCTCCCGTCCCATCAATCATCACCAGATCTTCATTAAAGGTAAGTGTCAATTATTCTATTGTGATTATTCTATTGTTATTATTGTTATTGTACTTATATTGCATTAAACTTATTATATCATGTGGTAAAAGTTTTTTTTCATACTTTTGGGTGTCTTGCATGGATTAATTTGATTTCCATTATTTCTTAGGGGGAAAATTGATTTGCTTTCCGATAATTTTGGTTTACGATGAGCTCTCAGGAACGGATAAATATCGTGAACTGGGGGTCCACTGTATTTCGCTAGAACTCCATTTTTTTTTTCTCTCAAATAAGTACAAGAAACCACCCATTTACAGAATTCAACTATCCAAGGAAGTGGTCAGAAATTGGCAATTTTGCCAATTTCACGCAAATTTCAAAAGATGCCGATTTCCAAATAGGGTCCAGAATAAACAAGACAAACATTCTTGGCACTAAAATAACATTTCCTCTCCATTAGTCACGTCCCCAGGCCTCTGTTACATTTCTTTTGCTTTCCACTTTGAATTTTTATTCTCACATAAAATAGAAGATTTACTGTTACGCAGACTACTGCATTAGTGTAGAAATGGTGTAGAAATTGTATAAATAATATCAGCGCATTTGTGAAAGAATATTAGACTCGCCAGTTGACGTGTATTGAATGCGTGGCATGATTTGTTTACTTTTTAACTTTGGCAAAAATTGAACATTTCTGCTACTTTGAGCTCAATTTCAAGGTACTTTTCATTGTGAGACCAATCAAAATCATCTCAATTTCTGTAATATGTCTTCCATTCTATAAAATGAGACCAGGAAAACTAGAACACAACAATAAATATCATACGAAAATACAGTGCAAAGTCGCTGTTTTAAACCAAAAACGGTGTTTTTTTTTTTCTCATTATGCACTGTGAGCTGCAGGAATTTTTTTGTACTGTGCACACTGACCACGTAGACCCATTCTTTCATATGTAGGCCTACCAGCTTTCTCTCGCTAGATTTGAAGGCGCTAGAATTTATGCGTATTAGTATGGCACCAACCCTGGCGTGCAAGTCGTACTAGTATGGCACCAACCCTGAAAGGTTTAATAGACTAAATTGTACATATGCTGAACTATATATAATTCTGTATTTGTGTGACTGTACTAAATGGTTGCACAAATATGTACAACTTAACTATTTTGTACATTTTTCCCGGGACAAGTCCATTAACATTTTGTTGTGGGGAAACTACAAATTAACATTTTACATAATGAATAACCATGTTATGTAATACACAAAAAAGTTATATTGTTGAATTGTTGTAGATAATAGACAAAGTAAGAATATATGTAAATTTTCATTAATTGGGTTGTGTAATACATGCTTATATTTTAAATAAATATAAATGAAGCTTTAATTGGTAAGTTAGGTTAATAACTGAACTTAACCTAGACCTGTTATAAAATTAAGCAAAGTTGGGTAACATTGTTGGGTTATATTAATAAAGGTCTTTTCTCCATATGCATAAACCCTTTCAGGGTCCGTGCCGTAGATCTATGGCTTTACGTTGAGGTTACGTTGAGGGTCCAAACCGTAGATCTACGCCATGAACTCGGCTCACTGTGATAAGCTGTGAGAAGTAAATTTGGGCTTATATATGAGAGAATACATCTATGTGGTATGTGTGCACCACATAAAACAAATCCTGCAGCACACAGTGCAAAATGAGAGAAAAAAGACTTAGACTAATTTTCAATTAAAACAGCGACTTTGCAGTGTTGTTTTGTTTGTTTTTTATGGTTGTATTTGCAATTTCTTGGTCTTGTTTGATAGAATAGAAGATATATTACAAAAATAGAGATGATTTTGATTGGTTTTAGTACTGGAAATGGCTTGAAATTGAGCTCAAAATAGTGGAAATGTTAAATTTTTGCCAATTTTCAAGAGTAAACAAATGACCTCACACGTCGAATATACACGCCAGCTGGTGAGTCTGATATACATTCACAAATGTGGTGATATTATTTATACAATTATTACAATATTGCACAACAGTAAATCTTCTATTTTTTGGTTTGAATAGAAATTCATTGTGAATAAAAAATCAAAATGGAAATCATTTGTAAAGCCTGAAAACATAACTAATGAACAGAGGAAATATTAGTTTAGTGCCAGGAATGCCTGCATTGTTTATTCTGGACCCTATTTTGGAATTGGAATATTTTGAACTTTGCATTAAATTGGCCAAATTTACAATTTCTGATAACTTTATTTTGTAGTTGAAACAGTTGACTTGGCGATTTCTTGTGCTCAGTCGATAGAATAGAAGTAATACTAGTGAAATAGCTAAGAATTTGGTCGACTGGAATAAGGTAATTGGCCTGAAATGGGAGTCAAAGTCGGCAAAATCACCGATGCGTAAATATCGCTGACAGGTCAAAATTCGCGAGAGCATAATTTCGTCAGTTTTCCACCAAATTTCGTACTTTTTTTTTATTACCTTCAGGAAAAGTTTCTCTACCATTTCGTATGAAAAAATAACAAAATTATTTTTTGAAAATTCGTGGACACTGGTGCACACTTCGAAATTTGGCCTCTGGACCCTGGAAGGGTTAAATGTATGTACTGTAACTCTTCATTACACAGCTCAATTAATGCTCAACTTAATATAACCTAACGTATAATAATACAGTGGACCCCCGCATAGCGACCTTAATCCGTGCAAGAGGGCTGGCTGTTATGCGAAATGTTCGGTATGCGAATGAATTTTCCCCATAAGAAATAATGGAAATCAAATTAATCCGTGCAAGACACCCAAAAGTATGAAAAAAAAAAATTTTACCACATGAAATGTTAATTTTAATACACACAAACTGAAAAAGGCATGCACAATTACATGACACTTACTTTTATTGAAGATCTGGTGATGATTGATGGGATGGGAGGAGGGGAGAGAGAGTGTTAGTGTTTAGAAGGGGAATCCCCTTCCATTAAGACTTGAGGTGTCGAGTCCTTTTCTGGGGTTACTTCCCTTCTTCTTTTAATGCCACTAGGACCAGCTTCAGAGTCACTGGACTTCTTTCGCACAACATATCTGTCCATAGTGGCCTGTACCTCTCGTTCCTTTATGACTTCCCTAAAGTGTTTCACAACATTGTCAGTGTAATAGTCACCAGCACGGCTTGCAATAGCTGTGTGAGGGTGATTTTCATCCATAAAGGTTTGCACTTTCAGCCACATTGCACAGATTTCCTTAATCTTTGTAGTAGGCAATTTCTTCAATTTCTCTCTCCCCTCCTTTGAACCAGTTTCCTCAGGTCTGGCCTCTTGCTGTTGAAGTTGATCTATCAGCTCATCAGTGGTTAGTTCTTCATTGTCCTCCTCCACCAACTCTTCCACATCATCCCCACTAACCTCCAACCCCAAGGACTTCCTCAATGCCACAATTGATACCTCAACTGGCATACTCCTCTCAGGGTTAGCCTCAAACCCTTCAAAATCCCTTTTGTCTACACATTCTGGCCACAGTTTCTTCCAAGCAGAGTTCAAGGTCTTCTTAGTCACTCCCTCCCAAGCCTTACCTATAAGGTTTATACAATTGAGGATATTAAAGTGATCTCTCCAAAAGTCTCTTAGTCAGTTGAGTTTCTGAGGTCACTACAAAGCACCTTTCAAACAGAGCTTTTGTGTACAGTTTTTTGAAGTTTGCAATAACCTGCTCGTCCATGGGCTGCAGGAGAGGAGTGGTATTAGGAGGCAAAAACTTCACCTTAATGAATTTCATGTCCCCATAAAGTCGCTCTGCCACGTCTGTAGGATGACCAGGGGCATTGTCTAACACCAGGAGGCACTTAAGTTCTAATTTCTTTCCAGTTAGGTAATCTTTCACATTGGGGGCAAATGCATGGTGTAACCAGTCATAGAAAAAGTCCCTAGTGACCCATGCCTTACTGTTTGCCCTCCACAGCACACACAAATTTTCCTTGACATTCTTTTGCCTGAACGGTCTGGGAGTTTCAGAGTGATACACTAATAAAGGCTTCACTTTGCAATCACCAGTAGCATTGGAACACATCAACAAAGTAAGCCTGTCTTTCATAGGCTTATGTCCTGGGAGTGCCTTTTCCTCCAGAGTAATGTAGGTCCTGCTTGGCATTTTCTTCCAAAACAGGCCTGTTTCATCACAATTAAACACTTGTTCAGGTTTCAGTCCTTCACTGTCTATGCACTCCTTGAATTCCTGCACATATTTTTCAGCCGCTTTGTGGTCCGAACTGGCAGCCTCACCATGCCTTATCACACTATGTATGCCACTAGGCTTCTTAAATCTCTCAAACCAACCTTTGCTGGCCTTAAATTCACTCACATCATCACTAGTTGCAGGCATTTTTTTAATTAAATCCTCATGCAACTTCTTAGCCTTTTCACTTATGATCGCTTGAGAAACTCTATCTCCTGCTAGCTGTTTTTCATTTATCCACACTAATAAGAGTCTCTCAACATCTTCCATCACTTGCGATCTCTGTTTCGAAAACACAGTTAAACCTTTGGCAAGAACAGCTTCCTTGATTGCCTTTCTGTTGCCCACAATAGTAGAGATGGTTGATTTGGGTTTCTTGTACAACCTGGCCAGGTCGGCGATACGCACTCCACTTTCATACTTATCAATGATCTCTTTCTTCATGTCTATTGGAATTCTAACCCTTATTGCTGTAGGGTTGGAACTAGAAGCTTTCTTGGGGCCCATGGTCACTTATTTTCCAGATAAAGCACCGAAAACACTGTAATAATACGAAATATTCCGATTGTATGCTTGGATGTTTCCGCGGAGGCTGGCTGGTAAACAATGCCACCGGCGGAACATACGAGGCTGGCTCAGGCCGCACACTGGACGCGTCTCGGACGAAGGGCGGTGAGCGGGTTTTTGGGCGGTATGCGAGGCAAAATTTTAGCGATCAAAGCGTCCGGTATGCGGATTGTACGTTATGCAATGCGTCCGGTATGCGGGGGTCCACTGTACTCGATTCACTGATGAGGGTGAAAGCATGTGATATTGCATCATGAAGTAGTAAAGGACAGTGAAGCAGTGACCCCAAGGTAGAACTACATCATTGAAGCTAGTGTCCATGACATTGTTCTACGTCATGAGCTCAGCTTACTCCAGTAAGCTGAGGGTGGTAAGTTTTGGCCAAGATATGAAAGAATGGGTCTGTGTGGTAAGTATGCACTGTATTAAAAAAAAAAAGTCCTCCTTCCCACAGTCCATGATGTGAAAAATAAAACTGGCCGTGTGTATGGCTCAAAATAGCTATACATACAGTGGACCCCCGACATTCGATAAATCCGACATTCGATGCATTTTAACGCAAAAATTTCGCCTCGACATTCAATGGAAAACCTGACATTCGATGCAATTCGTACGAGACTTGTCCACGTGTGGCCTGAACTGCACCATGTGTGCCAGTGTCTACAAACCAGCCAGTGTGCGCGCATCTAAGGATATATTCGGTACATTCCATATTATCACTTTTTGGTGCTTGTTTCTGTGCTAATGACTATTGAAATGAAGAAAGAGATAATTTCAAAGTACAAAAGTGGAGTGCGTGTGTCGAAGCTGGCCAGGTTGTATAGTAAACCCCAATCAATCATCTCTACTATAGTGAGCAGGAAAACGGCAATCAAGGAAGCTGTTGTTGCAAAAGGTGCAACTTTGTTTTCGAAACAGATCGCTAGTGTTAGAAGATGTTGAGAGACTGTTATTGGTGTGGATAAATGAAAAACAGATAGCAGGGGATAGCATCTCTCAAGCGATCGTTTGTGAAAAGGCTAGGCAGTTGCATGATGATTTGGTAAAGAAATTGCCTGCAACTAGTGGTGATGTGAGTGACTTTAAGGCCAGCAAAGGTTGGTTTGAAAGATTTAAGAATCGTAGTGGCATACATAGTGTGATAAGGCATGGTGAGGCTGCCAGTTCAGACCACAAAGCGGCTGAAAAATATGTGCATGAATTCAAGGTGTACATAGAGGCTGAATGATTGAAACCTGAACAAGTGTTTAACTGTGACGAAACAGGCCTGTTTTGGAAGAAATTGCCAAGCAGGACCTACATTACTCAGGAGGAAAAGGCACTCCCAGGACATAAGCCTATGAAAGATAGGCTTACTCTTCTGATGTGTGCCAATGCTAGTGGTGATTGCAAAGTGAAGCCTTTATTGGTGTATCACTCAGAAACTCCCAGAGTGTTCAGGAGAAACAATGTCCTCAAGTCTAATTTGTGTGTGCTGTGGAGGGCAAACAGTAAGGCATGGGTCACTAGGGACTTTTTCTATGACTGGTTACACCATGCATTTGCCCCCACTGTGAAAAATTACCTAACTGGAAAGAAATTAGACCTTAAGTGCCTCCTGGTATTAGACAATGCCCCTGGTCATCCTTCAGACGTGGCAGAGCGACTTTCTGCAGACATGAGCTTCATTAAGGTCAAGTTTTTGCCTCCTAATACCACTCCTCTCCTGCAGCCCATGGACCAGCAGGTCATTTCCAACTTCAAGAAACTGTACACAAAAGCTATGTTTCAAAAGTGCTTTGTAGTGACCACAGAAACTCAACTGACTCTAAAAGAGTTTTGGAAGGATCACTTTAATATCCTCAGTTGTATAAACCTTACAGGTAAGGCTTGGGAGGAAGTGACTAAGAGGACCTTGAACTCTGCTTGGAAAAAACTGTGGCCAGAATGCGTAGACAAAAGGGATTTTGAAGGGTTTGAGGCTAACCCTGAGAATCATATGCCAGTTGAGGAATCCATTGTGGCATTGGGGAAGTCCTTAGGGTTGGAGGTTAGTGGGGAGGATGTGGAAGAGTTGGTGGAGGAGGACAATGACGAACTAACCACTGATGAGCTGCTAGATCATCTTCAACAGCAAGAGGCCAGACCTGAGGAAACTGCTTCAGAGGAGGGGAGAGAGAAATTGAAGAAGTTGCCTACTTCAAAGATTAAGGAAATGTGTGCAAAGTGGCTTGAAGTGCAAACCTTTTTTGATGAAAATCATCCTGATACAGCTACTGCAAGCCGTGTTGGCAACCTGTACACTGACAATGTTGTGAACCACTTTAGGCCTCTATGGACGGATATGTTGTGCGACAGAAGTCCAGTGACTCAAGCTGGTGCTAGTGGCATTAAAAGAAGAGAAGTAACCCCAGAAAAGGACTTTCTACCTCAAGTCCTAAAGGAAGGGGATTCCCCTTCTAAACAGTAACAACCTTGACACTCCCCCCTCCTCCCATCCCATCAATCATCACCAAATCTTCATTAACCCTTTCAGGGTCCAAGGCCCAAATCTGAAGTGGTGCCCCAGTGTCCAAGAATTTTCCAAAAAAAAAATTTATTTTTTCTTATGAATGGTAGAGAATCTTTTTGCGAAGGTAATAAAACAAAAAGTACGAAATTTGATGAAAAATTGACGAAATTATGCTCTCGCGAATTTTGATGTGTCACCGATATTTACGAATCGGCGAGTTTGCCGACTTTGACTTCCATTTTAAGCCAATTACATCATTCCAGGCGACCAAATTCTTAGCTATTTTACTAGTATTACTTCTATTCTATCGATTGAGCACAAGAAATCGCCAAGTCAACTGTTTCAACTACAAAATAGTGATTGGAAATTGGTAATTTGGCCAATTTAACACAGTTCAAAATATTCCAATTTCAAAATAGCATCCATAATAAACAATGTAGGCATTTCTGGCACTAAACTAACATTTCCTCGGTTCATAAGTTACGTTTTGAGGCCTTACAAATAAATCCCATTTTTATTTTTTATTTACATAATGAATTTTTATTCACACCAAAAAATAGAAGATTTACTGTTATGCAATATTGTAATAATTCTATAAATATCATCACCACATTTGTGAATGTGTATTAGATCCACCAGCTGGCGTGTATTAGACGTGTGAGGTCGTTTGTTTACTCTTGAACATCGACAAAAATTTAACATTTCCGCTAGTTTGAGCTCAGTTTCAAGCCATTTCCAGTGCTAAAACCAATCAAAATCATCTCTATTTCTGTAATATGTCTTCCATTCTATCAAATGAGACCAAGAAATTGCAAATACAACTATAAAAAACATACGAAAAAACACTGCAAAGTTGCTGTTTTAATCGAAAATCTTGGTTTGTTTTTTTTTCTCTCATTATACACAGTGTGCTGCAGGATTTGTTTTATGTGGTGCACACATACCACATAGATGTATTCTCTCATATCTAGGCCCAAGTGTACCACTCACAGTTTATCAGAGTGAGCTGAGCTCATGACGTAGATCTACAGTTTGGACACTGAACGCAAAGCCGTAGATCTACGGGACGGACCCTGAAAGGGTTAAAGGTAAGTGTCAATTATTCTATTGTTATTAATATATTGTTATTGCTGTTATTGTAATTATTTTATTGCATTAAACTTAATATTTCATGTGGTAAAATTTTTTTTTCATACTTTTGGGTGTCTTGCACGGATTAATTTGATTTCCATTATTACTTATGGGGAAAATTAATTCGACTTTGGATATTTTCGACATTCGATAGCTTTCAGGAACGGATTAGTATCGAATGTCGATGGTCCACTGTATTGTGGTGTTTTCTCGTATGGATTTTCATGGTTTTATTGGCCGTTTCTTCGTATCATTTGATAGAACACAAGAAAGGATGAACACTGCAGCAGGCCTGTTGGCCTATACTAGACAAGTCCTTCACAATCCATCCCACTAACAATATTTGCCCAACTCAATTTTCAATTCTACCCAAGAAATAGACTTGGCAAGAGGCGTGGAGTTAAAAGATAAAGAATCACACATAAAGTGGGAGTTGTCACAGTTGCTCTTGGCTGATGACACTGTGCTCTTGGGAGATTCTGAAGAGAAGTTGCAGAGGTTGGTGGATGAATTTGGTAGGGCATGTAAAAGAAGAAAATTAAAAGTGAATACAGGAAAGAGTAAGGTTATGAGGATAACAAAAAGATTAGGTGATGAAAGATTGGATATCAGATTGGAGGGAGAGAGTATGGAGGAGGTGAATGTATTCAGATATTTGGTAGTGGACGTGTCAGCGGATGGGTCTATGAAAGATGAGGTGAATCATAGAATTGATGAGGGAAAAAGGGTGAGCGGTGCACTTTGGAGTCTGTGGAGACAAAGAACTTTGTTCTTGGAGGCAAAGAGGGGAATGTATGAGAGTATAGTTTTACCAACGCTCTTATATGGGTGTGAAGCATGGGTGATGAATGTTGCAGCGAGGAGAATGCTGGAGGCAGTGGAGATGTCATGTCTGAGGGCAATGTGTACTGTGAATATAATGCAGAGAATTCCTAGTTTGGAAGTTAGGAGGAGGTGCAGGATTGCCAAAACAGTTATCCAGAGGGCTGTGGAAGGGTTGATGAGGTGGTTTGGACATGTAGAGAGAATGGAGCAAAACAGAAAGACTTCAAGAGTGTATCAGTCTGTAATGGAAGGAAGGCGGGCTAGGGGTCAGCCTAGGAAAGGTTGGAGGGAGGGGGTAAAGGAGGTTTTGTGTGCAAGGGGCTTGGATTTCCAGCGGGCATGCGTGAGCGTGTGCAAGAATGGTATACAATACCGACAAGATGAAATTAAGACACATGCAACATCTGGGTATCTTTATTGTAGACGTTTCGCCATCCAGTGGCTTTATCAGTACAAATTCCAGGACATAACTTGAAGACAGTAGAACTATGTACAGAAGATGAGGTAATCAGTCCCTCAACCTAGGAGTAGGTGCGACGAGCACCATAGATTTGTATTGATAAAGCCACTGGATGGCGAAACATCTACAATAAAGATACCCAGGTGTTGCACGTCTTAATTTCATGCGTGAGCGTGTTTGACAGGAGTGAATGGAGACAAATGGTTTTTAATACTTGACGTACTGTTGGAGTGTGAGCCAAGTAACATTTATGAAGGGATTCAGGGAAACCGGCAGGCTGGACTTGAGTCCTGGAGATGGGAAGTACAGTGCCTGCATTCTGAAGGAGGGGTGTTAGTGTTGCAGTTTAAAAACTGTAGTGTAAAGCACCCTTCTGGCAAGACAGTGATGGAGTGATAATCATAATGTAAATTAGATTAATCTATTTGTCCCCCAAAAATACACTTAAAAAAGCACTTAAAAACATGGCTGACAAATAGGCAGCAGAGAGTTTGCATAAATGGGGAGAAATCAGAATGGGGGCACTTCACAAGCGCTGTTCCTCAGGGGTCAGTGTTGGGCCCGTTGTTGTTCACAATTTACATAAATGACATAGATGAGGGAATATTATTATTATTATAATAAAAAAAGAAGCGCTAAGCCACAAGGGCTATACAGCGCTGCAGGGTAGGGAAGGAAGCAAGGGAATTGGATGGCAGAAGGGAGGGGGGATGATCAGCAGGTTACAGAAAACAGCGGGGCAGGGGATAGTACGGGGGTAGAGGGTAGCAAGAGATTGAAGTAGAAAGGGCTGAAAGTATCAGAATTTGTGAAGTAAGTCAGTCGTTGTCAAAAAGTCAATGAGAGAGTCCAGATGAAAGGTGGCTCCATCAGCGAGAAGGGAAGGTAAAGAGAGAGCAGCGGGGCGAAGACGACGACAGAGGTAAATTCTGCGTGCTCGTTGATAAAGTGGGCAGTCCAACAGAATGTGGCTGACTGATAATGGAGCTTGGCAATTCTCACAGAGAGGAGCAAGACGCCTCTCCATGAGATATCCATGAGTAAGACGAGTATGGCCAATGCGAAGACGGGAGAGAGTAGTCTCCCAACCTCGACACTGGTGATAAGAAGACGGCCAGTAACCTATACTCGGTTTAATAGACTGAAGTTTGTTGCCGAGCATAGTAGACCAACGTTGTTGCCAACGGGTGTGAAGGTGGGAAGATATTACAGCAAAATAGTCCGTACATGGAATACCTCTATAAGAAACTGGTAGGTCATGTACTGCTGACCTCGCAGCAGTGTCTGCCTGTTCATTGCCCTGTACGTCAACATGACCAGGGACCCAACAAAAAACAATATCTTTATGCTTGGTAAAGGTGCGGCGTAGCCAAAGTTGGATACGGAGGACTAAGGGGTGAGGTGTATCAAATTTTTGTATAGCCTGTAAAGCACTAAGGGAGTCTGAGACAACCACAAATGATGACACAGGCATAGATGCAATACGGATAAGTGCTGTAAGGATGGCATATAATTCAGCAGTAAAAATACTAGCCGAAGATAGTAAATGCCCTTGTACGACGCTGTCCGGAAACACTGCTGCGAATCCTACGCCGTCAGAAGACTTAGAGCCATCTGTGTACACAGCAATGGCATGAGAATGAGAGTGAAAGTGGTCAAGAAAAAGAGAGCGGGAAGCGACCGTAGACAGTTGGGCTTTCGAGCAAGGGAGGGAGAAAGAACAGACTCGAACAGCTGGAACTTCCCAGGGGGGTAGGGAAAAGTGAGATGCTACGTGTACATAGAAAGGTGGTAGTTGAAGAGAAGACAAGAGCGAATGAAGGCGAAGAGAGAAGGGACGGAGTAAGCAGGGGCGGCGAACAAATAAAGAATGTCTACTAATATCAGTGACCATTCTATAAATGGAAGGATTGCGGAGATCATGAGAGCGTACATAGTAGCGCAGGCAATGGGCATCATGGCGATCAGATAAGGATGGAACGTTCGCTTCTGCATAGAGGCTTTCGACAGGGGAAGAGCGAAAAGCACCAAGGCATAAATGTAATCCTTGGTGATGAATGGGGTTAAGGCTAGAGAGAGTAGCAGGAGATGCCGCTGAATAGATCTGGTCACCATAATCAAGTTTCGATAAAATAAGGGTGGAATGTAGGTGAAGGAGGGTTCGACGATCAGCTCCCCACGAAAGATGAGCAAGGGTTTTAAGAAGGTTCAGCCGGCTGTGACAAGTTGCCTTCAGAGAGGTAATGTGAGGTTTCCAGGATAACCTACGATCAAAGAGGAGGCCCAGAAACTTGACTGTATCACGTTCAGGGATACGGGAGCCATAGAGGTACAAAGGATGATCGGAGATGACAGAGCGTCTAGTGAAAGTGATTTGGTGGGTTTTAGTGCTGGAAAATTTAAACCCATGTGTGGTGGCCCAATTGGAAACACGGTCGACTGCATGTTGGAGAGAAACTGTAAGGAGGTGACAGTCAGCGCCTGCACAGGCAATAGCGAAGTCATCAACATAGAGTGATGACCAAATATTTGATGGAAGACTAGAGGCCAAATCATTAATAGCAAGGAGAAAAAGTGTTGTGCTCAGAACACATCCCTGGGGGACACCTTCAGCTTGGATAAAGTCCGGGGAGAGCACATTATTAACCCGAACACGGAAATGCCTGTCAGTTAAAAAGTTCTTAAGGAAGGATGGTAGATTGCCTCGAAGGCCTAAGGAGTGGGCTTGGGCTAAAATATTATACCTCCAAGTTGTGTCATATGCCTTCTCAAGGTCAAAAAATATGGCAATAACTGAGTGGTTATTCGCAAAGGCATTACGAACATACGTATCCAAGCGCAGTAAGGGGTCTATGGTAGAACGTCCCTTACGAAAGCCATATTGACGAGTGGAGAGACTGTTGTGTGTCTCTAAATACCACACTAAACGTCTATTTACTAGACGTTCCATTACTTTGCAAACTGCACTGGTAAGAGCAATGGGACGATAGTGGGAGGTTTCATGTCCCGTAGTGCCTGGTTTGCGGAAAGGGAGAACAATGGCGGATTTCCACAGCTGTGGAAGAACTCTTTGTGACCAAATAAGATTGTAAAGGCGTAATAGGACTGCAAGGGCTGACTGATGTAAATGTTGTAGCATACGAATATGAATGTCGTCGGGCAGAGCTGCCGATGATCGACAAGCTGAGAGTGTTGCCTCCAGTTCTTGAAGTGTAAAAGGCACATTATACTGTTCTTCTCTGAGAGAAGAAAAGTCCAAGGGTGCTAACTCTCTGGCAGACTTTGAGGAAAGAAATGAGGGGCATAGATGGAGTCCCTGAGAAATACGGACCAGATGATTGCCAATTTCATTGGCAACATCTAGTGGGTTTGCTATATCAACACCGGCAACCCGCAGAACAGGAGCCGGGTCAGGAGAATATTTACCACTCAGTTTTCGTACTTTTTTCCAGACTGCACTCATAGAGGAAGCAGAGGTGATGGTGGAGACATAATCTCGCCAGCAAGTGCGTTTAGCGTCACGGATGACACGGCGAGCGATCGCACGCTTCTGTTTAAAAGCAAGGAGTCGCTCTGTGGTTCTATTGTACCGGTACCTGCCCCATGCAGCGCGTTTCAAACGTACTGCACGAGCACAAGCAGGAGACCACCAAGGCACACATTTCTGAGAATGCCTGCCCGAAGTTTGGGGTATAGAATGAGAAGCTGCGGTGAAAACGGAGGACGAGAAGAGGTGTAAAAGCTCATCGATGGAGGACGAAGAAGGAACCTCTTTAAAAACAGTTAGGTGTGAATAAAGGTTCCAATTTGCCCGATTGAATTGCCAGCGTGGGGTGCGAAGAGGTGGCGAATATGAAGGGGAAGTAAGAATGATTGGGAAATGATCACTGTCATGTAAGTCCGGGAGAACAGACCAAGTGGAGTCTAATGCGGCGGAGGAAGAGCAGATTGAGAGATCAATGCAAGAGAGAGTATGAGTCCGAGGATCAAAATGGGTGTGAGTACCTGTATTTAAAACATGGAGGGGGTGGGTGGCAAGAAAAGCCTCTAACTGAATTCCACGGGAATCACAGTGAGACCCCCCCAGAGGAAATGGTGGGCATTAAAATCACCAAGTAACAGAATCGGTGGCGGTAATGATGAAACAAGGAAGGCAAAATCCGGAATAGATAATGCCCGAGAAGGAGAGAGATATAAAGAACAGAGCGTATACCACCTATGTAAGTGGATACGGGCTGCTGTGTAATGCAGCGAAGTATGAACAAATAGCTGATGGTACAGAATATCAGTGCAGAGAAGGGCACTTTCATTAAAGGTCCCATCAGGAAAAGGATCTGAAGAATACAATAAATTATAGCCTGAGATGTGAGAAATAACAGCAGAGTGTAATTTTGGTTCCTGTAAGCAAACACCAACAGGGGCAAACTGGGAGAGTAACATCTGAAGCTCACCCCGATTACCCCTGAGGCCGCGTATATTCCACTGTAAATAGGCCATGATTGGCAATGATAAAGATACTTGAAATCCGCAGGTAAGGGTTCCTACGGACTAGAAGGGTTAGAAAAGTCCACATGCGGAGGCAGTGGAAAATGTTCAAGCAGCGAAGGAACGGTGCGCTGTGAAGAAAGGAGTTGCGCAGATGGAGCAGAGGAGAGAGAGAGAGCGGAAGGTGGATCAGTGTCCATTGATGGTTTGGTCTCTGCAATATATTCAGAGATTGCTTCAAGTGTTTCGGAATTCAGAGATGTCGTATGGGAGACAATATTGGGAATGGTAGGGAGAGGATGAGTAAAGATTGGAACTGTATTGGACTGTACCAAGGTGGGGGGGGGGGCGAAAGGGTGGAGGGAACTGGAGAAGCGTGGCAGGGGACAGAGGAGGCAGGAACCTGGGAGGTGGACGAAGAGGAAGAAACTTGGGAGGGAACAGGGGAGAAAGGTACATTACGAGGAGGAGGGTGAACCTCTGCACTTGTAACTGAGCCAGTGAGAGGGGAAGAACTAGGGACAGAGACAGGGAGGGTAAAATGAGGAGGTGGAAGATGGGTAGGAGGTGTTACCAGACCTTTTTTTGACTTTTGAGAAGTAGAGGGACGATTGGGAGGAGGTGTCGTACGAGGTCTCGTCGATACTGAGGCTTGTGAGAGAGAACTCGAAGAAGCGAGATTAGACTGAGGCGTTGAAGTAGGGACGTCTGAGCCGAGGACAGCAAAAGGATTAGATACAGGAGTGATTATGGGAGAGGTAACCACAGAGGTGGGTGTAGAAGATGGGATACCAGAAGTGGGGGGACGTTTTGAAACACGGGAATAAGAAACACGTGGGAGTCTCCCTTGGAGGCGGAGATGAGAAACTGCCATGGCATAAGGGAGACCTTCTGTCTCTTTGAGGTAACGGATTTCCCGCTCGTTTAAATAGACCTGACAACGGCGAGAGTACGAAGGGTGAGCCTCATGACAGTTAAGGCAAGAGGGAGATCGATTGCAAGACGTATTAGAATGGTCATCGGCACCACAGACTGGGCATTTGGCGATAGATCTGCAATATTTCGCTGGATGGCCAAATCGCCAGCAATTTCTACACTGTTGTGGTGTAGGGATCACCTTTCGAACTTGTAACCGATGTCCTGCTATATAAACTGAGGATGGGAGTTCTCGGCTGTCAAAAGTTAAACGAGCCACATTGCTAGGGTATCGTCTCCGCCCACGGGCAGGAAGAACGTAAGTGTCTACCTTGAGGATTGGGAGATCTTGGAGTTCCAGCTGTTCTAGAATGTCAGTGCCACATGTCTGGAAATTTCGTTGAACTATGGTATGGGGCAGAATGACGGTACCACTACAAGAATTGAGGGAATGATGTTTTTCAAGAGTGACAGGAACAGTATCGATATGGGAAAGACGGGAGAGCTCATGAGCCTGGGTAGCATTCTGCACAGTAATGATGCGCGTACTGCTCTTAAGAGCATGAAAAGAAATATCTTTACCAACATGGCGTAGGAGTGCCTTGCCAATACTATGGTCAGAAAGATAGGCAGTAGAGGAAGTTGGTCGTAAAGTGAAGAATTTAGTCCACTGTTCAGTCTGAAACTGAGCGTGGAAAGGTAGTGAAGGACGTGTCGATCGTTTCTGAGAAGAACGAGAAGGTGGAGAAGTATCATCAGCAGGTAATTGTCGTTGGCGTTTAGGCGTGGGACCGGAGTTGGTCCGACGTGGAACGGGTCGGCGATTTGAAAATTGCCGCACCGTAGAGGGAGAGGCCGGAAGCATAGTCAGAGGAGAGCGAAGGTCCGATAAATCGAAGGAGTCAGTCGAGGCCTCAGTACCTGAAGCGGGTGAGGAAACAGCACCGGCAATAGGTACAGAGGCATGAGGAATGTCTGAAGAGTGGTCCAAAGACGAGGCGGGGTCAGAACGGGGTGCGGTATCAAGAAGGGGCCCGGGGGTACCAGGTTCATGGACTAGGGCTGCCATGGTTAGGTTACTTCTTTCTTTTTGTTTTTAAGAAAAAAAAGAAAGAAGAAAAGAAAATAAAAATAAAAAAAAGAAAAAAAAGGGGGGACCGGGGAGGGATAGGTCCTAGGAGGAATGAAAGGGCCAGAAATCTCCCTCCGCGCCCAAGAGGACCTCAGCACCGCAAGTAGCGCAGATGCAGCATGGAACCCGTGCCATACCCTACCCATCATGCTAGTAAACTAACAATCCGGGATAGCAACCTCACATCTGCCGAGCTACCTCGGTGGACAAAAGAGAGGGCGGCCGGATATCCGCCACAAAGCATACCTCCTTCGGCCACCACCCCCGGAATCCGAAAGGTGGCTTCCAGAGATACACTCGTTGCCCGAAAGACACCCAAAGCTACTCCGGGATACCGGAGAGGGATCGGGACATCCCCAGGCGATCCAGATTCCACGGCAAACTACGCCACCGCTAAGAACCTCAACGGAATGGGATGGACCCCGGTATCCTTTCCTCTACCTAGGAACTAGCGCGCCTGTGGGAGAAATCCCAAAGGACAAAAAGAGGAAGGGCAAAAGGGAGGGGTGGGGAGGGGGAGGAGGAAAGGAAAAAGGGGAGGATGGGATAGGGGAGGGGAGATTGGGGGGTAATTAGGTTCGGTCTGAGGAAGAAGACCGATAGGTCTAATTCCTTAGACCAAGAGCCTCTTCACCACGCCAAGGAGCCCCCCTTGAAGAGGAGATGAGGGAATAAATAGCGACATAAGCAAATTTGCTGATGATACCAAAATAGGCTGTCGAATTCATTCTAATGAGGACACTAGAGCACTCCAGGATGATTTGAATAGACTGATGCAGTGGTGGGAGAAGTGGCAGATGCAGTTTAATATGGACAAATGCAAAGTTCTAAATGTTGGACAGGAAAATAACCATGCGACATATAAACTAAATAATGTAGATCTTGATACTACTGATTGCGAAAAGGATTTAGGAGTTCTGGTTAGCAGTAATCTAAAACCAAGACAACAGTGCATTAGTGTTTGCAATAAAGCTAACAGAATTCTTGGCTTCATATCTAGAAGTATAAATAATAGAAGTCCTCAGGTTGTTCTTCAACTCTATATATCCTTGGTTAGGCCTCATTTAGACTATGCTGCTCAGTTCTGGTCACCATATTACAGAATGGATATAAATGCTCTGGAAAACATACAGAGGAGGATGACAAAGATGATCCCATGTATCAGAAATCTTTCCCTATGAGGATAGACTGAGGGCCCTGAATCTGCACTCTCTCGAAAGGCGTAGAATTAGGGGGGGATGCGATGGTGTATAAATGGAAAACGGGAATAAATAAAGGATGTAAATAGCGTGCTGAAAATTTCCAGCCAAGACAGGACTCGCAGCATTGGTTTCAAGTTGGAAAAATTCAGATTCAGGAAGGATATAGGAAAGCACTGGTTTGGTAATAGAGTTGTGGACGAGTGGAACAAACTCCTGAGTACAGTTATTGAGGCTAAAACGTTGTGTAGTTTTAAAAATAGGTTAAATACACTAGTGGGTGTGGGTGGGTGCGAGTTGGACCTGACTAGCTAGTGCTGCTGGGTCTGGTGCCGTGCTCCTTCCTTGAGTGGAGGTGACCAGACTGGATGGGTCATTGGGCTAATCCAGGGGGGGGGGGACATGGACCTGCTCTGCATGGGTCAGTAGGCCTGTTGCGTTGTTCCTTCTTTCTTATGTTCTTAAATGCACTTAAATAATTGTTTGGTATTTTGAGCCATTCGTATCCCGAGATACCACGGGGTGTGTCCCTGTGTGTGTGTGTGTGTCCCTGTGTGTGTGTGTGTGTCCCTGTGTGTGTGTGTGTGTCCCTGTGTGTGTGTGTGTGTCCCTGTGTGTGTGTGTGTGTCCCTGTGTGTGTGCGTGTGTCCCTGTGTGTGTGTGTGTGTCCCTGTGTGTGTGTGTGTCCCTGTGTGTGTGTGTCCGTGTGTGTGTCCCTGTGTGTGTGTGTGTGTGTGTCCGTGTGTGTGTGTGTCCCTGTGTGTGTCCCTGTGTGTGTGTGTCCCTGTGTGTGTGTGTGTCCCTGTGTGTGTGTGTGTCCCTGTGTGTGTGTGTGTCCCTGTGTGTGTGTGTCCCTGTGTGTGTCCCTGTGTGTGTGTGTGTGTGTGTGTGTGTGTGTGTCCCTGTGTGTGTCCCTGTGTGTCCCTGTGTGTGTGTGTCCCTGTGTGTGTCCCTGTGTGTGTGTGTGTGTCCCTGTGTGTGTGTGTGTCCCTGTGTGTGTGTGTCCCTGTGTGTGTGTGTCCCTGTGTGTGTGTCCCTGTGTGTGTGTCCCTGTGTGTGTCTGTGTGTGTGTGTGTCCCTGTGTGTGTCCCTGTGTGTGTGTCCCTGTGTGTGTCCCTGTGTGTGTGTCCCTGTGTGTGTGTGTGTGTGTCCCCGTGTGTGTCCCCGTGTGTGTCCCCGTGTGTGTCCCCGTGTGTGTCCCCGTGTGTGTGTGTCCCCGTGTGTGTGTGTCCCCGTGTGTGTGTGTCCACGTGTGTGTGTGTGTGCGCGCATGTGTGTGTGTGTGTGTGTCCACCTGTGTGTGTGTGTGTGTGTCCACGTGTGTGTGTGAGTCCACGTGTGTGTGTGTGTGTGTGTGTGTGTGTGTCCCCGTGTGTGTGTGTGTCCCCGTGTGTGTGTGTGTCCCCGTGTGTGTGTGTGTCCCCGTGTGTGTGTGTCCCCGTGTGTGTGTGTGTCCCCGTGTGTGTGTGTGTCCCCGTGTGTGTGTGTCCCCGTGTGTGTGTGTCCCCGTGTGTGTGTCCCCATGTGTGTCCCCCCGTGTGTGTGTGTGTCCCCATGTGTGTGTCCCCGTGTGTGTGTGTCCCGTGTGTGTCCCCCCCGTGTACTCGCCTAGTTGTACTCACCTAGTTGAGGTTGCGGGGGTCGAGTCCGAGCTCCTGGCCCCGCCTCTTCACTGATCGCTACTAGGTCACTCTCCCCGAGCCGTGAGCTTTATCATACCTCTGCTTAAAGCTATGTATGGATCCTGCCTCCACTACATCGCTTCCCAAACTATTCCACTTACTGACTACTCTGTGGCTGAAGAAATACTTCCTAACATCCCTGTGATTCATCTGTGTCTTTAGCTTCCAACTGTGTCCCCTTGTTACTGTGTCCAATCTCTGGAACATCCTGTCTTTGTCCACCTTGTCAATTCCCCTCAGTATTTTGTATGTCGTTATCATGTCCCCCCTATCTCTCCTGTCCTCCAGTGTCGTCAGGTTGATTTCCCTTAACCTCTCCTCGTAGGACATACCTCTTAGCTCTGGGACTAGTCTTGTTGCAAACCTTTGCACTTTCTCTAGTTTCTTTACGTGCTTGGCTAGGTGTGGGTTCCAAACTGGTGCCGCATACTCCAATATGGGCCTAACGTATACGGTGTACAGGGTCCTGAACGATTCCTTATTAAGATGTCGGAATGCTGTTCTGAGGTTTGCTAGGCGCCCATATGCTGCAGCAGTTATTTGGTTGATGTGCGCTTCAGGAGATGTGCCTGGTGTTATACTCACCCCAAGATCTTTTTCCTTGAGTGAGGTTTGTAGTCTCTGACCCCCTAGACTGTACTCCGTCTGCGGCCTTCTTTGCCCTTCCCCAATCTTCATGACTTTGCACTTGGTGGGATTGAACTCCAGGAGCCAATTGCTGGACCAGGTCTGCAGCCTGTCCAGATCCCTTTGTAGTTCTGCCTGGTCTTCGATCGAGTGTATTCTTCTCATCAACTTCACGTCATCTGCAAACAGGGACACCTCAGAGTCTATTCCTTCCGTCATGTCGTTCACAAATACCAGGAACAGCACTGGTCCTAGGACTGACCCCTGCGGGACCCCGCTGGTCACAGGTGCCCACTCTGACACCTCGCCACGTACCATGACTCGCTGCTGTCTTCCTGACAAGTATTCCCTGATCCATTGTAGTGCCTTCCCTGTTATCCCTGCTTGGTCCTCCAGTTTTTGCACCAATCTCTTGTGTGGAACTGTGTCAAACGCCTTCTTGCAGTCCAAGAAAATGCAATCCACCCACCCCTCTCTCTCTTGTCTTACTGCTGTCACCATGATTATATACACCTGGAAAATCCTAGAGGGACTAGTACCGAACTTGCACACGAAAATCACTCACTACGAAAGCAAAAGACTTGGCAGACGATGCACCATCCCCCCAATGAAAAGCAGGGGTGTCACTAGCACGTTAAGAGACCATACAATAAGTGTCAGGGGCCCGAGACTGTTCAACTGCCTCCCAGCACACATAAGGGGGATTACCAACAGACCCCTGGCAGTCTTCAAGCTGGCACTGGACAAGCACCTAAAGTCAGTTCCGGATCAGCCGGGCTGTGGCTCGTACGTTGGTTTGCGTGCAGCCAGCAGCAACAGCCTGGTTGATCAGGCTCTGATCCACCAGGAGGCCTGGTCACAGACCGGGCCGCGGGGGCGTTGACCCCCGGAACTCTCTCCAGGTAAACTCCAGGTAATGTCATAGAACTCCAGTAGGTTTGTGACACAGGATTTCCCGTCCCTGAAACCATGTTGGCTGCTGTTGATGAGATCATTCCTTTCTAGGTGTTCCACCACTCTTCTGATAATCTTTTCCATGATTTTGCATACTATACATGTCAGTGACAAGGGTCTGTCGTTTAGTGCTTCATGTCTGTCTCCTTTTCTAAAAATTGGGACTACATTTGCTGTCTTCCATGCTTCGGGCAATCTCCCTGTTTCGATAGATATATTGAATATTGTTGTTAGGGGTACACATAGCGCCTCTGCTCCCTCTCTCAGGACCCATGGGGAGATGTTATCTGGCCCCATTCCCTTTGAGGTATCTAGCTCACTCAGAAGCCTCTTCACTTCTTCCTCGGTTGTGTATACAGTGTCCAGCACTTGGTGGTGTACCCCACCTCTGTCTTTCTGGAGCCCCTTCTGTCTCCTCTGTGAACACTTCTTTGAATCTCTTGTTGAGTTCCTCACATACTTCACACTCATTTCTTGTTGTCTCTCCTCCTTCCTTCCTTAGCCTGATTACCTGGTCCTTGACTGTTGTTTTCCTCCTGATGTGGCTGTATAACAGTTTTGGGTCAGATTTGGCTTTTGCTGCTATGTCGTTTTCATATTGTCGTTGGGCCTCCCTTCTTATCTGTGCATATTCGTTTCTGGCTCTACGACTGCTCTCCTTATTCTCCTGGGTCCTTTGCCTTCTATATTTCTTCTATTCCCTAGCACACTAGGTTTTTGCCTCCCTGCACCTTTGGGTGAACCATGGGCTCATCCTGGCTTTTTCATTATTCCTGTTACCCTTGGGTACAACCCTCTCCTCAGCCTCCTTGCATATTGTTGCTACATATTCCATCATCTCATTAACTGGCTTCCCTGCCAGTTCTCTGTCCCACTGAACCCCGTTCAGGAGGTTCCTCATTCCTGTGTAGTCCCCTTTCTTGTAGTTTGGCTTCATTCGTCCTGGCCTTCCTGCGTGTTGGTATATGAAGTTTTCCAGTACCACCTCCATCATCTTAGCCCTCCATGTATCTTGGCCCCATGTGGCTCCAAATTCTCCCAATCAATCTCCTTGTGGCTAAAGTCACCCATGATCAGGAGCTTTGCCCTGCATGCATGAGATCTATTGGCCACTACAGCAACCATCGCTCTATTGCTCTGGTCGTACTCTTGCCTTGGCCTCCTGCTGTTCTGTGGTGGGTTATACATCACTGCTGTTACCACCTTGCGACCTCCAGAATGAAGCATTCCCGCTATGTATTAACTTTATTTTCCGCTGTCTCCTCTATCCAGCTCATCAAAATTCCATCGGTTTTTGATTAGCAATGCCCCCCCCCCCCTTGTTTCCTCTGTCTTTCCTCAGGATCTGGTATCCCATTGGAAAGATGGCATCTGTTATCATACATGTAAGCTTGGTTTCTGTGAGAGCTATGATGTTCGGTGATGCCTCTTTGACTCTTTCGTGCCACTCCTCCCACTTATTTGTTATTCCATCAGCATTTGTGTACCATACCTTCAGTTTCGTTTCCAACACTGTGGTTTGGGGGCCTGTGAGGATGGGAGACCTGGTAGCATACTGTGGGATTCTATAGCTCGGTGTTGGGTGGAAGCTGTGGGTATGGATTGTAGTGTGTGTTGGGATGGTGTGATAGGTTGTGGGGTTCTGAGGATAGTTGTGTGTGTGCTTGCCCTTGTTGCTCTGACTGACCTCTGCTGGTTCCATCCTTGTCTCCTTTCCTAGCTCCTTTTGCTTTTTTGTCCTCTCCCTCAGCTGATGTCGTTCTGTTTATGTTCTGTCTCTGTCTAGGAACACACTCTTGTACTCTTCCGAGTATTTCAACCATGGTTTCTCTTGGAGGATCCTGTTCCACGCTGTTTCCATCCTTAGAATCAGCTTGATCGGTCGGTTTCTCCCCTTTGAGTACCCCCCTATTCTCTGAAAATTTACAATCTCGTCCATGTCTTCTTCACCTATTTCCATGATGATTTTCTCTATCTCCTCTCTTCCTGCTGCCTTTCAGTGTGTGTCCTTTCCTCTCTCTCTCTCCTGAAGCCCATGGATAAACACTGATTTTGCCCTTTCCTCCTTCCATTGCCTCACCCTCTGTGACTCTGGATCCTGTCTGTATGTGGCCATTTTCTCCCTTGATTTTTTCCAGTGGCTCTTGGTAGCATGGTTGTGCCTCAGCATTCGACCTATCACCCTCTCCATCTGCACCCAGCTGTTCTTCCCTTTCACTCCTTGGCAGGCTGATATGACCTTAGCATAATTCATATCTCCATCCTTCCTGTTCAGCCTCTCAGCTTCATATGCTGTGTCTTCTCTGGTCACTGCCCCTTTAACTCGCTTCAGCTTATTTATCTCAACTTCTAGGACCCTTAACCTAGCCACTGCAGTTTCGACTTGTGCCTCCCAATTCATTGTCTCCTTCTCCAACCTCTTTTCCATTTTCAGAGAGCTCTCTCCATTTTTTCAAAAAGCTCTCCGAATTTTATCTCCCACTCTTGTTCCATCCTTTTCCACTGCTCCTCCTTCCACGCCTCCCTACCAGGACCATTCTCATCTGATCCCTGGTTCCTGCGAGTCCCCATTTTTTTTTTTTTTTTAGTGTGAGAGAGAGGGGGGAGATGGGGGGGAGAGAGAAGGGAAAGGGGGAGAGTGAGAGAGGGGGAAAGAGAGAGAAGGGAAGGTAGGAGAGAGGGGGGGAGAGTGAGAAGGAAAAAGGGGGAGAGAGTGAGAGAGAAGGGAAGGGTAGGAGAGGGGGAGAGTTAGAACGGAAAATGGGGGAGAGATACATAGAGAGAGAGAGAGAGGGAAAAAGGGGGAGAGAGAGAAAGGGGGGGAGAGAGGGCAGAGAGGGGGGAGGGGAGAGATGGGGGAAAAGGGAGATAGGTAGGTAGGTAGAGAGAGAGGTAGGTAGAGAGAGAGATAGGTAGAGAGAGAGAGATAGGTAGGTAGAGAGAGAGAGGTAGGTAGGTAGGTAGAGAGAGAGGTAGGTAGGTAGGTAGAGAGGTAGGTAGGTAGAGAGGTAGGTAGGTAGAGAGGTAGGTAGGTAGAGAGGTAGGTAGGTAGAGAGGTAGGTAGGTAGGTAGGTAGAGAGGTAGGTAGGTAGAGAGAGAGGTAGGTAGAGAGAGAGGTAGGTAGGTAGAGAGAGAGAGGTAGGTAGAGAGAGAGAGGTAGGTAGGTAGAGAGAGAGAGGTAGGTAGGTAGGTAGGTAGGGAGAGGTAGGTAGGTAGGGAAAGAGAGAGAGGTAGGTAGGTAGGGAGAGAGAGAGAGGTAGGTAGGTAGGGAGAGAGAGGTAGGGAGAGAGAGAGAGGTAGGGAGAGAGAGAGAGGTAGGGAGAGAGAGAGAGGTAGGGAGAGAGAGAGAGGTAGGGAGAGAGAGAGAGGTAGGGAGAGAGAGAGAGAGAGAGAGAGAGGGAGGTAGGGAGGGAGGTAGGTAGGTAGGTAGGTAGGTAGGTAGGGAGGGAGGGAGGTAGGTAGAGAGGGAGAGAGAGGGAGGTAGGTAGGTAGGGGGGGAGAGAGAGAGGGGAGGGGGGAGAGAGAGAGAGAGGGGAGGGGGGAGAGAGAGGTAGGTAGGGAGAGAGAGGTAGGTAGGGAGAGAGAGAGAGGTAGGTAGGTAGGGAGAGAGAGAGAGAGAGAGAGAGAGAGAGAGGTAGGTAGGGAGAGAGAGAGAGGTAGGTAGGTAGGTAGGGAGAGAGAGAGAGAGAGGTAGGGAGAGAGGGAGGTAGGGAGGGAGGGAGGGAGGGAGGTAGGTAGGTAGGTAGGGAGGGAGAGAGAGGTAGGTAGGTAGGGAGGGGGAGAGAGAGAGGGGAGGGGGGGGAGAGAGAGAGAGGAGGGGGGGGAGAGAGAGAGGAGGGGGGGGGGAGAGAGAGAGAGGAGGGGGGGGAGAGAGAGAGAGGGGAGGGGGGAGAGAGAGAGAGAGGGGAGGGGGGAGAGAGAGAGAGAGAGAATGTACAGCATAGGGCCGTAGACGTGGCTTATATACTGTAGTGAGGTGAGGTGAAGCAGGCGGAGGCGGGGTCATAGTGGTACCATCCACTAGTCGAAGTAGGTCTTCGTCCAAAGGTTGAACAAGTGTTGAAGAATTCTTTGTAACAAGATCCCATGATGCTGCAGTGTCTGACAGTTGTGATGAATGGTTTTAAAAACCGACAAGTTGAAGATTGAGACACTTATGCAGCATATGGGAATCTTTATTCAGGAAACGTTTCGCCACACAGTGGCTTCATCAGTCCAATACAAAGAGGAAGGCATAAGGAGAGGAGGAGAATGAGGTAATCAGTCCCTCAACCTGAAGTCGATGTGTTCAGTCCATCAATCTTGTAATAGCTTGCAGGAGTGAGTGACCAGTATCTAACAGTGATGCAAGACCAGAACTCAGAACCCTGCAACATACAACCTCAACAGGTGAGCAATACTTGCGCTGGCAGCGGTGTGATGACAAGTTGCCAGATGCTGATGACGTAGTCGTAGTACATAGGCCTTCTATCACTGTTTTGTAAATCCTTCATCCGTGATGTTTATAACCATATATGCTTATGCATCCCGCGATCCTCAAGTGATTTCACTTTTCACTTATGACAGAATACACTTCACATTCGGTGTTACACTTTATATGTATAATGGCAAACAACTGTTGTGACGTCACTGCTTCAGCAGGCCTACTACTGCCACCTTCCTTTGTTGTGTATTTTATTTTTCCTTTCTCCTTTTGCTTATTAACCTTTTCACTCTCACTGTGTGTGTCCCCATGTGTGTGTGTCCCCGTGTGTGTGTCCCCCGTGTTGTGTTGTGTGTGTGTGTCCGTGTGTATGTCCTAATCTTTACACAGTGAGTCTGGGCCCCCAAAATTAAATGTATTGTCAACATTTTTTCCCAAAAAAAAAAATTCTTAATTGGTACAGAATCTGAAGGTAATACCAAAAATAAGAAATTTGATGGAAAACTTTGGAATTGGGAAGATGCAAATTTAGCAGTCCGAGCACAATTTAGGCATTGGTGATTTAGCTGACTTGGAACCCTATTTTAAGCAAATTCCAGTGCTCACTTCAACTAAATTCTTAGCTAATTTGCTAGTGTGCCTTCTGTTTCATCAGTTGAGTACGAGAAACCACCCATTAAGCTGAAGTGCACAGAAGTAGGTAACTGCCAATTTTATGAAAAATTAAAAAGTTTAAAATAAGAATTCTAGGCATTTCAGGCACTAAAACATATCTTCTCTTCATTAATCATGTCCCCAGGCATCTCCAAAGACTTAACCTACTTCTTGGATAATAAAATATAACTAGGAACTGTTAAGCATGTTATATTAAGCTCAAAAGAAAGCCACTAACATATAGTGCACTTCAGGCAGACTAATCCTAATGCTTACAGACTACTTAAACTAAACAGATTAAGTAGTTTTTTATGTACAGAAAGGTAGCCAAATGATCACTGTCTTAGTGATCTTAAGTTAATTGGGATTTCTTAAGCCAGTTTTCAACTGGCTCTGTCTTCATGCTATGGAACGATTGTAAGAGATGAAGAAACAGGAAGTTTGTTAGGTGTCTGTAGAATTACGTATAATGGAACAAGATGAGTAATTTTCTAGGGGAGTTTAAGACTGGAAGAACAGGAATAGTTGGATTAGCTGCATTTGTTTGATATAAGTGTTGGTTTAGTCACATTAGGGAGATAAGGTGATATTTTAAACAGCTTCAAATTGATTGGCAGACAAGGGACCTTTTGCTGGTTTGGGCAAAGAATTCAATGCATTGCATTTGTGCATGGGGCTCAACAACAATAAACCATCTCCAGCCATTAATTACCCAACAAAAGGCTGCAGTCAGAATAACAAATTCCCACTACAGGCAGCACACTCTACCAATATTTAAAACTCTAAACCTACTCACCATACAAAACATCCATACTTATTATTGTACCCACTACATACATAGAACACTCAACTCGGATATAAACCCTCCCCTCAAACGTCTCCTTAATAACCTCAACAGAACACATGACCATAACACAAGGCACAGATCACTCTTTGATATTCCTCGTGTCCATCTCACACTATGCAAAAACTCGATGCACATAAAAGGCCCAAAAATCTAGAATTCATTACCTGTGAATATAAAAGAAACACTGTTTATAAATTCGAGTCTCTTCTTAAAAATCACTTACTCACCCACAACTAAATAAATACTGAATAATTTTCTCATAAATGTTTAACCTGTGACCCAATCAAACTTTGTTATTTTTAATTACATTACCTAACAGAATACTCCATGCTGCTGAATGCACAGCAACCCAGTAAATGACCATATGACCTGTCTTTGAAATACTCATTTGTGATTAATTGTTAACTGTTTACAACAATGTATACCACTGAATATATCATTGCTTAGTTAATCTTAAGTTAATTTTAAGCCTGCCCATAATGCTCTGCATACAAGGGGCTTTGGCATGTTACACTTAACCACTGTATTTCCTTATACTTCTGTGTATCATGTTCAAATTAATAAATAAATAAATAAATAAATAGTGAGTCGGACACTGGGTATGTCAGAGAGCTTGGTCTTGTGTTGTGCCTGATTGGTCGTGGTTTAAGGCATCCCAATAATTGCATCAGACATAGGAGTTTACACTGAATGCAATAGAATTGATTGTTCTTAGTCCATGCTATATAGCTTTAAGAAGTTTAATTGAGAGGAATTACAGGTTTGATTATTTACCTGAAGGGAGGACAATCAATTGTTTAACAGTTTAACCCATATTTCTCAAAGCCAGCAGGTCATATCACTTCACTAAACCACTCTTTCACAATAAAATAATCATTCCCCTCTGTGTGTGAAACTGAATTCTATCCCAAGACATTTCCCAAAACAACCACTAGGCTTAACTGTGACTGGTTTAATTTTTCTACCCTCCCATCCCAGCCTGCAGCCTAAGTGAAGCTAGCCCAGAATTTCTGAAAGCCAATATTATATCTTGTAATATATTTTCTAGGCCTCTTGTGAGAACCGTAAATGTCTTGGGGTTCTCGACTCCAACTTGCCAAACCAGTCTCGCATCATGATCACATCAAACACAAGCCTTAAACATCATTTTTCGTCCAGGGGCAAGAAGAGAAAGAGGTAAGTTAGCATTCTAAGAGTAAATAGTATATGTACATTACAGTGGACCCTCGCCTAACGAACGCATCGCATAACGTTAAATTCGCCTAACGATACATTTTAACACTAACTTTTGCCTCGGCTAACACTAAAAAACTCGCCTAACGATATTCGTTCTCGGGTACCAATTAATAGCATTAGGTGAGGGTCCACTACTTTTCTTTGTGACTCACTCTTGCCCAACCCAGCTCCATTTAATCTCCCCTTCCCTCCTACCTCACACCTTTTCTCTCTCCACAACCCACTCTTCATTATTTAGAAGTGTGTGTTGGGCAGGCTGTGAGTTAATCAGCAGTCTTACAGCAGACAGTTTGTTCAAAGTTATTTACACATAACTGATTTAACAAGTGTTACACCTTTGTGGTTGATACAGTTGTTTTAAAAGGTAGGGTAGTGGCCAGTTTGTAGACCTTTTCAGTGATCATCTCATAAGGCCAAGGTCTCTCGTAGTTCTTTAGTGAGCTCGGCTCGCTCAGATATGCTGTGAGCAGTAAATTTTGGTCGAAAGTATTTGCATGACCTGGAAATACTTTTAACCCAAAAATGTTCTATAGCTCAGTGAGAGACTATACTCTGACACAGACTGTCTAGCATTCCGTACAAAAGATGCAGAGTACAGTGGTCCCTCAATAATTGTCCGGCTCGATAGTCGTCCTTTTCGGAAATCGTCGCGTTATTCTCGTCCAAACATGGGCTAGCAAATGGTCGGTTTACTCACTAATCGTCCTTCATCCGGGACGTGTACTCACGCTCTGAGCCGCCTCGGCCTCCCTTCCCAGCCAGTGTGCCATTGTTTACCAGTGAGCGACGGTCCCCTCACTTGTTCATACGAAATATTTCATAATATTCCATTCATTTTAGTGCTTGCAAGTGCTAAATAAGCTACCATGGCTCCAAAGAAAGCTCCTTCTTTGGTAAAGAAAGTGAGAAACACAATTGAATTTAAGAAAAACTTCATTGAACAATATGAAAGTGGCGTACGTGTGGCCGAACTGGCCAGCTGAGGAGCTGCAAGAGGTTCAGCAGGAACAGGAACAAATCGCAGCTCAGAATCTTGCTGCAGAGGAGGAGGAGGAGGAAGAGAGATGGAAGAAGGTGCCTTCTTCAGAAATTAAGGAGATTTTTGAAATGTGGGGTAGGATGGAAAGATTTATGGAGAAACAAATTCCTGAGAAGGATGTTGCAAGCCATATCGGTAACTTGTACAGTGACAGAGTCTTGGCCCTTTTTAGGGAAGTTTTAAAGAGACACCAGAAACAGAGCCCTCTGGACACTTTTTTTTGTGAGACAGGACTCCAGTGACTCTCAAGCTGGTCCTAGTGGCATTAACCCTTTCAGGGTCCAAGGCCAAAATCTGAAGTCACGCACCAGTGTCCAAGAATTTTCAAAAAAAAAATTTGTTATTTTTTCTTATGAAATCGTAGAGAATCTTTTTGTTTAGGTAATAAAACAAAAAGTACGAAATTTGGTGGAAAATTGACGAAATTATGCTCTCGCGAATTTTGACGTGTCAGCGATATTTACGAGTCGGCGATTTTGCCGACTTTGACTACCATTTTAGGCCAATTACATTATTCCAATCAACCAAATTCTTAGCTATTTCACTAGTATTACTTCTATTCTATCAATTGAGCACAAGAAATCGCCAAATCAACTGTTTCAACTACAAAATAAAGTGATCGGAAATTGTTAATTTGGCCAATTTAACACAAAGTTCAAAATATTCCAATTTCAAAATAGGCTCCAGAATAAACAATGTAGGTATTCCTGGAACTAAACTAACATTTCCTCTGTTTATTAGTTACATTTTGAGGCTTTACAAATAAATTCTATTTTGATTTTTTATTCACATAATGAATTTTTATTCACACCAAAAAATAGAAGATTTACTGTTATGCAATACTGTAATAATTGTATAAATATCATCACCATATTTGTGAATGTATATTAGACCCACCAGCTGACGTGTATTAGATGTGTGAGGTCGTTTGTTTACTCTTGAATATCGGCAAAAATTTAACATTTCCGCTACTTTGAGCTCAGTTTCAAGCCATTTCCAGTGCTAAAACCAATCAAAATCATCTCTATTTCTGTAATATGTCTTCCATTCTATCAAATGAGACCAAGAAATCGCAAATACAACTATAAAAAACATACGAAAAAACACTGCAAAGTTGCTGTTTTAATCGAAAAATCATGATTTCAGTTTTTTTCTCTCATTATACACAGTGTGCTGCAGGATTTGTTTTATGTGGTGCACACATACCACATAGATGTATTCTCTCATATCTAGGCCCAAATGTACCACTCACAGTTTATCAGAGTGAGCTGAGCTCATGGCGTAGATCTACGGTTTGGACACTCACCGTAAAGCCGTAGATCTACGGGACGGACCCTGAAAGGGTTAAGAAACAGAGAAGAGAAGTAATCCTAGAAAAGCACTTGGTACCTGAGGTGTTGATGGAAGGGGATTCCCCTTCCAAACAGTAACTAATCCAATGTCTCTCCTCCTCCAGTCTTCTATACACTAAGAAGAATCGCCAATGAAGGTAAGTGTTATGCTGTTAATGTTTCATTCATCATGTCCCCTTGTATTGTTTATGTACTACATCTATATTTCATGCAAAAAAAAATTTTGTTTTAATACTTCTGGGTGTCAGGAACGGATTAATTGTAATTACATTATTTCTTATGGGGAAAATTGATTCGAAAATCGTCTATTTCGATAATCGTCGCACTTCCAGGAACAGATTAACGACGATAAATGAGGGACCACTGTATATAAAAATCACATGAACAATGGAAAAAAATACTCCAACAAACTTTTTAAGACTGCCAACCAACAAAGTTTTCCCCCCATCCTTCTCAGCTCAGCAACAGTATAACATTACTATATAATTGCTTTAAAAATATAACAGAGCTTTGCTAAAACAAAATTCTTGATATACATAATAGGCTGGCAATTTTTTCTTGCCATTTACATTATTATAATTTAGTCTTGTATGAAGAATTTTGTTTTAGCAAAGCTTTTATATTTTTAAACAAAGTAGTAATGTTATACTGTTTGTTGCTGAGCTGGGAAGGATGGGGGAGATTTTGTTGATTGGCTGTCTAATACCAAAAAAAAAAAAAAAAAATAGTTTGGCAAGAAAAGTGCTAAAGCATGGAAAATATGGGTATTTTCCAGAATGGTTAACAACCCCTCCCCCCCCTGTGGGAGAATGTAGGGAAGGGGAGCAGTGCCTAGAGGAGTGTCAGTTCTGTATATACAGCCTCTCCCCGCTTAGCAACGTACTTGTTTACCAATGCCTCGGACTTACAACAGGCTCTTACCAGTATTGCCACCTAAATAATGTATATTAGAGCTGATTTCCTCTATTCTGTTTATTTCAGTATACAGTACACTACTGTATGAATATTTAACCCTTTGACTCTTTCGGTTGTATATATACGTCTTACAAGCCACCGTGTTTGACGTATTAAAATGCATAAATTCTAGCAGCTTCAAATCAAGCAGGAGAAAGCTGGTAGGCCCACATGAGAGAATGGGCCTCCATGGTCAGTGTGCACCATATAAAAAAAAAATGGGGAGCCAGTGGTGCATTGTGGGAATGCCATTTCAGTAGTCCTTGTTCAGCATGCCTAACGGTAAGAAATATGTGACTCCCCGGCAAATCTGGGACTCTACTCTTCCCATGTGATGCTCTAACACAGATGGAAGTGTCAGTGAAGATCAGTTTCATGGTTTTGAGGAGTTAATGATCAAAAGCAATACCCAGGATACCAGAAGAATGAAGGAGAGAGAGAGAGAGAATGAGGGAGAAAGATAATTACATATAATGGAGGGGAAGGGAGCATCTGACCCCATTGTTTTGACAGGCGGTACGGGGAGGGAGTAATGACATGATGTCTTTTTGACAGCTGACTCAAAATAGTTAAAGCCACACACTCATACACAAGACAGGCTTACTGAATGAAGATAATAGCAGTTATATGAAAGTATCTAGTGACTATATATGTGTATATATATTATATAAAGCCAGAAGGAAGGAAGAAGGGCAGGCAGGAAGGAAGGAAGGATGAGATGAAAGAAAGGAAAGAAAAAAGTAAGTAAGGAAGGAAGGAATGATGACACACGACCATTTACCTAGGATAACTACGTAACACAACTGCCTGCTAATGCCCACAAAAATGCAGACACACTCATTTTATGTGTAAGGAGTGTAAAACACCATTGTGTATGAAACCATGTTTCAAAGAGTTCCACAAGCTTCAGAACTTTTAGGAACATATCCAGTGACTATACATTTGTATATATATATTATAAAACAATAGTAATAAACAATTTTTTGCATTTGTGTAAAAAGTTTTGCAAACAATATATTGATAATTGTTTGTGCACTTATTGTGTTGTATACGAGTGTATATATGTACATTGCACCTTACTTTGGACTCGCAGGCCACATAAGTTATGTGAAAAAAATAAAATAGTGAAAAAAAAAAAATGAATATAAGTAAACCAAACTTTACCGGGTGAGCGGAAGTTGCCGCTGTTGCCATACGCGGCTCATTTTCTACCAACTTCACGCCTCTATATCTCGGTAAGTACTGATGGCAAAAAAAATATTTTGGACTGAAACAATCAAAAATAATCTTAGCATTTTCATAAGAATTTTTTTTTTTTTTTTTAAATATTTCTAGACATCAGGAGACACTTAAGGATTGGGGCTTGCAACAATCAAACGGTTAAAAATATACCAGAAATGTTATAAATGGTGCAAAGGTGACATTAAAGTAATACAGTGGACCCCCGGTTCGCGATATTAATCCATTCCTGAGAGCTCATCGTAACCCAAAATTATTGGAAAGCGAATTATTTTTCCCCATAAGAAATAATGGAAATCAAATTAATCCCTGCAAGACACCCACAAGTATGAAAAAAAAACTTTTACCACATGAAATATTAAGTTTAATGCAATAGAATAATTACAATAACATTAGAATAACAATAGAATAATTGACACTTACCTTTAATGTAGATCTGGTGATGATTGATGGGATGGGAGGAGGGGAGTGTGTTGAACCTATTGTTTAGAGGGGGAATCCCCCTCCATTAGGACTTGAAGTAGCAAGTCCTAATGAGTAATGTAGGTCCTGCTTGGCAATTTCTTCCAAATCAGGCCTGTTTCGTCACAATTAAACACTTGTTCAGGTTTCAATCCTTCAGCCTCTATGTACTCCTTGAATTCATGCACATATTTTTCAGCCGCTTTGTGGTCTGAACTGGCAGCCTCACCATGCCTAATCACACTATGTATGCCACTACGATTTTTAAATCTTTCAAACTAACCTTTGCTGGCCCTAAATTCACTCGCATCACCACTAGTTGCAGGCAATTTCTTTACCAAATCGTCATGCAACTGCCTAGCCTTTTCACAAATGATCGCTTGAGAGATGCTATCTCCTGCTATCTGTTTTTCATTTATCCACACCAATAACAGAGTCTCAACATTTTCTAACACTTGCGGTCACTGTTTTGTAATCACAGTTGCACCTTTTGCTAGAACAGCTTCCTTGATTGCCGTTTTCCTGCTCACTATAGTAGAGATGGTTGTTTGGGGTTTACTATACAACCCGACCAGCTCCGACACACACACTCCACTTTCGTACTTTGCAATTATCTCTTTGTTCATTTCAATAGTCATTAGCACTCTGTCTCGAAGGGTTGGCACTAGAAGATTTCTTGGGGCCCATGGTGACTTATTTTGCCAAAACAAGAACCAAAAACAGTGATAATATGGAATGTACCGAATGTATCCTTAGATGTACGCACACTGGCAGGCTTGTAAACACTGGTACACACGGTTCAGTTCAGGCCACACGTGGACACGTCTCGTACGAATTGTATCGCATACCGGGTTTTGTAACGGGAACCGAGGCAGATTTTTTGCGATATGCATCGGTTACCGGATTTATCTGATACCGATAGCATCGCGAACCGGGGGTCCACTGTATCAAAGATAGTTGACACAAACCCTCTACTATTATACAGTGGACCCCCGGATATCATGGTTGTTGGATTTCATAACATTTGGAAATCGTAACTTTCTTTTGTCAGAATATTGGCTCGGTGATCATCACTGAGCTCGGTAATAGTCATTTGTCCTGAATACGTCTGCATGGCAACAGTGGCCTGACACTCAGTGTGCCATTGTTTATCAGCCAGTGAGCAAGATCCCACGCATTTATATGATATATTTCATATTATTCCTTTCTTTTTAGTGCTTGCAGCTGCTAAATAAGCCACCATGGGCCCAAAGAAAGTTACTAGTGCCAGCTAGCCCTTTGGTAAAGGGCTGAGGGAGAGGGGAGAACGTGCCTTCTTCAGTGATTCTGCGATATGTACGATACTAAAGCAGCAGGAGTCAATAAAGGCTATAATGCCAGCCAGCAGTAAAGTGTAGCGTTAACACTGTAGCAAGTAAGTCAAGCAATTAATCGATAGAAAAAGGACAGCGTAGGTAGTAGGTTGGTAGACAGCAACCACCCAGGGAAGTACTACCGTCCTGCCAGATGACTGTGAAACAAAAACCTGTAACTGTTTTGCATGATGGTAGGATTGCTGGTTTCTTTTTCTGTCTCATAAACACGCTAAGATAACAGGGATATCTTGCTACTCCTACTTACACTTTGGTCACACTTCACAGACACGCACATGCATATATATATATACATACATCTAGGTTTTTCTCTTTTTTCTAAATAGCTCTTGTTCTTTTTTATTTCTTCTATTGTCCATGGGGAAGTGGAAAAGAATCTTTCCTCCGTAAGCCATGCGTGTCGTATGAGGCGACTAAAATGCCGGGAGCAATGGGCTAGTAACCCCTTCTCCTGTATACAATTACTAAAAAAGAGAAGAAGAAAAACTTTATAAAACTGGGTTGCTTAAATGTGCGTGGATGTAGTGCGGATGACAAGAAACAGATGATTGCTGATGTTATGAATGAAAAGAAGTTGGATGTCCTGGCCCTAAGCGAAACAAAGCTGAAGGGGGTAGGAGAGTTTCAGTGGGGGGAAATAAATGGGATTAAATCTGGAGTATCTGAGAGAGTTAGAGCAAAGGAAGGGGTAGCAGTAATGTTAAATGATCAGTTATGGAAGGAGAAAAGAGAATATGAATGTGTAAATTCAAGAATTATGTGGATTAAAGTAAAGGTTGGATGCGAGAAGTGGGTCATAATAAGCGTGTATGCACCTGGAGAAGAGAGGAATGCAGAGGAGAGAGAGAGATTTTGGGAGATGTTAAGTGAATGTATAGGAGCCTTTGAACCAAGTGAGAGAGTAATTGTGGTAGGGGACTTGAATGCTAAAGTAGGAGAAACTTTTAGAGAGGGTGTGGTAGGTAAGTTTGGGGTGCCAGGTGTAAATGATAATGGGAGCCCTTTGATTGAACTTTGTATAGAAAGGGGTTTAGTTATAGGTAATACATATTTTAAGAAAAAGAGGATAAATAAGTATACACGATATGATGTAGGGCGAAATGACAGTAGTTTGTTGGATTATGTATTGGTAGATAAAAGACTGTTGAGTAGACTTCAGGATGTACATGTTTATAGAGGGGCCACAGATATATCAGATCACTTTCTAGTTGTAGCTATACTGAGAGTAAAAGGTAGATGGGATACAAGGAGAATAGAAGCATCAGGGAAGAGAGAGGTGAAGGTTTATAAACTAAAAGAGAAGGCAGTTAGGGTAAGATATAAACAGCTATTGGAGGATAGATGGGCTAATGAGAGCATAGGCAATGGGGTCGAAGAGGTATGGGGTAGGTTTAAAAATGTAGTGTTAGAGTGTTCAGCAGAAGTTTGTGGTTACAGGAAAGTGGGTGCAGGAGGGAAGAGGAGCGATTGGTGGAATGATGATGTAAAGAGAGTAGTAAGGGAGAAAAAGTTAGCATATGAGAAGTTTTTACAAAGTAGAAGTGATGCAAGGAGGGAAGAGTATATGGAGAAAAAGAGAGAAGTTAAGAGAGTGGTGAAGCAATGTAAAAAGAGAGCAAATGAGAGAGTGGGTGAGATGTTATCAACAAATTTTGTTGAAAATAAGAAAAAGTTTTGGAGTGAGATTAACAAGTTAAGAAAGCCTAGAGAACAAATGGATTTGTCAGTTAAAAATAGGAGAGGAGAGTTATTAAATGGAGAGTTAGAGGTATTGGGAAGATGGAAGGAATATTTTGAGGAATTGTTAAATGTTGATGAAGATAGGGAAGCTGTGATTTCGTGTATAGGGCAAGGAGGAATAACATCTTGTAGGAGTGAGGAAGAGCCAGTTGTGAGTGTGGGGGAAGTTCGTGAGGCAGTAGGTAAAATGAAAGGGGGTAAGGCAGCCGGGATTGATGGGATAAAGATAGAAATGTTAAAAGCAGGTGGGGATATAGTTTTGGAGTGGTTGGTGCAATTATTTAATAAATGTATGGAAGAGGGTAAGGTACCTAGGGATTGGCAGAGAGCATGCATAGTTCCTTTGTATAAAGGCAAAGGGGATAAAAGAGAGTGCAAAAATTATAGGGGGATAAGTCTGTTGAGTGTACCTGGTAAAGTGTATGGTAGAGTTATAATTGAAAGAATTAAGAGTAAGACGGAGAATAGGATAGCAGATGAACAAGGAGGCTTTAGGAAAGGTAGGGGGTGTGTGGACCAGGTGTTTACAGTGAAACATATAAGTGAACAGTATTTAGATAAGGCTAAAGAGGTCTTTGTGGCATTTATGGATTTGGAAAAGGCGTATGACAGGGTGGATAGGGGGGCAATGTGGCAGATGTTGCAAGTGTATGGTGTAGGAGGTAGGTTACTGAAAGCAGTGAAGAGTTTTTACGAGGATAGTGAGGCTCAAGTTAGAGTATGTAGGAAAGAGGGAAATTTTTTCCCAGTAAAAGTAGGCCTTAGACAAGGATGTGTGATGTCACCGTGGTTGTTTAATATATTTATAGATGGGGTTGTAAGAGAAGTAAATGCGAGGGTCTTGGCAAGAGGCGTGGAGTTAAAAGATAAAGAATCACACACAAAGTGGGAGTTGTCACAGCTGCTCTTTGCTGATGACACTGTGCTCTTGGGAGATTCTGAAGAGAAGTTGCAGAGATTGGTGGATGAATTTGGTAGGGTGTGCAAAAGAAGAAAATTAAAGGTGAATACAGGAAAGAGTAAGGTTATGAGGATAACAAAAAGATTAGGTGATGAAAGATTGAATATCAGATTGGAGGGAGAGAGTATGGAGGAGGTGAACGTATTCAGATATTTGGGAGTGGACGTGTCAGCGGATGGGTCTATGAAAGATGAGGTGAATCATAGAATTGATGAGGGAAAAAGAGTGAGTGGTGCACTTAGGAGTCTGTGGAGACAAAGAACTTTGTCCTTGGAGGCAAAGAGGGGAATGTATGAGAGTATAGTTTTACCAACGCTCTTATATGGGTGTGAAGCGTGGGTGATGAATGTTGCAGCGAGGAGAAGGCTGGAGGCAGTGGAGATGTCATGTCTGAGGGCAATGTGTGGTGTGAATATAATGCAGAGAATTCGTAGTTTGGAAGTTAGGAGGAGGTGCGGGATTACCAAAACTGTTGTCCAGAGGGCTGAGGAAGGGTTGTTGAGGTGGTTCGGACATGTAGAGAGAATGGAGCGAAACAGAATGACTTCAAGAGTGTATCAGTCTGTAGTGGAAGGAAGGCGGGGTAGGGGTCGGCCTAGGAAGGGTTGGAGGGAGGGGGTAAAGGAGGTTTTGTGTGCGAGGGGCTTGGACTTCCAGCAGGCATGCGTGAGCGTGTTTGATAGGAGTGAATGGAGACAAGTGGTTTTTAATACTTGACGTGCTGTTGGAGTGTGAGCAAAGTAACATTTATGAAGGGATTCAGGGAAACCGGCAGGCCGGACTTGAGTCCTGGAGATGGGAAGTACAGTGCCTGCACTCTGAAGGAGGGGTGTTAATGTTGCAGTTTAAAAACTGTAGTGTAAAGCACCCTTCTGGCAAGACAGTGATGGAGTGAATGATGGTGAAAGTTTTTCTTTTTCGGGCCACCCTGCCTTGGTGGGAATCGGCCGGTGTGATAATAAAAAAAATAAATAAAAAAAAGGACAGCACGAAAGTGACTCCTCCAATGTTGTTGGAGGTATATAGGGCTACTGACTAACACCGCCGCCTCTGCTGCCACCATCACCACCACTATGTAAGGCTTATCTTTCAGTGGCCCTTATACATCCAACAAACACACAACACTCATCATACATAATATATTTTATTCAGTCTAGAGTATATATAAGTTTCTATGTTATTAATATTGTCTGTCATATTAGATGAATTGTGCTAGATAAATAAGCCATGGAGTTGATATTCACTGTGGAAGGACTATCTTGTCCTGTCTCCCAACACATTTCCCTGCCGCTGCCACAATTCCTAACATAGGCCAAAAACAGACCTCTCTGGAATACTTCGAGCGACAGGGGTCCAGTAACTCTCATGCTGGTCCTAGTGGCATTAAAAAACAAAAGTAACCCCAGAAAAGGACTTGGTACCTGAAGTCTTTATGGAAGGGGATTCCCCTTCCAAACAGTAATTTCTCCATCCTCTTCCCTCCTGTCTTCCATACACTAAGAAGAGTCTTCAGTAAAGGTAAATGTCATGTTGTTATTGTTTTATTCTTCATGTCTTTGTTTTCTGTGCAGGTAACTGTATATTTCATGTAATTTTTTTTTTTTTTTTTTTTTTTTTTTTTTTTTTTTTTTTAATACTTTTGGGTATGTGGAACGGATTAATTGGATTTCCATTATTTCTTACGGGGAAAATGAATTCGGAAATAATTAAATTTGGCTTTAGTCACACGCTCTGGAACGGATTAATTATGATAACCGAGGGTCCACTGTAGTATGCTCCTCACTTAGCGACAGATTCGTTTAATGATGTGGTGTTAGGAATGGAGCTCCGTCATTAAGTGAGGAGAGGCTGTACTTATTACTAAGTAGCCTCATACTCCTAGGCTAATTATACACTACAATTACTTCATTACTATTACCATATTTAACCCTTTGACTGTCACAACTCCCAATCCTGAGGTGTCTCCTGGTGTTGCAAAATTTAAAAAAAAATATTTTTTCTTATGAAATGATAGAGAATCTTTTCCCGATTGTAATGACACCAAAAAAACGAAATTTGATGGAAAACTGACAGAATTATGCTCTCGCGAAGTTAGCGACCTCTGCGCTGTTTACAAATCGGCGATTTCGCCCACTTTGGGCCCTATTTTCGGCTAATTCCATTGTTCCAGTCGCCCAAACTCATAGCTATTTCTTTAGAACTCCATTTTTTTCTATCGATTGAGTACAAGAAACTGCCCATTTACCGATTTCAACTACCTAATAATGTGGTCAGAAATTTGCAATTTGGCCAATTTCACAAAAACTAAAAAAATATGACAATTTCAAAATAAGGTCCAGAATGAACAATGCAGACATTTCTGGCTCTAAAATAATAATTTTTGTTCATCAGTCATGTCTCCAGGCCCCTCTGATATTACTCTTGCTTTCTATTTTGAATTTTTATTCAGACAAAAAATAGAAGACTTACTATTATGCAGACTACTGCAATACTGTAATAATTGTATAAATAACATCAACCCATTCATGACTGCATATTAGAATGGCTAGTTGGACATTTATTGGACAATGGCATCATTTGTTTACTTTTGAACATTGGCAAAAATCAAACATTTCCCCTACTTTGAGCTCCATTTCTAGGTTCTTTTTATAGTAAAATCAATCAAAATCACCTCTATTTCTATAATATGTTTTCCATTCTATCAAATGAGACCAAGAAAATGAGAACAACCATAAATACTATACAAAAATAGACCACAAAGTCGGCATTTTAATTAAAAAAAAAACGGTCGGGTTTTTTTTTCTCATTATGCACTGCATGCTCCAGGATTTTTTTTATATGGTGCACACTGACCACACAGACCCATTCTCTCACATGTGGGCCTACCAACTTTCTCCTGCTTGATTTGAAGCCGCTAGAATTTGAGTATATATACGTCAAACACGGTACCTCGTAAGACGTATATATACGGCCGCGACAGTCAAAGGGTTAAGCTTAGAGATAGTAGTTAGCTTACTGTAGCGATTATATGTCCCATACATTAACCCTTTGAGGGTCCAAGCCGTACATCTATGCATTGTCCACAGGGTCCAAACCGTAGATCAGCTCCATGAGCTCAGCTCACTCAAATAAGCTGTGATTGGTAAATTTCAGCCTAGATATGAGAGAATGCATCTATGTGGTAAGTGTGCACCATATAAAGTAAATCCTGAAGCACACAGTTTACCTGGAGAGAGTTCCGGGGATCAGTGCCCCTGTGGCCCGGTCTGTGACCAGTGCATGATGAGAAAAAAAACTGCGACTGTTTTTGGATTAAAAGAGCAACTTTGCGGTGTATTTTCATGTGGTTTTTATGGTTGTATTCGTGGTTTCTTGGTCTCATTTGATAGACTGGAAGATACATTACAGAAACAGAGATAATTTCGACTGGTTTTAGTGCCAAAAATAGCTTGTAGTTGAGCTCAAAGTAGTGGAAATGTTTGATTTTTGCTGATTTTCAAGGGTAAAGAAATCAAATCATGCGTCCAATACACATCAACTGGTTGGTCTAATACAGTGGACCCTCAAGTTTCGGCGGCATCGACTTTTGTAAAATCTGACTTTGGGCAAAATTTGGCCTTGCGGTTTGTGATTAGACTTGTGATTCGGCGACCGTCCGGTACCCGTCCGCCCGTCACCGCGCACACAAAGCCAGTCTCCCACGCCATTCACGCTCAGTGTGCCATTGTTTACTAATACATGACCATCACCCCGCGGGTTCATGCGTAATAATTCATTATTTTTTGTGATTGCAACTGCTAAATAAGTCACCATGGGCCCAAGGAAAGCTAGTGCAAGACCTGTGGTAAAGAAAATGAGGAACACAATCGAATTAAAGAAGGAAATCATTGAAAAATATGAGTGGAGTGCGTGTTAGAGCTTGCCAGGATGTATGGCAAACCCCATTCAACCATCACTTCGATCGTGGCGAAAGGAAAAGAAATGAAGTGTGCTGTTGTTGCAGAAGGGGTAGATATGCTGACAAAAAGGAGATGACAAATCCTTGAAGTGGAGAGGTTATGTTGGTGTGGATTACCGAAAAACAGATTAAGGACATTTGTGCAAAGTGGACTGAAGTGCAAACATTTATGGATGAACTTCACCCTAACAAAGCTGTTGCAGGCCGTATTGGCAACACGTACAATGACAGTGTTGTGTCCCACTTCAGACAAATCTTAAAGAAACGCCAGAAACAGAGCTCTCTGGACAGATATTTTGTGCGACAGGGTTCAAAACTACAGTTAGAAAACATCTTATCTCCCTGATCCACCCCGACAACTAACTACATGATAACCACCTGGTGATTCAAAATTAGTCACTCACCCACTGACTATAAACCCAGAAATACTAATCTTAATCTTAAAATAATAAATCCTAACTAGTCATAAGTTTGCCTATGATACTCAAATATAGACACCTTGTATTGTGCCAAAACAAAAGCATTCACATTGCTAAATTCACAAATTATGATGTAGTCACTTAGCCTTAATACTATAATCTGTAAGGATTTCATGTTAAGAATTAATCTAAGTCTGCTCGAAATGCCTAGCCATGCTAGGTGTCCTAGTGGCCCCCTCTGTAATTAGTATTTTATAACATGTAAACCACAAAATACCCAAAACCTGTAAACCTCACACTGTAACCATTATAGAGAATAAACTTGAATTGAATAAAATAGAAATAATACTAACGAAAGAGCTAAGAATCTGGTGGATTGGAATAATGTAATTGGCCTAAAATAGGAGTCATTGGGCAAAATCGCAGATGTGTAAATATCGCTGACATAGTAAAATTCACGGTAGTGTAATTTCATCAGTTTTCCACCAAATTTTGTACTTTTTGTTTTATTACCTTAATAAAAAGGTTCTGTACCATTTCATATATATTTTGTTAAATTCTTGGACCCTGTGGACAATACATAGATCTACAGCTTGGACCCTTGAAGGGTTAATTATGCTTAGGCACCAAGGCCTGGCAGTTTGAGTGCTGGCAAGCTGAGCCAACAGCGAGTAGTGCAGAAAAAAAAAAAAAAATTATCACACTCTTTGAAAATTTTAAGGAGCAATATTGCGAGTCAAGTTGAATCTTGACAAAATTCCACAACCAAGGCCAGCTTGGTTTTTGAGCATTTTGCTCCTGCCTTTCACAATTGCTGGACCATTACACCATGGTCTTGGAGCCACTGGAAGACGAGCATGTGTGTAATTTACAAATGATTGCACAAGTCTTCATCAAATGCAGTAATGGTACATTTAGGAGTGAGGCAAAATGTTTGCATATACCGATATGTACTCAGATTTAAGTCAATACCAATAATTATGTACTCTTCAGTTTATGTTAACCGTGTTCAATATACAGTGGTCCCTCAATAATCGTCCGGCCTGAAAGTCGTCCATTTCGGAAATAGTCCCGTTATTTCGTCTAAACATTGGCTCTCAAATGGTCCGTTAACTCGCTAATCGTCCTTCGTCCAGGACGCGTACTCACGCTCTGAGCCGCCTGGGCCTGCCTTCCCAGCCAGTGTGCCATTGTTTACCAGTGAGCGATGGTCCCCTCACTTGCTCCTACAAAATATTTCATAATATTCCATTGATTTTAGTGCTTGCAAGTGCTAAATAAGCTACCATGGCTCCAAAGAAAGATTCTAGTGCCAGCCCTTTGGTAAAGAATGTGAGAAACGCATATAATTTATGAAAAAGTTTGTAGAAAAATACAAAGGTGGTGGTGGTAGAGTGGAAGCAGTTGTGATAGTGGTTGATGGTGGTAGAAGGTAGTAGTGATGGTGGTAACAGTTGTAATAGTGGTAGAAGGTGGTAGTGATGGTGGTAGAGGGTTTCTTCTTTAGTGATTCAGCGATTCTACCAACTCCTCCAATGTTGTTGGAGTTACATAGGGCTACAGAAAACACCGCCGCCTCAGCTGCTGCTTCACCACCATTATGGACGGCTTACTCTCAGTGGCCCTATATACCCAACAACAACACAACACCTCTCATGACACACATAATCACTTTATTTTATTCATTCTATAGTATATTCCATGTTTCTATGTTATTAATATTGTTTATTATGTCATATTAGTTGAATTGTGATAGATAAATAAGCCGTAGAGTTGATATTAGTGTCATATTCTCCAACAATAAACTTGCCATCCCTCCCTCACACAAACAATTCTCCAATAAGAACAGAAGAAAGGAGGAACACTGCAGTAGGCCTGTTGGCCCATACTAGGCAGGTCCTTTACAATCCTTCCCACTAAGAACATAACAATGGAAGAACACTGCAGTTCTACTGGCCCATACAAGGCAGGTCCTTATCAAAATGACCTCTACCCAAAGCTACCCAAGAATTTACTCCCGTATCCAATGACACAAATCAAACTCAGCCCCTCCCACTCATATATTTGTCCAATCTCTTCTTAAAGCTACCCAAGGTCCTAGCCTCGATCACCCTACTGGCAAGTGTGGTGTTAAATAAGAACATAAGAACTTGAGAAAGTAGGAACACTGCAACAGGCCTGCTGGCCCATACTAGGCTGGTCCTTCACAAATCGAACCCATTAACAGAACAAATGCTACCCAAGCAATAAGCTCAGGTGCAAGTCCGACTCAAATCCAACCCCTCTCTCGTGTATTTTTTTTTTTTTTTTTTTTTTTAACACGCAGGCCAGTTCCCACCAAGGCAGGGTGGCCCGAAAAAGAAAAACTTTCACCATCATTCACTCCATCACTGTCTTGCCAGAAGGGTGCTTTACACTACAGTTTTTAAACTGCAAAATTAACACCCCTCCTTCAGAGTGCAGGTACTGTACTTCCCATCTCCAGGACTCGAGTCCGGCCTGCCGGTTTCCCTGAATTCCTTCATAAATGTTACTTTGCTCACACTCCAACAGCACGTCAAGTATTAAAAACCATTTGTCTCCATTAACTCCTATCAAACACGCTCACGCATGCCTGCTGGAAGTCCAAGCCCCTTGCACAGAAAACCTCCTTCACCCCCTCCCTCCAACCTTTCCTAGGCTGACCCCTACCCTGCCTTCCTTCCACTACAGACTGATACACTCTTGAAGTCATTCTGTTTCGCTCCATTCTCTCTACATGTCCGAACCACCTCAACAACCCTTCCTCAGCCCTCTGGACAACAGTTTTGGTAATCCCGCACCTCCTCCTAACTTCCAAACTACGAATTCTCTGCATTATATTCACACCACACATTGCCCTCAGACATGACATCTCCACTGCCTCCAGCCTTCTCCTCGCTGCAACATTCATCACCCATGCTTCACACCCATATAAAAGCGTTGGTAAAACTATACTCTCATACATTCCCCTCTTTTCCTCCAAGGACAAAGTTCTTTGTCTCCGCAGACTCCTAAGTGCACCGCTCACCCTTTTCCCCTCATCAATTCTATGATTCACCTCATCTTTCATAGACCCATCCGCTGACACGTCCACTCCCAAATATCTGAATACATTCACTTCCTCCACCATACTGTCTCCCTCCAATCTGATATCCAATCTTTCATCACCTAATCTTTTTGTTATCTTCATAACCTTACTCTTTCCTGTATTCACTTTTAATTTTCTTCTTTTGCATACCCTACCAAATTCATCCACCAACTTCTGCAACTTCTCTTCAGAATCTCCCAAGAGCACAGCATCATCAGCAAAGAGCAACTGTGACAACTCCCAGTTTGTGTTATTCTTTATCTTTTAACTCCACGCCTCTTGCCAAGACCTTCGCATTTACTTCTCTTACAACCCCATCTATAAATATATTAAACATCCACGGTGACATCACACATCCTTGTCTAAGGCCTACTTTTACTGGGAAATAGTCTCCCTCTTTCTTCTTCTTTTTTAGTAAAATGTCTACAGGACAATGGGTTACTAGCCCATCGCTCCCGGCATTTTAGTCGCCTCGTACGACATGCATGGCTTAGGGAGGAAAGATTCTTTTCCATTTCCCCATGGACAATAGAAGAAATAAATTAGAACAAGAGCTATTTAGAAAAAAAGAGAAAAACCTAGATGTATGTGTGTATATATATATATATGCATGTGCGTGTCTGTGAAGTGTGACCAAAGTGTAAGTAGGAGTGGCAAGATATCCCTGTTATCTAGCGTGTTTATGAGACAGAAAGACGCCAGCAATCCTACCATCATGCCAAACAGTTACAGATTTCTGTTTCACAGTCATCTGGCAGGATGGTAGTACTTCCCTGGGTGGTTGCTGTCTACCAGCCTACTACCTTGTGTATTTATCCAACTTAATAGGTAGTAGGTTGGTAGACAGCAACCACCCAGGGAAGTACTACCGTCCTGCCAGATGACTGTGAAACAGAAACCTGTAACTGTTTTGCATGATGGTAGGATTGCTGGTGTCTTTCTGTCTCATAAACACGCTAGATAACAGGGATATCTTGCCACTCCTACTTACACTTAGGTCACACTTCACAGACACGCACATGCACATATATATACATACATCTAGGTTTTTCTCTTTAATAAATAGCTCTTGTTCTAATTTATTTCTTCTATTGTCCATGGGGAAGTGGAAAAGAATCTTTCCTCCGTAAGCCATGCGTGTCGTATGAGGCGACTAAAATGCCGGGAGCAATGGGCTAGTAACCCCTTCTCCTGTAGACATTTACTAAAAAAGAGAAGAAGAAAAACTTTATAAAACTGGGATGCTTGAATGTGCGTGGATATAGTGCGGATGACAAGAAACAGATGATTGCTGATGTTATGAATGAAAAAAAGTTGGATGTCCTGGCCCTAAGTGAAACAAAGCTGAAGGGGGTAGGGGAGTTTCGGTGGGGGGAAATAAATGGGATTAAATCTGGAGTATCTGAGAGAGTTAAAGCTAAGGAAGGGGTAGCAGTAATGTTGAAGGATCAATTATGGAAGGAGAAAAGAGAATATGAATGTGTAAATTCAAGGATTATGTGGATTAAAGTAAAGGTTGGATGCGAAAAGTGGGTCATAATAAGCGTGTGTGCACCTGGAGAAGAGAGGAATGTAGAGGAGAGAGATTTTGGGAGATGTTAAATGAATGTATAGGAACCTTTGAACCAAGTGAGAGAGTAATTGTGGTAGGGGACCTGAATGCTAAAGTAGGAGAAACTTTTAGAGAGGGTGTGGTAGGTAAGTTTGGGGTGCCAGGTGTAAATGAAAATGGGAGCCCTTTGATTGAACTTTGTATAGAAGGGGGTTTAGTTATAGGTAATACATATTTTAAGAAAAAGAGGATAAATAAGTATACAAGATATAATGTAGGGCGAAATGACATTAGTTTGTTGGATTATGTATTGGTAGATAAAAGACTGTTGAGTAGACTTCAGGATGTACATGTTTATAGAGGGGCCACAGATATATCAGATCACTTTCTAGTTGTAGCTACACTGAGAGTAAAGGGTAGATGGGATACAAGGAGAATAGAAGCATCAGGGAAGAGAGAGGTGAAGGTTTATAAACTAAAAGAGGAGGCAGTAAAGGTAAGATATAAACAGCTATTGGAGGATAGATGGGCTAATGAGAGCATAGGCAATGGGGTCGAAGAGGTATGGGGTAGGTTTAAAAATAGTGTTGGAGTGTTCAGCAGAAGTTTGTGGTTACAGGAAGGTGGGTGCAGGAGGGAAGAGGAGCGATTGGTGGAATAATGATGTAAAGAGAGTAGTAAGGGAGAAAAAGTTGGCATATGAGAAGTTTTTACAAAGTAGAAGTGATGCAAGGAGGGAAGAGTACAGTGGACCCCCGCATAGCGACTTTAATCCGTGCAAGAGGGCTGATTGTTATGCGAAATGTTCGGTATGCGAATGAATTTTCCCCATAAGAAATAATGGAAATCAAATTAATCCGTGCAAGACACCCAAAAGTATGAAAAAAAAAATTTTACCACATGAAATATACATTTTCCTACACACAAAGAGAAGGATACATGCACAATATATATTGTGCATGTACTACTCTACTAAATGAAGAATAAATGACACTTACCTTTATTGAAGATGCAGCAATGACTGATGAGACACTGTGTCCTGGGAGTGCCTTTTCCTCCTGAGTACTGTAGGTCCTGTTTGGCATTTTCTTCCAGAACAGGCCTTATCACACTGTGTATGCCACTACGATTCTTAAATCTCTCAAACCAACCTTTGCTGGCTTTAAATTCACCAATATGAGCACTAGTTCCAGGCATTTTTCCCTGTTCACCTGGGTGTTAGTCGACTGGTGTGGGTTGCATCCTGGGAGACAAGATTAAGGACCCCAATGGAAATAAGTTAGAAAGTCTTCGATGACACTGACTTTTTTGGGTTATCCTGGGTGGCAAATCCTCTGGGGTTAATTGTTTCTTGGTATTCTCAATAAGCCACACCAACAACAGTGCTACAGCAGCAGCAGCAGCTGACGGTGGTACAGCAGCAACAGACGGTGCTACAGCAGCAGCAGACGGTGCTACAGCAGCAGCAGACGGTGCTACAGCAGCAGCAGACGGTGCTACAGCAGCAGCAGACGGTGCTACAGCAGCAGCAGACGGTGCTACAGCAGCAGCAGACGGTGCTACAGCAGCAGCAGACGGTGCTACAGCAGCAGCAGACGGTGCTACAGCAGCAGCAGACGGTGCTACAGCAGCAGCAGACGGTGCTACAGCAGCAGCAGACGGTGCTACAGCAGCAGCAGACGGTGCTACAGCAGCAGCAGACGGTGCTACAGCAGCAGCAGACGGTGCTACAGCAGCAGCACACGGTGCTACAGCAGCAGCACACGGTGCTACAGCAGCAGCACACGGTGCTACAGCAGCAGCACACGGTGCTACAGCAGCAGCAGACGGTGCTACAGCAGCAGCAGACGGTGCTACAGCAGCAGCAGCAGCTGACGGTGGTACAGCAGCAGCAGCAGCTGACGGTGGTACAGCAGCAGCAGCAGCTGACGGTGGTACAGCAGCAGCAGCAGCAGCTGACGGTGGTACAGCAGCAGCAGCAGCAGCTGACGGTGGTACAGCAGCAGCAGCAGCAGCTGACGGTGGTACAGCAGCAGCAGCAGCAGCTGACGGTGGTACAGCAGCAGCAGCAGCTGATGGTGGTACAGCAGCAGCAGCAGCTGTACCACCAATAGTAGCGATGGTTGATTGGGGTTTATTATGCAACCTGGCCAGCTCGGAGACACGCACTCCACTTTCATACTTATCAATGATCTTTTTCTTCATCTCTATAGTAATTCTCACCCTTTTTTCTGTAGGGTTGGCACTAGAAGCTTTCTTGGGGCCCATGGTCACTTATTTTCCAGAAAAAATCACCAAAAACACTAATAATACGAAATGTTCCGATTGTATGCTTGGATGTTACCGCGGAGGCTGGCTGGTAAACAATGCCACCGGCGGAACATGCGAGTGTGGCTCAGGCCGCACATTGGACGCGTCTCGGACGAAGAGCGGTGAGCGGGTTTTTGGGCGGTATGCGAGGCAAAATTTTTGCGAAAAAAGCGAGCGGTATGCGGATTGTACGGTATGCGATGCGTGCGGTATGCGGGGGTCCACTGTATACGGAGAAAAGGAGAGAGGTTAAGAGAGTGATGAAGCAATATAAAAAGAGAGCAAATGAGAGAGTGGGTGAGATGTTACCAACAAATTTCGTTGAAAATAAGAAAAAGTTTTGGAGTGAGATTAACAAGTTAAGGAAGCCTAGAGAACAAATGGATTTGTCAGTTAAAAATAGGAGAGGAGAGTTATTAAATGGAGAGTTAGAGGTATTGGGAGGATGGAGGGAATATTTTGAGGAATTGTTAAATGTTGATGAAGATAGGGAAGCTGTGATTTCGTGTATAGGGCAAGGAGGAATAACATCTTGTAGGAGTGAGGAAGAGCCAGTTGTGAATGTGGGGGAAGTTCATGAGGCAGTAGGTAAAATGAAAGGGGGTAAGGCAGCTGGGATTGATGGGATAAAGATGGAAATGTTAAAAGCAGGTGGGGATATAGTTTTGGAGTGGTTGGTGCAATTATTTAATAAATGTATGGAAGAAGGTAAGGTACCTAGGGATTGGCAGAGAGCATGCATAGTTCCTTTGTATAAAGGCAAAGGGGACAAAAGAGAGTGCAAAAATTATAGGGGGATAAGTTGTTGAGTATACCTGGTAAAGTGTATGGTAGAGTTATTATTGAAAGAATTAAGAGTAAGACGGAGAATAGGATAGCAGATGAACAAGGAGGCTTTAGGAAAGGTAGGGGGTGTGTGGACCAGGTGTTTACAGTGAAACATAAGTGAACAGTATTTAGATAAGGCTAAAGAGGTCTTTGTGGCATTTATGGATTTGGAAAAGGCGTATGACAGGGTGGATAGGGGCAATGTGGCAGATGTTGCAGGTGTATGGTGTAGAAGGTAGGTTACTGAAAGCAGTAAAGAGTTTTTACGAGGATAGTGAGGCTCAAGTTAGAGTATGTAGGAAAGAGGGAAATTATTTCCCAGTAAAAGTAGGCCTTAGACAAGGATGTGTGATGTCACCGTGGTTGTTTAATATATTTATAGATGGGGTTGTAAGAGAAGTAAATGCGAGGGTCTTGGCAAGAGTCGTGGAGTTAAAAGATAAAGAATCACACAAAGTGGGAGTTGTCACAGTTGCTCTTTGCTGATGACACTGTGCTCTTGGGAGATTCTGAAGAGAAGTTGCAGAGATTGGTGGATGAATTTGGTAGGGTATGCAAAAGAAGAAAATTAAAAGTGAATACAGGAAAGAGTAAGGTTATGAGGATAACAAAAAGATTAGGTGATGAAAGATTGGATATCAGATTGGAGGGAAAGAGTATGGAGGAGGTGAATGTATTCAGATATTTGGGAGTGGACGTGTCAGCGGATGGGTCTATGAAAGATGAGGTGAATCATAGAATTGATGAGGGGAAAAGGGTGAGTGGTGCACTTAGGAGTCTGTGGAGACGAAGAACTTTGTCCTTGGAGGCAAAGAGGGGAATGTATGAGAGTATAGTTTTACCAACGCTCTTACATGGGTGTGAAGCATGGGTGATGAATGTTGCAGCGAGGAGAAGGCTGGAGGCAGTGGAGATGTCATGTCTGAGGGCAATGTGTGGTGTGAATATAATGCAGAGAATTCGTAGTTTGGAAGTTAGGAGGAGGTGCGGGATTACCAAAACTGTTGTCCAGAGGGCTGAGGAAGGGTTGTTGAGGTGGTTCGGACATGTAGAGAGAATGGAGCGAAACAGAATGACTTCCAGAGTGTATCAGTCTGTAGTGGAAGGAAGGCGGGGTAGGGGTCGGCCTAGGAAAGGTTGGAGGGAGGGGGTAAAGGAGGTTTTGTGTGCGAGGGGCTTGGACTTCAAGCAGGCATGCGTGAGCGTGTTTGATAGGAGTGAATGGAGACAAATGGTTTTTAATACTTGACGTGCTGTTGGAGTGTGAGCAAAGTAACATTTATGAAGGGTTTCAGGGAAACTGGCAGGCCGGACTTGAGTCCTGGAGATGGGAAGTACAGTGCCTGCACTCTGAAGGAGGGGTGTTAATGTTGCAGTTTAAAAACTGTAGTGTAAAGCACCCTTCTGGCAAGACAGTGATGGAGTGAATGATGGTGAAAGTTTTTCTTTTTCGGGCCACCCTGCCTTGGTGGGAATCGGCCAGTGTGATAATAAAAAAAAAATTAAATTTGAAGCTACCCAATGTTTTAGCTTCGATCACCCTACTAGGCAGACCGTTCCACTCATCAACTACCCCTATTACCAGTGTTCATTTATACATTTTATTAGTGCTTTACATTTATTTGGCATTTTTTTCTGCATATAAATCTATATTTATGCTAGGGAAGTGACCCCTGAAGTGACCTAGAGTCCTTATGAAGGGGGATTCCCCTTCCAAACAATAACCTCTCTTCCCTCTCTCCTCCTCCCTGTCTTCCATTCATCAACAAAGGTATTGTCATGTTGAATGTTCATTCTTTTGTGCATGTAAATCTATCTTTTAGGTAAAAAAAAAAATTGATATTTCTGGGTGTATGGAATGAATTAATTGGATTTGCATTATTTCTTATGGGGAAAATTGATTCGAAAATCGTTTATTTCGATAATAGTCCCACTTCCAGGAACGGATTAAGGACGATAATTGAGGGACCACTGTACGTGTATATAAGGAAATGCCTTCTGCTGAATTAGAATTAAATAAGCTAGGAAGGTTAAACATTACTAACTTAATTTCTCCAAGATGCCAATGTAATTACTAGTTACTAATTATAGGCACTCCCGTGAGGCTTGCAAATTGAAAAAAGAAAACACGTATAAAATTTCTGAATCTTGCTACGTGTTTAGTAATCTGATACAAACAGGATTCATTTGTAAAAATCTGACAAATTTCCGGTTACATTAACAGTGAAACTAAAATCTAACACATTATACTGTTTATTTAAAACTTTAACCCTCTCACTGTCCACATTCCCCTTCCCCCAGATTAAAAACCTCATTTTTTTTTCTCACTACTATTTTAGAAGATTATTTTTCTAAAGATAATGACACCAGGACTGCAAAATTTGATATACAGTAGACCATTACTTAACACAGGTTTATTTTGCACACTTTGGTTATAGCACTATTGAAGAATTGTGGCAGTTTTATACAACACTTTGTAAAACTAACTTAACACGGTTCAGTTTGTGGGAGGGGAAAAAATTTGGAGCGTCGCCCATGGGATACTTCTGGCTGTGGGTTAGACCATCGAGTCAACTGGGGGGGGGACCACCATCCCCTGCCAACCCCACCCCCACCATCCTTGTCCCAGTCTTGAGTTCGTGTGTGTGTAGGACCATTCTCTGCTAGGGACTAGCTGTATTTATTTTTGTTTGTGGACTGAGTTTAGACCTTGTAATTACCATATATTGTATCTGCCAAGCAGTCATGACACCCGGTAGGCATACCAGTGTTGCTGAAAGTGGCAAGAATAGGTATAAGCATTTAAGTCTTAGACTTTACAAAGAAAATAGAGATATTAGACAAAAGATAGCCTGTGGCCATAATGAAGCATCACTTTGGCACATATAAAGAATGAGGTAATTATAAGTTTGTGATTTACTGACTGGCTGGACTTGCTCGACTTGGCTGGACTTGCTCGACTGGACTTGACATGACTTTTGCTTGCTACACTCCCTGCCTCCCTTCCACACTCCATTTTCCTGCTACACTCCCTGCCTGCGAAATGTTTGGATGAACGAGCAGAAGCTTCCTCACATGCCCAGAGAGACCCTGACTCATGAGATGTGCGAGCGGCTGTGGCTGCTGGGTGGACGGGTACAATACGGCCGATAAGCAAAATAATGGCCGATAAGCAGAACAGCTGATAACCGAGGGTCCACTGTAGCAGGATGTACCTCAAATCTTGCATGTTTGAGACAAAAACGCACCAGCAATCCTACCCTTATGTAAAACAATTACAGGTTTCCATTTTACACTTGCTAGGCAGGATGGTAGTACCTCCCTGGGCAGTTGCTGTCTACCAACCTACTACCTCCCACAGAATTGATTTACCTTCATCAAATAATGTATGTATATAATTTCTTTGCAGCAGTGAGAATTGTGATATTACAAAGACAAAGCGCAAGGATAGAATTTATGAAGACCCTATACCACCTCTTGTCAAGAAGAAGACTACTTTTGTTGCAGTTGCTGTTCAGACAGACAAAATGCATCCCTCCATCAACATAGTGCCAGACGAGTCAAAAGTAGAAGTGCCCAATATCTCAAAAGTTGACAAAACTATTAACATGTTAACATGTGGTAAGTAGTCTTTTCTTCCTTTTATCTCATCCTTTCTTCCTTTTATCTCGTCCTCTCTTCCTTCCTTCCTTTTATCTCATCCTTCATTCCTTCCTTTTATCGCATCCTTTCTTCCTTTTATTGCGTCCTTCCTTTTTTTTATCTCCTCCTTTTTTCCTTCCCATTCTCTTCCTTCCTTCTGGTATCCTGGCCATTGCTTTCGGTCACAAACTTGGGAAGAGAGGAGTCTCAGATTTTCCAGGGAGTCAGATATAGCTTACCGCCGGGCATGCTGAACAAGAACTACTGAAATGGCGTTCCCACAAAGCACTGCTGCCCCCCCCCTCTCTCTCTCTCTGTCTCTCTCTCTCTTTAAACAGGGTTTGACAAGATAAAGGATCCCTAGCTTTATTGACAAGCTATTTATAGGTTAAGGATTCCTAACTTTATTGGCAAGCTAAGAGCTGTTACCTACATCAGCTCATTTGAAAGAATTTTTATTGTTATGAGACATACAAGTAAGGAACAGGATGAAATTGGAGCCATCTGTGGGCCAGCATTTTCATTTGATCAACTGACTTTATCTCGTTGACATCATTATGCTGTACGAATGTGTTCCATACTCGAGTCATCCTGGGTATATATGATCTCAGATGGAGTGATGTTCTGGAGAAGGGTACAGCCAGAGTGAAGTTGCTGCTTTCTGCCAGTCTTGTGGCATAAAAGCTTTTTCACGCTGTCCTCGAAGTGGATCCAAGTGTGGTACTTTGACAATATTGGCCTTGTACATAACAGTAAGGCCACCCACATCCCTCCTATGTTGAAGGCTCTGCTGAAACGACAGATCTATCCAGGATGGGTCCAGGCGAGAGACGAGATGTCTTGCTCTGTTCTCTACTCTGTCAAGCAGTCGCAGATGAGAGGGGGGCAGGCAAACCAAGAAAGTGGAGCATACTCGAGGTTTGAGTGTACTTGTGCCTCGTACAGAATCTTGCAACCCCTACTGTCAAGTAGATGCGAGATACGGCGAAGTGCTGTAAGCTTCCTGGCTGCCTTGTTTGCAAGATTTACACCATGGTTCTTCATGGTTAGTTTGGAGTCAAATTTCACCCCAAGGATATCAACTTCTTCTCCAGGTGCCAACACCCTTCCATTCATCCTTACTACTGCACCAGCATTACCATCATGGTGCCTAGAGATGATCATCATCATTTGCGTTTTCTCAGGTGCAAATGTTACTTGCCATCTATTTCCCCAAGCTGATATACCTCTCAGCTGGTGATTGATGTAGCTTAGAGCAGCTGGCATTTCTTCCTTTGGATAAGTGAATGTCAGTGTACAGTCGTCTGCATATGCATGTGATTCTGGGATGAGATGAAGGTCGTTAAAGTAGACATTCCATAACAATGGTCCCAGCACGCATCTTTGTGGAACACTTGCCCCAATAGGATGTTTTGCTGATTCCGTTCCATTGAGAACTACACTTAGAGATCTACCATGAAGGTAATCACTGAGGAGACATAGTGTAGAGCCTGCAATTCCCAGTGCTTGAAGTTTTGCTAAGAGGCCCTGGTGCCACACCCGGTCGAAAGCGCCAGCAATGTCCAGTGCTACCACACAGCTGACTTTGGATTCATCCAGTGACTGGTGCCACTTAGTGGAGAGGTTTAACAACAGATAAGCAGCAGAGTAACCTTTCCTGAAGCCATATTGACGATCACAAAGTAGTGAGTGGTAGTCAAAAAACTCTGTCATTTGTCTTAAGATTATTGTCTCAAGGATCTTACCAGTGATTGACAGGAGTGACACTGGTCTGTAGTTGCTGATTTCTGCTCTGCTCTTCTTTTTGTGAACAGGGACTACATTTGCCTCTTTCCATAGAGAGGGCCATTTACACTGTACTAGGCAGTGCTGAAAGATGCCAGTTAGAGGTGCTGCTAGCTGGTCTGCACATCTCATCAATCTTGGGCTCAACTTGTCTGGGCCCACAGCCTTTTCTTGGTCAAGCAATTTAAGAAGGAAATGCACCTCCTGCCTTATTGTCACCACTGACAGTTTTGACACAGTTCTTGCAGCTAGCCAAGAAGGGTCCCTTGCTGGATCAGGAACTTGCATTTTGGTAGCAAAGTGTTCAGCAAAGAGGTCCGCCTTCTCTTGACTACTAGTAGAGGTGGTCCCATCCTGTTGATTTAGAGGTGGAATGAGTTCATCAGGCAGATAACCTTGACCAGGGACCACCAGGTTTTGGAGCCTACCCTACCTGATGCTAGCTTTCTTTTTGTGTCCACCTCCCATTTAGCAATGGCCCACTGTTGAACATCACCCATATGCCTACAGGCTTGCCTATGCAAGTTCCTGTTATAGGTGGTAGGATGTCTTATACCATCGCCATGCTTTGTACTTAGCAGTAGCAGCCTCTATACAACGAAAGCCAAACCAAGGCTGATCTGTAGGCTTCGTCACATATTGCCGGTGAGGAATGTGTTCTTGTTGTAGATTAAGGATGTGTCCAGTGAAAGCTTTCACTTGGTTGTCAACATCCCCTTGGAGAAGAGCATTCCAATCGGTGGTGGAGAGCTCAGAGCATAGGGCTGGCCAGTTACCGCTTTCCCATAGACAGGTTGTGCGTGTGGACTCCCCACCTCGTTCTGTTGGGATCTTAAGTGTCGTAAAAACAGCCTTGTGGTCAGACGATCCAACGTAGCTGAGGGGTTGACAAGTGACTATGCCTTCTGCCAGATCTATCTATATCTATCTCACTCACTCACTCTCTCTCACTCACTCTCTCTCACTCACTCTCACTCACTCACTCTCTCTCACTCACTCTCTCTCACTCACTCTCTCTCACTCTCACTCTCTCTCACTCTCACTCTCTCTCACTCTCACTCTCTCTCACTCTCTCTCACTCTCTCACTCACTCACTCACTCACTCACTCACTCACTCACTCACTCACTCACTCACTCACTCACTCACTCACTCACTCACTCACTCACTCTCTCACTCTCTCACTCACTCTCTCACTCTCTCACTCTCACTCTCTCACTCACTCTCTCTCTCACTCTCTCTCTCTCTCACTCTCTCACTCTCTCTCTCACTCTCTCTCTCTCTCTCTCTCTCTCTCTCTCTCTCTCTCTCTCTCTCTCTCTCTCTCTCTCTCTCTCTCTCTCTCTCTCACTCTCACACTCTCTCACTCTCTCACACTCTCTCACACACACGCGCGCACACACACACACACTATATTGAGAGCACTGGGCGAGAGAACAGATCTGTTTGGACAGTTAAGGGGTTAATGTAGGTAATGGAAGTTGGCAAGTTAGATGCATAATTTCAGGATGAGGATTGGATCTTGAGGGTTGGGCCTCTGCAGGAAGCAGGCCTGGGCTCAGGCACATGACTGGGTGAGGCAAGGGGACATCAGGTAGTAGTGCCACAAGAGCTGCCTCCCAAATCAGTTTCAGACCATGGCCAGGCTCTGTAAGTAGAAAAACTCTCAGAACTCATCAAAGATATAACCTAACTCATTCAGTTGCAGTCTTGCCAGAATTGCATGAACACTGCACCACATCTAGATATCCCTATAAACTGCACCATTATTTATTGTAGAATAGTTCAGAAATTGAAAGTTTATTGTAATAAAAGCATAAATAAAACTTAATTTGTTTGCAGTTAAACTTGATAGTGTTAGTTGGGTGCTAAATCCCTAGCAGATGCAAATATTCTGCTTTTGTAAACTTTTTTTTTTATCTAAACTTTAATATTAGTCATGTAAGAACAGACTTTCCACTTAATGTTTTACAAGCAATTTTTTGCTAATTTCAGTCAGGGATTGTAATAAAAATAAAAGGCAACATCTTACATGGGAGTACATTGTGAAAACATTATAAACAAAGCACGTACAATGAAATTTAAAATAGTAAAGTATGACCAAATTATCTTAGCTTTGTTGAACCACTTTGAAAACTTGTCGATGAACATTGAACATGCCTTGTATGAATGAATTAGGAAAATCTAGATGTTTCAAATATAATCAGACAATAGAAGGCAAACTTTTATGGAAATTGTAATACAGCCAGATGCTTCTCTGAATTTATAGACCATTAAAAAATGGAGGCAAAGAGAATGTACGAGACCAGTGGTATCAACACTCTTGTGTGGGTGTAAAGTATGGGTTGTCACTGTAGTAGTGAGGAGGAGGCTGGAGGCAGTGGAGATGTCATGTCTAAGGGCAGTGTGTGGTATAAATACAGTGGACCCTCAACCAATGGCATTAATCCATTCCAGAGGGCTTGCCATTGGTAGAATTAATTTTCCCCATAAGAAATAAAGGAAATCGAATTAATCCGTTCCTGACACCCCCAAAGTCTGAAAAAAAAAATTTACACGAAATATACATTTCATAAACAATAATTAAATGCCACTTAACTTTATTGTGGAGTTGTTGTTGAGTGATGTGCCAGCAGCAGGAGAAATTCAGAATTGTCAATTGCTTGGAAGGAGAATCCCCTTCCAGAAGAACTTCAGGTACCAAGTCCTTTGGTGGGGTTACCTCCCTCCTTGGTTTTTTTAATGCCAGTAGAACCAGCTTGAGTCACTGGATCCCTGTCACACAAAATAGCTGTCCAGAGAGCTCTGTTTTTCACGTGCCCTTAGGATTTCCCTAAAATGGGACACAAGAGTGTCATTGTACATGTTGCCGATGCGGCTTGCAACTTCAGTGACAGGATAAAATTCTTCAATAAATGCTTGCACCTTTGTAAACATTGAACACATTTCCCTAATCCTTGAAGTCATTTTCCTCCGTCTCTCTTCATCCTGCTCTGAAGAACATTCCTGAGATGTGATCTGTTGCTGTTGCTCCTGAAGCTCTTGCGGGTCTGCAGTGGTAAGTTCTTCCTCGTCGTTCTGCACCAACTCTTCCATATCCTCGCCACAAACCTCCAGCCCCAAGGACTTCCCCAATGACACAATAGCTTCCACTACTGGCATAGCCTCCTAAGGGTTAACCCCAAACCCTTCAACATCCCTCTGTTCTACACATTCTGGCCAGTTTCCTTCAAGCCGTACCTATAAGGTTTACACACCTGAGGATATTGAAGTGATCTTTCCAAAACTCTCTTAGGGTCAATTGAGTGTCTGAGGTCACTTCAAAGCACTTTTGAAACACTGCTTTTGTGTAGAGGTTTTTTGAAGATAGAAATGACCTGCTGGTCCATGGGCTGGAGGTCCGGAGCTGGGTGGTACGGTTAGTCATGTTCAGTTACAATACAGTTGCAGTATACACGTGCCCCCAGTGACCATGACTTCCTCACCCTGTTCGCATCGCTATTGGGCCGTGCGGACGTGCTGCGCAGTAGCTCCTGATTGAGTTGGCTTTTGCGCAGTGTTGACGTGTACTTAGCTCTGTGAAGACCTGTTTGCGCGATCTCTACGAATTGAAGCAAGATGCCCTCCATTGAGCAACTTTACCAACAGCTTAAAGAAGAATTGAGGATGGCGAAGGTGGAGATTCGGCAAATGACCGAGGAAAACAAGAAGATTCATAGTAGTCCTCCTGTTTTGAGTCCTCAGGTCAAGAAGGGAAACTGGTCAATGGCTGGACAGCAGGGAACGAAGTTGACGAATGGAAAGGTAGAAGCGATGAAGAAGAAAGAGACTGCCGTGGAAACATCTAATACATTCTCAGTGCTACCCGACAAATGTGAGTCGACTACTGGGAACAACACGACGAACGACACCAAGGAAGGTAAGAATATTGTTGTTGTTGGGGATAGCCAAGTTAGGTATATGGATAGGGCATTCTGCTTGAAGGACAGGAGTAGGAGACAGAGAGTTTGCTTTCCTGGGGCTGGGATGGAGGATATTGTTAGCCGTCTGGATGACGTCATGAGAGGTAATGGGAGCAATCCTATTATCTGTCTCAGTGCTGGAGGCAACGATGTTGGCAGACGTAGGAGTGAAGACCTGATTAGCAGGTATAGGTCAGCAATAGAAATAATTAGGGGGAAGGGTGGGAACCCTGTCATATCTGGTATTTTGCCAAGGAGAGGAGTTGGAAATGAATGGTTGTCCAGGGCAATTGGTGTCAATTGCTGGCTGGACAAATACTGTAAGGAAAATGCAGTAACATTCATTGACAACTGGGACCTTTTCTATGGCAGAAATGACATGTATGCCAGGGATGGGGTTCACTTATCTTGGTCTGGGGTGGTAGCACTGGCAACTGCAGTGGAGGGAGCAGTTAGGACTTTAAACTAGGAATAGTTAGTGGTATGGGTTTTGGCAGGAAAACAGTGAAGTCCCAGTGTAGTAATATTACGAGTTCTAGGGGAACTAGTAATAAGCAGAACGAGGTAGATATTGAAAAGCCAGGGACTTTGGGTGATAAGGACAGTAATAGGTTTAGTAGAAAAACAGAAATGAGCAGGAAGGGTAAAGAGAAAGGAGAGTCTTTCAAGGTTTATTATGCTAATTGCCGTAGTGCTAGGAATAAGATGGACGAGTTGAGATTAGTTGCTAGTGCAGGTAACATTGATGTATTTGCCTTAACTGAGACGTGGTTTAATTCAAAAAGTCGGGACATGCCTGCGGAATGTCATATTCAGGGTTTTAAATTGTTCCAAGTAGATAGAAGTATCGGGAAGGGGGGTCGGGTGGCGTTGTATGTCCGAGATCGCTTGAACTGTTGCATAAAAACGGGTATTAAGTCTGAAGTAACACATACAGAGTCTGTTTGAATAGAATTTTCAGAGGGGCATGAAAAACTGATTTTATGAGTGATATACCGTCCCCCAAACTTAGATAGGGACCAAGGGAGACTACTATGCGAGGAAATTGTTAAGGCCACAAGGCACGATAATGTAGTAATTTTAGGAGACTTTAACTTTAGTCATATTGATTGGAATTTCTCGACTGGGAATTTAGAATCATACGACTTCTTAGAAGTAGTTCAGGATTGTTTTTTGAAGCAGTTTGTGACAGAACCTACAAGGGGAAATAACCTGCTTGACTTAGTTATTGCAAACAATGAATCCCTTGTTAATAATTTAGAAATTTCAGAGGAACTGGGTGCTAGCGACCACAAATCAATTACATTTAGCATTGAATGGAAGTACGATAGTAGCGATAACTCAGTAACAGTCCCAGATTTTCGCTTAGTAGATGACGATGGGCTTAGAGAACACTTATCTGTTGACTGGGGTAACGAAGTGAGCTATCAATATGACAGTTTTCTGAACACTATACATGCTGCTCAGAGAACGTTTATCTCATATCATATAAAGAAATTAGATCAAATAGAAATGACCCAAAATGGATAATAGGCTCAAATATCTACTAGGGCATAAGAAAGGAATTTATAGGCGTATCAAAAGAGGTGAGGGTCATCTTATGAATCAGTATATTGACATTAAGAGGGACATTAAAAAGGGGATAAGAAAAGCTAAAAGGGACTATGAAATTAAAGTTGCTAGGGATTCTAAAACTAACCCAAAAAAATTTTTCCAGGTCTATAGAACAAAAGTTAGAGATAAGATAGGTCCCCTTAAAAATAACTATGGGCACCTTACTGACAAAGAGAATGAAATGTGCTCGATTTTTTATAATTATTTTCTCTCAGTTTTTACACAGGAAGACCCTAACAATATTCCAGTAATTAATTTTTATAGTGGGCTAGAAGAGGATAAATTATGTAACATCACAGTCACTAGTGAAATGGTTGCGAAGCAGATAGACAGACTGAAGCAAAATAAGTCGCCGGGTCCTGATGAGGTTTTTTCAAGGGTTCTTAAGGAATGCAAAATGGAACTCTATGAACCATTAACTAATATTTTTAATTTATGTCTTCAAACAGGTGTAGTGTCTGATATGTGGAAGATGGCTAATGTAATTCCTATTTTTAAAACGGGGGACAAGTCGTTACCGTCAAATTACCGCCCAATAAGCCTGACCTCAATTGTAGGCAAATTACTAGTCAATTATAGCTGAGATTATAAGAAGCCATCTCGATAAGCATAGCTTGATTAATGATACTCAGCATGGATTCACAAGAGGCCGGTCTTGTCTAACTAATTTATTAACTTTCTTCAGTAAAGCTTTTGAGGCTGTTGACCACGATAAAGAATTTGATATTTACTTAGATTTTAGTAAGGCTTTTGATAGAGTTCTGCACCATAGACTGTTAAAGAAAGTGGCAGCTCATGGCATTGGGGGAAAAGTGCTCTCGTGGATCGAGTCATGGCTCACTGACAGGAAGCAGAGAGTGTCCATAAATGGGGTTAAATCCGAGTGGGGATCTGTAACAAGTGGCGTTCCACAGGGATCAGTCTTGGGCCCGTTGTTTATAATATACAGTGGACCCCCGGTTAACGATATTTTTTCACTCCAGAAGTATGTTCAGGTGCCAGTACTGACCGAATTTGTTCCCATAAGAAATATTGTGAAGTAGATTAGTCCATTTCAGACCCCCAAACATACACGTACAAACGCACTTACATAAATACACTTGCATAATTGGTCACATTCGGAGGTAATCGTTATGCGGGGGTCCACTGTATATCAACGATCTTGATGAAGGAATTACTAGTGATATGAGCAAATTCGCCGATGACACAAAGATAGGTAGGATAATTGATTCAAACGTAGATGTTGTGGAACTTCAGGAGGATTTAAACAAACTATTCTTGGTCAGAAAAGTGGCAGATGCAGTTCAATGTAGATAAATGCAAGGTTCTGAAGCTCGGGAGTGCCCATAACCCTAGTACTTATAAGTTAAATGATGTAGAACTTCGCCATACAGATTGTGAAAAGGACTTGGGGGTTATGGTGAGCAGCAACCTTAAACCAAGACAGCAATGCCTAAGCGTACGTAATAAGGCAAATAGATTAATGGGATTTATATCAAGAAGTGTAAGCAACAAAAGTCCAGAGGTCATACTGCAGCTTTATACATCATTAGTAAGGCCTCACCTAGATTATGCAGCTCAGTTCTGGTCTCCGTATTACAGAATGGACATAAATTCGTTAGAAAACATTCAGCGTAGGATGACTAAATTAATACATAGCATTAGAAATCTTCATTGTGAAGAAAGATTGAAGACTCTTAAGTTACATTTACTTGTTAGATGAAGAATGAGGGGAGACCTGATCGAAGTGTATAAGTGGAAGATAGGTATTAATAAAGGGGATACATATTAATAAGGTCTTGATGTCTCTCCAAGAGAGAACCCGCAGTAATGGATTTAAATTAGATAAGTTTAGATTTAGAAAGGACATAGGAAAGTATTGGTTTGGAAATAGGGTAGTTGATGAGTGGAACAGTCTACCTAGTTGGGTTATTGAGGCTGGGACTTTGGGTAGTTTCAAATTTAGGTTGGATAAGTACATGAGTGGGAGGGGTTGGATTTGAGTGGGACTTTCACATCAGAGCTTATTTCTTGGGTGGCATTGAAAATTGGGTTGGACAAATGTTTTGTTAGTGGGATGAATTGTAAAGGACCTGCCTAGTATTGGCCAACAGGCCTCGTGCAGTGTGCCTCCTTTCTTATGTTCTTATGTATTTGGAAGCAAAAACTTCACCTTAACGAAACCAAACTCCCCTGCAATTTCCTCTTGCAAGTCGTGAGGATGAGCAGGAGCATTGTCCATTACCAGGAGGCACTTGAGTGGCAATTTCTTTTTCTGGAGGTATTTTGATCAGTGGGGCCAAACACGCCATAAAACCAGTCGAAGAAAAATACCCTAGTGACCCCATGCCTTACTGTTTGATCTCCACAGCACACACAAATTACCCTTGACGATATTGTTTTTCCTGAATACTGGGAGTTTGAGTGATACACCAATAAAGGCTTCACTTGGCAATCACCACTAGCATTACTACATAACATTTATGTCAGCCTGTCTTTCATAGGCTTATGTCCTGGGAGTGCCTTTTCCTCCTGAGTAATGTAGGTCTTGTTTGGCATTTTTTCCAAAACAGGCCTGTTTTGTCACAATTAACCCTTTGACTGTTTTGGTCGTATATGTACGTCTTATGCGCCACTGTTTCGGACGTATTTATACGCATAAATTCTAGCCGCTTCAAATCAAGCAGGAGAAAGCTAGTAGACCCACATGTGAGAGAATGGATGTGTGTGCTCAGTGTGCACCACATAAAAAAAATCCTGCAGCACGCAGTGCGTAATGAGAAAAAAAACCGACCGTTTTTTTTTTTTTTTTTTTTTTTTTTTTTTTTTTAATGCCGACTTTGAGGTGTATTTTTGTATAGTATTTATTGTTGTATTCTCGTTTTCATGATCTCGCGTGATAAAATGGAAAACATATTACAGAAATAGAGATGATTTTGAATAGTTTCACGATGAAAACTACCTTGAAATTGAGCTCAAAGTAGTGGAAATGTTCGATTTTTACCAATGTACAGGAGTAAGCAAATCACACCACATGTCCAATACACATCATCTGGGGAATCTAATATTCTTTCACTAGTGCACTGATATTATTTATACCATTTTTACAATAATGAAGTAGTCTGCATAACAGTAAATTGTATTTTTTGTATGAATAAAAAATCAAAATAGAAAGCAGGAGTAATATAAGAGGGGCCTAGAGATATGTCGGCATTGTTCATTCTGGACCCTATTTTGAAATTGGCATCTTTTTTAATTTGTGTGAAATTGGCAAATTGCCAATTTCTGACCACTTTATTGGGTAGTTCAAATCGGTAATTGGGCAGTTTCTTGTACTCAACTGATAGAAAAAATGGAGTTCTAAAGAAATAGCTATGAGTTTGATCAACTGGAACAACGGAATTGGCCAAAAACAGGGCTCAAATTCGGCGAAATTGCTGATGCGTATGTCGCCAAGACCGCTAACTTCATGGGAGCATAATTCCATGAGTTTTCAACCAAATTTCGTACTTTTGGTGTCATTACCATTGGGAAAAGATTCTCAGTCATTTCATAATATTTTTTTTTTTTTCCAGAAATTTTGCAACATAGAATGACAGTTTCAGAAAGGGGCTTGCAACTGTCAAAGGTTTAAACACTTGTTCAAACTTTAGGTTTTCAATCTCTATGTATTCCTTAACCCTTAAACTGTCCAAATGTAGATCTACGTTTTTTCAACATCTGAAAGTATGTAAAAAAAGTTATTTTTTTTTTTTATATTTGAAAACGTGTAAAAAACTTTGATCTACTTTTGGAGCACTATGCATGTGAACGTAGATCTGCTTGGACAGTTTAAGGGTTAAAGTCCTTCACATATTTTTCAGCCGCATTTTTTTCTGAACTGGCTACCTCGCCGTGCCTTACCACACTGTGTATGCCACTACAAATCTTAAATCTCTCAAACAAGCCTTTGCTGGCCTTAAATTCATCAGCAGCAGCACTATTTTGAGGCATTTTCTTAATGAGATCATCATGCAACTTCCTTGCCTTTTCACAAATTATAGACTGAGAAACACTGTCACCTGATAATTGTTTTTCATTTATCCATACCAATAAGTCTCTCTACCTCTTCAACTATTTGTGGTCTCCGTTTTGAAAAGATACTTGAACTTTTCGCAACAACAATTTCCTTGATTGCCTGCCTGTTCACCAAGATAGTACTGATGGTTGAATGTGGTTTGTTTTATTGCCTTTCCAACTAAGCCATACACACTCCACTCCCGTATTTTTCAATGATCTCCTTCATTTCCATCGTAATTCTCGCCCTTTTTAACACAGGCTTGGCACTAGAAGCTTTCTTGGGACCCATGGTGGCTTAGCAGTTCCAAGCACTAGAAATAGTGGAATAATCCAAAATATATGGGAGGCACACATGGAAACCAACCGCAACAGCTTGTAAACAATGGCACACTGGCTCTTGGAGTGGCTGGGCCCGCTCAGGCCTCACTCCGGGCACATCAACACGTTCCGGACAAACGTTGTTGGTTAAGTTTTTTGCCGTTGGTTAAGGTATTTTTTCTACGGCAAAAAGCGCCATTAGACAAAATTGCTGTTACTTAATGCCGCCTTTAGTTGAGGGTCAGCTGTATTAGGCAGAGAATTCGTAGTGTGGAAATAGGTGTAGAGTTACTAAAAGTATTATTAAGAGGGCTGAAGAGGTGTTGAGGTGGTTTGGTTATTTAGGGAGGATGGAGCAAAATAGGATGACTTGGATGGTGTATAAATCTGTAGTGGAGGGGAGGAGGAGTAGGGGTCATCCTAGGAAAGAGTGGATGGAGGGAGGGAGGGGGTTAAAGATGTTCTGTGTGCAAGGGGCCTGGACATGTAGCAGGCATGTGTGAGCTTGTTATATTGGATTGAATGGAGACAAGTGGTTTTTGGGACCTGATGAGCTGTTGGAGTGTGGGCAGGGTAATATTGTGTGAAGGTATTAAGGGAAACTAATTAGTCAAACTTGAGTTCTGGAGATGGAAAGTAAAATGCCTGCACTGTAAACGAATGTTTTGGGATATTGACTCTTTGGAGTGACATCTAAACTGTCATGTCTGGGCACCTCTGCTAAGACAGTGATTGTGTGAATGATGGTTAAAGTGTTTCCTTTTTGGGTCACCCTGCCTCTGTGAGAGACAGCCTATGTGTTTAAAAAAATATTTATTTCAGTCCTACAGCTCTATACTGTACAAAAGTATACAGTATACCTGCACAATTGCTACACTATTGTATTGAATCACTCTTGTACTGGTAGTAGGCTATAAACATTTCAGTACCAGCTTTTTATACAGTAGTACTGTATATCTTAAGAACACAGTATAACAAAGTATTCTGTATTTCAGATAATGCTCCATCTGAATATTGGGAAAGCTTAGCAGAGAAAAGACGCATTGCACTAGAAGAAACCTTAACTGAAAACCATAGACTCCATGAAGAAAATGTAAATCTTAAACAAGAGGTATCAGAATTAAAAAAGGAGAATACTCTCCTGGAGGAGATGATTGATGAAGCAAAACATCTTGCACTGTTAGTAGAGGTAATGTGGTTTCTGATACTGTTAGTGTTGTCATAGAGAATTAATTGAATGCTTGGGTGTTGGCAAGAGGTGTGGGATCAAAAGATGAAGAATCTAACAGCAAGTGGGAGTTGACAGTTGTTTTTTCCTGATGACACCGTGCTTTTGAGAGACTGAAGAGAAATTGCAGAGGTTGGTGACCAAGTTTAGAAGGGTATGTAAGGAGAGTAAGGTGTTCCATATAACAAAAAATTTAGTTAATGAATGATTGAATATCAGATTGGAGAGAGGGAATATGGAGGAAGTGAATGTATTCAGATATTTGGTAGTGGATTTGTCAGTTAGACAGCTTTATGAAAGACAAACTGAACCATAGAATTGACAAGGAGGAATAAGGTAAGTGGTGCACTGAGGAGTCTGTGGAGACAAAGAACATTATCCATGTAAGCAAAAGGGGAAATGTATGAGAGTTTAGTGGTACCAACACTGTGGATGTGAGGTATGGGTTATGAATGTTGCAGTGAGGAGACTGAAGGCAGTGGAGATGTCATATTTAACCCATTGGGGGTCGACAGGTCCTCTCAGAGACTTATTCTCAGGGTCGGCCAAATTTCAAAAAAAAAAAAAAAAAAAATTCTTGTGAAAAGATGGAGAATCTTTTCCCGATCATAATGACACCAAAAGTATGAAATTTGATGGAAAACTTACGGAATTATGCTCTTGCGAAGTTAGATGTCTCGACAATGTTTACGCATTGGCGATTTTGCCCACTTTGAGCCCTATTTTCGGCCAATTCCAGTGTACTAGTCAACAAAAATCATGACTATTTCGCTAAAACTCCATTTTTTCTATCGAATGAGTACAAGAAACCACCCATTTACTGATTTCAACTATCCAATAAAGTGGTCAGAATTTAGCAATTTTGCCAATTTCACACATTTCAAAAGATGCCAATTTCCAAATAGGGTCCAGAATAAACAAGGACATTCCTGGCACTAAAATAACATTTCCTCTGTTCATTAGTCACGTCCCCATGCCCCTCTTACATTCTTTTGCTTTCCATTTTGAATTTTTATTCTCACAAAAAATAGAAGATTTACTGTTATGCAGACTACTGCATTAGTGTAAAAATGGTATAAATAATATCAGCACACTTGTGAAAGAATATTACTCGCCAGTTGACGTGTATTGGACGCTTAGCTTGATTTGTTTACTTTTGAACTTTGGTAAAAATCGAACATTTCTGCTACTTTGAGCTCAATTTCAAGGTACTTTTCATTGTAAAACCAGTCAAAATCATTTCAATTTCTGTAATATGTCTTTGATTCTATAAAATGAGACCTGGAAAACTAGAATACAACAATAAATACCATACGAAAATACAGTGCAAAGTCGCTGTTTTAATCCAAAAACACTGAGTTTTTTTTTCTCGTGCACTGTGTGCTGCATGATTTTTATACTGCGCACAATGACCACATAGACCCATTCTTTCATTTGTAGGCCTACCAGCTTTCTCACTAGATTCGAAGGCGCTAGAATTTATGAGTACTAGTACGTCAAGGACCCTGGCACGTAAGCCGTACTAGTACGGCCGAAACCCTGAAAGGGTTAAACAGTGTATGTAATTTATAAATAAGAAATATTTACATTTAAATTTATAAATAAGTAAGTTTATTCAGGTATACACAAATACAGTTACAGGTCCGCCATCACAAATCCAGCAATCAGTTATTCGGCACTAATTTTGGCTAGCATAATTTCAAATTTCCAGGGTCGCTACACCAACCTGCTGGTACTGTTTGGTGGCGCTACTTGCTGCATAAGTCATTCCAATTTCTTTTTCTCCATTTATTGTTTTAACCTGCTTACTTTTAGCCCTAGCCATGGTTCCAATGAATAAAAGAAATGCTTCTCATTATGTAAAGCACCTACACAGTACATTATCCATTAAAGATAAGGTGGCTTTGAAGCCACTGTCGGTTGCCATGAGCTCAGTCTCGTGAAGCAGGAGAATATGCTTTATTATTATGCTAATATCAACACTACAGCTTATTTGTCTATCACAGTTGATCTAATATGGCATAAGAAACAATATAAATAACATAAAACATGTTAAATACTCCAGAATTAATATTTGGCATAACACCGAGCAATTCGACGGAGGTATGAAGAGGATATGGTATACAAATACCATTCTCCTATCCCTGTCTTGGCGGCTTTAATATATATTAAAGAAAATGGAGTGCAGCACAGGTTTAACTGTGATATACACTCGTACTGCACCATAAACATGAAACAAATGTTAATTCTACACTTTATCGCTGGCTGGCACTATAGCCTGTGTCGATACCTGCTGATTTAGTATTGTAAATAGCATATTATTATTATAATCAAAAAGAAGCGCTAAGCCACAAGGGCTATACAGCGTGTAAATAGCATAGAATCACTGAATCACTGCAGAAGGCACATTCTCCCCTCTCTCTTCCTCCTCTACCTTGGTACTTTGCTGCTAGTTTTTTCTTGAATTCTTTTGTTTCCTTCTTTATCACAGGGCTGGCACTAGAAACTTTCTTGGGGCCCATGGTGGCTTATTTAGCAGTTACAAGCACTAAAGACACTGGAATAATACAAAATATATTGCAGGTACACTTGGAATTGACCGAAACAGCTTGTAAACACTGGCTGTACATGGAGTCTTGGAATGGCTGGGCCCGCTCAGGCCTCACTCCGGTCCCATGGACAAGTTCGGGACAAACATCATTAGAAGAGTTTTTCAACATTAGTTGAGCCTTTTTTTTTTTTTTTTTTTTTTTTTTTTTTACACCAAAGAGCGCCATTAGACAAATTTGCCGTTACTTAATGCCGCCGTTAGTTGAGGGTCCACTGTATGTCCCTGAAAAGTACTCGAGGACCTAGTCCCAAATCTGCACACTGCCATAACATACTGGAGTGAGAGATGTGGGAGATAGTGCACAGATAAACCCGGTGAAAAGTAGGGAGTGCAGTAGGCACAGATCATTCAATATCTTACCAGAAGGTATCAGAGAAGCTAATGGAACAAGTGTAGATGTCTTCAAGAAAAAGCTTTTCTGGACAAGTATCATCACCAGGTGCTAGACCAACCAGGTTTTGATGGATATGTGAAGCAGCAGACCTCCAGGAGCAACAACTTGGTTTATCAGTCTAGCACCAGACAAGCCTGTCCCATTGCTGGGCTTCAAGAGTAGAAAGATTCTCGGAACTCATCATAGAAAAGTTATTATAAAAAATTATTTCAAAATGAAAATATTCAGTTAGATATCCATAGTTTCATAGCCAAGTAGCATTTCTCATTGAAAATCTGGTAGCACCTCTTATTAGCCCCTGAATACCTGCTTGGCATTGTTCCTTCAATGTACCTTCTAGGGAGCCACAGATTGGTTCATATTAAATGGTACATGGGTTCTATATCCAGGGTGTCAAATGTTTTTTGGGGGTGCTGGGGGTGTTCCTTACATGTAACTTAAAATTGTTTAAAGCCATATTTTTCATGTGTACCTGTGTTTGTTTTACCAGATGTTTGTATATGGATGGTTTTTACTGAGGCGAGTTTAGTTTGCAAGAGTTGTGTGTAGATAAAGTAGCATCCTGGTTTTTGTATTGAGCTCTGAAATTTCATTTGGTACCAAATCTCACTAAATTCTTAAATTTTCTTCATTTGCAAATTATTTACATTGCAAATCTATACAACCATCAAATTAAATATTAGTTTCTCTAAAGTGCATTTAATTATTTTTGCATATAGGTTAGGATTTACTGCATTATAAGTTTTGCATTGATGCTCTCTTTGTGGCTAGCTCATCTGATATTCTGTTTTTTCTCACATCAAAGAGCTACCTCTGCATTGGCATTTCTTCATAAATTTCATTAAACTGAAAAAATTACTCTTCATTCCCTTCTAAATTTTCAACAGTATTATCTCATGAATATCATTTATCACATACCCTGTTATGTGTAACATTTTCTAAAGAACATTTTTCACTCATCTGCTTTGACCTTCAAAATGTTTTACTGGTATCCTATGTTGTTTTACATTAATATGTACCAATAGATAACATCCTTTGAACTCAAAGCCTTTGCAAATCAGAATACTCTTAAGTAATATATTATTATTATAATCAAAAAGAAGCGCTAAGCCACAAGGGCTATACAGCTTAAGTAATATAGCTTTAGAATTTGGACAAAATTAAAAATACTGTAGCTGTTTAATTCTTTGTGCACAAACTGAATTGTATATATTTTTTAGTCTCTTACAGGTGAAGTAGACTCGAAAGAACATCAAGCAAACAAATAAGATGTGGAGGGCTCCTGAAGTGATGTGTAAATATTGGTAATGAAGATGTTGCATGATAGTTACTACTGCTCCTGCTTGTCACTATTTTAAGAAATTTTCAGTCCATATAATCTTGACTTGTGTTGTATATAAGTTAATGTGAATTAAATTTCCAAGTGTATTTATGTATTTTTCATTAGGTTCTTAGTCAGGTACTGATGACATGATTTGAATTTTATCTTTTGTATTATGTAATTTTGCTTCCTAACCAAATATTTTAACTTGAATGATATTTTTGTTTAGTAAATAAGACGAACCGTGGGTGAAATAAATTTTAAATACTGATTCTTCTGTTTTTATTAGTGTTGCACCTTTTTAAAGGGGGTTCCTTGCAGCAGTAAAGAGGCTATCAGTCTGAGGAATTGGACCTCTTGGTCTTCTTCCCCCGACCCAACCTAATTACCCCACCACCCTCCCCTTATTTCCCATCCCATTTGTAGCCTCGGGTCTTCCCCTCTGGCATTACAGCTTCTAGGTAGGTGGCATTGTGCCAGGGTTCGTCCCACTCTGTGAGGTCCCTCGGGGTGGTGTGGTTTGCCGTAGAGTCTGAATTATCTGAAGGTGCCCTGCTCCTTTCCCGGATTTCCAGGAAGAGGGCAGGGTGCCCTTCGGGTAATGGGTGTATCTCTGGAAGCTGCCTGTCAGTTCTGGCAGCCGAAGGGGGTATGCTTTGTGGCAGGTTTCGGACTTTTTTTTTTTTTTTTTTTTTACCCGCCGAGGTAGCTCGGTAGATGTGAAGCTGCTAACAAGAAGCGCTGGCTTACTGGCGTGAAGGGTAGGGTATGGAACTAGTTCCACGCTGCATCTTTACTGGTGGGCTCAAGGCCCTCTCGGATGAGGGGGGGGAGCTTTCGGCCCCTCCATGCCTCCTAGCAACTGTCCCTCCACTGCCCTTTTTTTTTAAAATAACGAGAAAGGAGATATCACAGACAATGCACCTTTTATTATGGAGTCTTCATCCAGTGAAACCCTTCCTCCTCCCAGGCCCCATTCTGATACTACACCCTGTTCTGACCCGGCTTAGTCCATTCTCTCAACTCCTCATACCCCTGTACCTTCTGCCAGTGACGCTTCGTCACCTGCTTCAGGTGCTGCAGCGTCGCCCCTTTCTGTTCATGTCGCTACTTCTAGCACGCTTTTCACAGTGTGTCTGGCTTTCCTGAATACTGTGCGAGAGTTTTCAGATCGCCCACCTCCCTTGGGTGAGACTGCCCGCAGTACTACTACTAAACATCCAAGACAACGTACTGATGGCAGTTCGTTGATAATCGCTCAGAAACGACCTACACGACACTCACTACCTTTGTGTACTGGGCTAACGAGTGCACAGTGGACAAAATTCTTTTCTTTACAAACGTCTCAAACGGATTATCTGTCTGATCATGAAATTGGTAAAACTCTTTTTAAGGCACATTGGCCAAAATATATCTTCCCACGCTCTTTGAAGCAGTGTGCGTTCTATCTGTACAGAATTCAGAGTAAGCTCGTGCTCTCCCCCACATTACAGTGGACCCCCGGTTAACGATATTTTTTCACTCCAGAAGTATGTTCAGGTGCCAGTACTGACCGAATTTGTTCCCATAAGAAATATTGTGAAGTAGATTAGTCCATTTCAGACCCCCAAACATACACGTACAAATGCACTTACATAATTGGTCGCATTTGGAGGTAATCGTTATGCGGGGGTCCACTGTACTTCCATAGATAACATATTAGTCACCGTTCGTAAGCACACTACTCTCAATTCTTGCAGTGGTACTGTGGTCTTACTGCACCATTGTAGAGTGATTTTTTGTCTTGAGAAGATATTTTAGAACAATCAGTCTTTCAAAACCTCCCTATTCTAAAGGTAGACACATACATCCTGCCTGCTTGTGGACGAAGGCGCTTTCCTAGTAACATCGCTTGTTGAACCTTTGACTGCCGTGAACTTCCGTCCTCTGTATTACGGGCCATCGTTTAGAGGTCTGTCAAGTAGTTCCCACCCCCCAACAGTGTTGTAATTGCTGGCATTTTGGGCACCCTGCTAAACACCGCAGATCTGTGGCGGAATGCCCAATCTTCGGTGCAGCAGATCGTTCCAATACATTTTGTAGTCTTCCCCCCCTCTTGTCTCAGTTGCAAGAAACTCATCCTTCCTTCTCCCGCCGGTGCCAGGTCTATTGTAATGAACGAGAGATCCATAACCTTAAAGAGTGCAAGGGCTTTACTTACACTATGGCAGTCTCTCAGCTCCGCCTTGAAGGAAAACTTTGTGTGCCATATGCTAGAGTAGCCGACAATCCTCCCACCTCCCAATCCTTCTGCGTCCGTGTCTTCCGGAGTCACCCCAGTTTCTAACGCCTATGCAGTTTTATCCTCTGACACTCCTACCTCCACACCACCACCTACTTCTGCTGCTTCATCTTGCTCGCTTATTTCTCAGTCTACTAGACCTCACAGATCTACACTTCCTTCACGTCCATCTGTCCAGAATCGATCTTCTACCTCGAAGACTAGTTCTCACCCCCTTTCCAGCTCTCAAAGGTGGAGGTTTCCCTTCCCCTAGAATAGTTACCTCTCTTCCCTTCCCCTCCAATCTTCCATAGTTGACCTCCTTCCTCTCCTGTTACACTGCAGGACTCTTCTCCACCACCCAGCACCTCTCTCCAGGCTCATACTCCCCACCCTCCTCAGACCTCTTTGGTTCCCTCCATAGTTACTCCGACCTTTACTTGCATTGCCTCTCCTGTCTCTGACATCATGGCATTGTCAGCTTCCTTATCAACTGAGACATTAGATGCTATCTCCAGCTATATAGCGGAGACAACACCCCAATGGACACAAGTGCGCCTCCTATTTCACGACCCATGCAACAATCTATTCCTCCGCAATATTCTAATTATTCCTTACACACGTCAACTTTACTGATCCTCAAAGCCCATAGGTTTTATAGTTTCTTTTTGTCTTTTTATTTCTGTACAGTCTTTTTTACAATGGAATATTCGTGGCCTTAGGGGCAATCACGGAGAAATCCAATTGTTGCTCTCTCAGTTGTCCCCAGTATGTGTTGGGTTGCAAGAGCCCAAAATTCCTTCTGCTGTCATTCGCTCTGTTTCGGGCTACTTGCTGATACATTCTTCCAGTCCTTTGCCTGACGAATCATTTAATGAAAGCACGCTTCTTGTACACGTTGATATACTGTGTCAACAAGTTTTCATTCGTTCCCCGCTGCATTATGCTGCAGCTCGTATTTATTTACACTGATGGTTTACAGTTTGATCTATCTCCCTCCCTTGCATTCTGTATCTCTGATATCACATTTTTAATTTCATCTCTACCACTGCCCAAATTGTTGTTGGGTGATTTTAACGCTCGCCATCACCTGTGGGGAGGGTCTCGCTGCAACTCTCATGGTGATGAGTTGGAGATTCTTCTCACATCTCATCCTCTTCATGTTTTAAACATGGTTGCTCCTACCCATTTTGACTCATACTCAGTCTCTCTCCTGCATTGATCTTTCTGTCTAACTCGCTCATTGCACTTGATTTCACGTGGTCTTTTCTTCCAGATTTACATGATAGTGATCACTTTCCCATCCTTCTTACTTCTACTACGTATGCCCATCTGTTTCGAAGCCCTTGTTGGCAATTTGCTTGAGCAGATTGGGACTTATACTCCCATCTTACTGCCTGTTGTGAGGACTTCCTTTCATCCTCTATTGATGAGCTGGCACACCACTTTTAGACCTTGGTCCTAACTGCAGCAACACATTCTATCCCCCAAACCTCAGGTAGGTGGTCTCCTACATGCACCCATGCAGTGCGTTTAAAACATGCTCTGTGGGGCCGTTATTGATATAATCGTACTGCAGAGCATCTGTTGGATTTCAAGCGGGCAAGGGCAGTTGCTCGCTATATCATCCGCGACGCTAAGCGCACTTGTTGGCGAGACTACGTGTCTACCATTAACTCGTCTTCCCCTATGTGCGCAATTTGGAAAAAGGTGCGGAAATTGTGTAGTAAGTACACTCTCGACCCAGCTCCTGTTTTGCGGGTTGCTGGAGTTGGTGTTGCGGAACCCTTAGAAGTTGCCACGGCAATTGGGAACCATCTTCTCCGTATCTCCCAAGGGCTTCACCTCTGTCCCTCATTTCTTGCATCTATACCTACCAAAGAGCAATTGCCCTTAGATTTCTCCTCCGATGGGTTGGAGCCGTATAATATACCTTTTGCTCTTCAAGAACGGGAGTCCGTGCTTTCCATTTGCCAGCCATTGGCACTAGGACCTGATGATGTCCACAACAGTATGCTTCAACATCTCCATTCTATGGCCCTTCCCGTTCTTTTATGTCTTTTCAATCTAATTTGGACGCAAGTGGTTCTCCATCAGCACTGGAAATTGGCTGTTGTACTACCGTTTCACAAACCAGGTGCCTTTGGACTTGACACCTCTCACTATCGTCCCATTGCCCTGACCAGTGTGGTCTGTAAGGTGATGGAACGATTGGTGAATAGACATCTGATGTGGTTCTTAGAAATACACACTAGCCTTTCCCCTCGCCAACATGGCTTTTTCAAAGGCTGCTCTACTGTAGACCCTTTGCTCCACTTAGATACATATATTTGCAGTGCTTTTGCTAACAACCACTCTGTCCTAGCGGTCTTTTTTTTATCTAAAGAAGGCATACGAGACCACTTGGAGGTATAACATCTTAGCCTAAGCCCACTCCTTAGGCCTCCGCAGTAATCTACCAAACTTCATCACTGCTTTCTTGTCCGATAGACATTTTCAGGTCCGTATTGGACTTTGTACAAGTCAAGGGAGTCCCACAAGGTTGTGTTCTCAGCACTACTCTCTTTCTCTTAGCTATAAATGACCTCCCTTCTGATCTTCCTTTGCATATTTGGTCATCACTCTGTTGATGACTTTGCTATATCTTACTCGGGCACTGACTGTCAATTAGTAGCAGCCTCTCTTCGGGTTGTGATACAGTCTCCCATTGGACCGCTTCTCATGTCTTTAAATTTTCTAGTACGAAAACCCAATTCATTACCTTCACTAGACGTCCTCTTATTCCAGATACTCCCTTGTACTTAAATGGTTCATGTATTTCGACATGTGATAGTCAAGTTTCTGGGTCTGCTGTATAGTCCTTGTGGCTTAGCGCTTCTTTTTTATTATAATAATAATCTGGGCCTGCTCTTTGATCGCTGGCTAACGTGGAGACCACGCATTTCTTCTTTAACCCTTAAACGGTCCAAACATATATAAACATTTTATTTTTCCTGCCTTCAAATATGGCACGATTGGCCTAAGATGCCTTGTCAGCATAGAATGGGTCGTAACACTGTGTGCACTGTATTAAAAAAATCTGGGACCACTTAGTACCTAGTGGAAGCACCAGTTCAAATGAGCGCCAGCTAGAGCAAACAGCGCGGCAAACACCTGGGATTCACTGATTTCGCGTAGTATTGACTCTCCCATTTTAAGAAGAAAGTGATGTTGACCCCGAGTTTAGTGACTATGAGGTGGATGTGGCCACAAGTGGTCAAGGAAATATCAAAAAACCTCGATAATAACCCATGTGCAATATTTGTGCAACACCCTTTCAGAATGTCTTATAACCTATGGGTTGATTTGCTGACTGGCCATCTGGGTGGCTGGCCTGCTGCTGGTGGCCTAGCTCTGTTTGTTTGTCTGTGCCTTTCTGTCTGTCAATCTCTTTCAATCCGTCTGTGTCTCACAGGTACATATAAATACAAGTATACATAGTGTAAATTACCTAGGATAACAAAAAGATTAGGTGATGAAAGATTGGATATCAGATTGGAGGGAGAGAGTTTGGAGGAGGTGAATGTATTCAGATATTTGGGAGTGGACGTGTCAGCGGATGGGTCTATGAAAGATGAGGTGAATCATAGAATTGATGAGAGGAAAAGGGTGAGCGGTGCACTTAGGAGTCTGTGGAGACAAAGAACTTTGTCCTTGGAGGCAAAGAGGGGAATGTATGAGAGTATAGTTTTACCAACGCTCTTATATGGGTGTGAAGCATGGGTGATGAATGTTGCAGCGAGGAGAAGGCTGGAGGCAGTGGAGATGTCATGTCTGAGGGCAATGTGTGGTGTGAATATAATGCAGAGAATTCGTAGTTTGGAAGTTAGGAGGAGGTGCGGGATTACCAAAACTGTTGTCCAGAGGGCTGAGGAAGGGTTGTTGAGGTGGTTCGGACATGTAGAGAGAATGGAGCGAAACAGAATGACTTCAAGAGTGTATCAGTCTGTAGTGGAAGGAAGGCGGGGTAGGGGTCAGCCTAGGAAAGGTTAGAGGGAGGGGGTAAAGGAGGTTTTGTGTGCAAGGGGCTTGGACTTCCAGCAGGCATGCGTGAGCGTGTTTGATAGGAGTGAATGGAGACAAATGGTTTTTAATACTTGATGTGCTGTTGGAGTGTGAGCAAAGTAACATTTATGAAGGGGTTCAGGGAAACCGGCAGGCCGGACTTGAGTCCTGGAGATGGGAAGTACAGTGCCTGCACTCTGAAGGAGGGGTGTTAATGTTGCAGTTTAGAAACTGTAGTGTAAAGCACCCTTCTGGCAAGACAGTGATGGAGTGAATGATGGTGAGAGTTTTTCTTTTTCGAGCCACCCTGCCTTGGTGGGAATCGGCCAGTGTGATAATAATAAAAAACCAAAAAAATCCCAAGTGCTATACTCTGCTTGAAGATATGAGTAAACGTGATGATGCAGTCTTGTGGCTCTCTCTGAGACAGAGCTAGACAGACAGGGAGCTTAACAGACAGACAAATAGACACAGACATGTTAGTTTACCAGCGAAAAAAAGCGAGGGCCGATGCTCATCAGATTTCACCTCTAATCTTTTCTTGTCAAGTCTTATCACTGCACCCTTGCGTATGCTCATCAAATGCCAGTTCTTATCTAATGTTATCTCATCACATCACTGTCAGGGGTGGACTTTTTCTTATTCTTTTTTTCTTTTCCTCTTTTTTTTTTTTCTTTCTTCTTCCCACATATCCAAAACATTGCTGGGACCTATAAATACTTTGTATATATTCCAAGACAATAAAGAGCAAACAATAAATCCTAGCAAACAATCTATGTAAATACTATCCCTTGGGTATCTGCAGGCATGGTATATCTGGTAAAACAGGTGGGACATGCACCTTTTACCATCCCAAAAAATTCCACACCCACATGACAACAGGAGAGTGCAACTTCCCTTCTTGCAACTTATTTCACCCAGAAATGTTTCACTCATCAATCCATGAAAGAAAATGCTACAATGCATGCTGCCAGACACATCTAAAGGGGACTAGAAGACACAGACCAGCCAGACTATGGGAAACAAAAGAGAGGAGCCACAACCTCTCCAGGGACAGAGGTTTTTTAGGGCCAGAAGGAAAAAAAAAAAATGGCAAGAAATGGCAATAATCCTACACCACCTGAAAACACTTCTGGAGTAGAGGCATGGACATTGGCCTCTACCCCAGAACAACAGATATTAGAGTCGGCAAATAAAACCCCTAAATTCCACCAATACGACATTTGTCTTTGCAAACATACAGGGTCTAAAGCCGTCAAAAAACAACAAAATTCCTTACATCAAGGGACTGCTCATGGAGTCGAATGCAATGTTTGCAGCATTCACAGAGACCCACATAAAGGATCATTATGACAATGAAATATGGATCCCAGTTTATAACCTATTCAGATGTGACAGACTAAACAGGTAACAAGGGGGAGTTGGCCTGTATGTCACAGAGTCGCTCATTTGCACAGAAATGATGTAGTTGAAGTTTTGGCGGTAAAGATAGAAAACCAAAACCTTGTCATTGTGGTAGTATACAAGCCTCCAGATGCAACTTCCCAGCAATTCCAGGAGCAGCTTGAGAAAATTGACCACTGTCTGGAAAAATCTCCCAACTCCTGCCCCAAACATCTTACTACTAGGAGATTTCAACCTGAGACACCTAAAATGAAGGAATATAGCAAACAATGTTTTAGCAGAGATCACCCCGGGAGGCAGCTCAGATGAAAATTCACACACACACACAAACTACTAAATCTCTGCAACAAATTCACCTTAAACCAGCAAATAGTAGAGCCTACAAGACTAGAAAATACGCTGGACCTCATCTTCACTAACGATGAAGCTGATATGTAATATAACTGTATCAAAGACAATTCACTCAGATCACAACATAATAGAGGTACAGACATGTATGCACAGGGCTCTGGACCAGCAAAATGTGAGCAATCATGAAGGTCTCTTCACAAAATTCAATTTCAATAACAAAAAATATACAATGGGACCAAGTAAACCATGTCCTAAATGAAACAAGCTAGGAAGATATCCTAAACAACAAGGACCCGAACATCTGCCTTGAAAAAATGAATTCTGTGGTACTTGAGATCTATCTGCTCAAGACACATTCCATTAAGAAAAAGAAAGAGAAGATGTAAACTAGAAAGAGAGAGACGTTCCCTATACAGACGAAGGCAAAGAGCCACAGAGCTGCTGAGTGGGGTCAATATATCTGAAATACGAAGGGAATCACTAGTCATTGAAATTGCAAATATCGAACTTAAGCTGAAGGTATCTCATAGGAGACAAGAGTCACAGGAAGAACTAAAAGCCATAAAGGAAATTAAAAAAAAAAAAATACTTCTTCTCTTATGCCAAATCTAAGGGAAAAACAACATCCAGTATTGGGCCCCTGCTTAGGCAGGATGGGACATACACAGATGATAGCCAAGAAATGAGTGAGATACTGAAGTCCCAATATGACTCGGTGTTCAGCGATCCACTGCCCACTCTAAGGATCGACAATCCAAATGAATTCTTTATGAACGAAACCCAAAATCTGGTCATCCCAAAACTCTCGGATATTATTATAACTCCACAAGATTTTGATATATCTCCTGCTCTGGACAGGGCTGTCAACACTGAGCAATATTCTAAATGAGGGAGCACTAGCAATTTGAAAAGTGTAACCATTGGCATTATTTCCTTGTTTTGAAGGTTCTCATCACCCACCCCTTCATCCTCCTGACTGTAGTGACCTGTTTTGTTGTGTTCTTTGAAAGGTCAGCTGACATAATTATTCCCAAGTCTTTCATGTCTTCCTCTCATTCTAGTTGGTGACCCTCTTGAGTTTTGTTTCTTTTGAATTCTTCATTCTTTCCATACCTAAGCAGTTGGAACACTTATCACCACTGAACATCATGTTGTTCTTTACTGCCCACTGGAAAAAAAACTGCTTATATCTTCCTGTAATTTTTCAGTGTCTTCTACTGAAGTGGCTTTCATGCTTATTTTAGTGTCATCAGCAAATGATACAAAACTATGAGGGGTGTTTTTACGTATGATATGAGAATGGGAAACAGTAGAGGTGCCAGGGCAGTGCCTTGGGAAATAGCTTTTTACCTCGCTGATGATGGATTTTACTCTGCTTACTATTACTTTTTGTGTTCTGTATTAGGAAACCGGAAATCCATTTGCCTGCCTTTCCCATAATGCCTATAGCCCACATTTTGTATGCAATCATCCCATGATCACATCTGTTAAATGCCTTTGCAAAATTTGTGTATATCACATCTGCATTTTGGTTGTCTTCCAATGCCTCTGTAATTCTGTCATAGTGGTTCAGCAGCTGTGACAGGCATGACCGTCCTGCTCTAAAACAATACTGGTTTCAGTTATGCCGATTGTGCTGTTCCATGAGAAAGAGCTTAGATCTAGGTGAAATAATGGAGATCTTAGAGAGTACGGACATGACACATTTGCATAAAAGCGATGATAAATTAGACACATGCAACTCTTGGGTATCTTTACTGAGGAAACGTTTCACCACAGAGTGGCTTCATCAGTCCATACAAAGGAGAATCGTGAAGTACAGGAGGAGTTTGAGGTAATCAGTCCCTCAGCTTTGAGTCGATGTAATCAGTCCATCAATCTTGAAAAGCATACAGCATATGTGCAAAGAAGTGGCTTATATACTGTAAGTAGATGGAGAGGTGCAGCAGTCGTAGAGGGTATCACATTTGCCCAATGTGGAAGTAGGTCATGCCCAGGGATTAGGCAAGTGAAGAATTCCCAAGTATTAAGATCCCAAGAAGTTGCAGTGTCAGACAGGATTGTAGATGAATGGTTCGGAGAACTGACATCTTGATAAATTAGACACATGTGCAACTCTTACCCCGTGTGGGCACCTAGCTCCCTTGCAGTGCTCCTCTTTCTTAATATTTGACTGGCTCCTCCTCCTTATTACCTTCCCCACTACTCCTACCTTCTTCCTCCACCACCATTACTACTACTACTACTACTACCACCACCACCACCTGCCTATATATACCTCTCCTTTTCGTTAGGCAATTAATGACATGCCCATGCACTCTGCCCCAGGCCCAGACTTGTGGAACTCCGTGTTCATCAAGAACTGCAAGAAGTCCCTATCGCGTGCCTTCAGCATTTTATGGAGAGGGAGCATGGACACAGGGGTCATCCCACACACACTAAAAACAAGACATAGCCCCACTCCACAAAGGTGACAGTAAAGCAATTGCAAAGAACTACAGACCAATAGCACTAACATCCCATATCATAAAAATCTTTGAGAAGGTTATAAGAAGCAAGATAGCCAACCACCTAGATACCCATCAGTTACACAACCCAGGACAACACGGGTTTAGAGCAGGTTGCTCCTGCCTGTCCCAGCTACTGGACTACTATGACAAGGTCCTGGATGCTGTAGAGGATAAACAAAATATAGATATAGTATACACACACTTTGCAAAAGCTTTCGACAAGTGTGACCATGGTGTAATAGTACACAAAATGCGGGATAAAGGAATAACAGGAAAAGTTGATAGATGGATCTACAACTTCCTGACAAATAGAACATAACGAGTAAAAGTAAACAGAGTAAAGTCCCAGGCAGCTCTGTTCCACAAGGCACAGTACTTGCTCCCATTCTATTCCTCATCATCATTTGTGACATAGACAGAGATGTAAGCCATAGCTCCGTGTCTTCCTTTGCGGATGACACCCGGATCACCATGGCAGTGACCTCCATCGAAGACACTGCGAGACTCCAAGCGGACATCAACCAAATCTTCGAATGGGCCACTCAAAACAATATGAAGTTCAACGAGGAGAAATTTCAACTACTCAGATATGGAAAACCTGAAGAAATTAAAAATGTGTCAGGGTATACCACAAATTCTAACCATACAATAGAGTGGAAAAGTAATGTGAAGGACCTGAGAGTGATAATGTCAGAGGATCTTGCCTTCAAAGACCACAGCAATGTATCTACCTCATCCGCTAGGAAAATGATAGGATGGATAATGAGAACCTTCAAAACTAGGGACACCAAGCCCATGATGATTCTCTTCAAATCACTTGTGCTCTCTAGGCTGGAATATTGCTGTACACTAATGGCCCCCTTCAAGGCTGGTGACATTGCAGACCTGGAGAGTGTACAAAGAACTTTCACGGCACACTTAAGTGCGATGAGGCACCTAAACTACTGGGAATGATTGAAGGTCCTTGATCTGTATTCCCTTGAATGCAGGCGGGAGAGATGCATGATAATATACACTTGGAAGGTCCTGGAGGGATTGGTACGAAACCTGCACATGAAAATCACTCCATATGAAAGCAAAAGACTCAGCAGGAGATGCAACATTCCCCCAATGAAAAGCAGGGGTGCCACGAGTACACTGAGAGACAACACAATAAGTATCCGGGCCCCAAGACTGTTCAATTGCCTACCAGCATACATAAGGGGGATTACCAATAGACCCCTGGCTGTCTTCAAGAAGGTACTGGACAGGCAACTAAAATCAGTACCTGACCAACCAGGCTGTGGTTCGTACGTCAGCTTGCGTTCGGCCATCAGTAACAGCCTGGTTGATCAGACCCTGATCCAGCATGAGGCCTGGTCTTGGACAGGGCCGCAGGGGCAATGACCCCCGAAACCCTCTCCAGGTAAACTCCAGGTAATAGTAAATGGCCAAGGCAGATGTAAATGTCCACCTGTCAGTGTGTGACAATTTGAGTACCTAATACGTACTAGTGTCAGAACAAAGATTGGTTATGAAATGACAGGACTACTATATTATTATTATAATCAAAAAGAAGCGCTAAGCCACAAGGGGGACTACTATAAATTGTAATTATCAAACATAAAACTTACATAAAATAATATGAAAAATAGAAAAAAAAAGGTATATCGGCAACACTTCTGGAAGCGGCAGGACTCGATGTTGCTGTCATATGAGCATCCAGTGCCAGCTTCTCAGCCTCATGTCTCTGTAAGTACTGACCCTAATTTTTTTTATCCTATAACACTTAGAAAATTGTGCTCTTTATTTTTGTTAAAAAAAAAAAAAACTTTTATTTTTCAAAATATTCGGAGCACTGGGGTAGTGAACGTATATATACGTTTGGACCGTTTACGGGTTAAAGACAACGTGCCATGGTCAACTAAATCTCCGTAACTCTTTCAGGGTTTCTGACGTACTAGTACAGCTTACGCGCCAGGGTTATTTATGTACTAGTACACACAAATTCTAGCGCCTTCAAATCAAGCGGGAAAAGGCTGGTAGGCCTAGATGTGAGAGAACGGGTGTGCGTGGTAGAAAAAATCTGGGACTCGGTGGGAATGCTATTTTAGTATACCTTGTTCATCATGCCTCGCGGTAAGAAACTCCTGACTCCTTGGCGAACTGGGACACTTTTGTTCCCCAGTGACAGTTCTAATACAGATGGAAGTGCCAGTGAAGATGAGTTTCCAGGTTTTGATGAGGTTGTGACCAAAACTAATGACCATAATATCGGTAATAGTGAGGGAAACCCAGACGACCCTCAGCCTTCCGCCTCTGCTTCTGGGCCGTCTTGTTCACGTTCAGTTGTACCAGAACAAAAGAGGAAACTCCTATTTTCCCATATCCCGGACTCAGATGTGAGCATTGGTGATGATAATGATAGTGAATATGAACTACAAGCTCTTGAAAACAGTTCCAGTAGCAATAGTGAAGTGGAATATTCTCCAGCGAAGCGTCAGTATATACGACGGTATATGCGCTCTGGTAGTCTGCCATATGCTATTCCAAGGGGAAGGAGTACATCTCGGAGTACATCCCATGGCTGTACAACAGGAACAGATAGTGAAAATGATGATGATAGTGTTGCAATTGGGATGGAAAATGTGCATGGTGGTGGTAGTGGTGGTGCCGGCCGTGAGGCACCAGCAGTGGGCCATGCTGCCACCTACACTGCTGCCTCAGCTGATCTACAACAAAGGCCACCATCCCCCACCCACAACCACAACCACCTGTCAATATCCAGTACCCACCAGCAGACCGTAACCTGGGATTGGCAGGAAGCTGACAATTTTGTTCCCAATCCCTATCAGTTTGATGAAAGTCAAAGTGGAATACGGCCATCTTGTACACTTGGGAACAATACCACTGAACTAGAATGTTTAGAGTTATTCTTTGACGAATCCGATGGAAATTACTGTCAGGGAAAGCAACACATACTTCGATTACACCATGGCAAACACAATACTTTCACCAAAATCACACTTATACCAGTGGAAGGAGACAAGTGTGGCTGAGATGTAACTTTTCTTTGCCACAATAATGCTTATGCCACATGTGTATAAGCACAGTGCCAAATCATACTGGTCAACAGACCGCCTGATTGCAACCCTAGGATTCAGTGATATAGTGCGAATGAATCGATTTGTGCTACAATTATGTATGCTACACTTCTCAGACAAAACCAGACCTGACAGAAACGACAGGTTATATAAGATTAGGAATGTGTTTGTGTATCTGAAAGAAAAATTCAATATGTATTTTCATTCCTTCAGAAAGCCTGTTATTGATGAATCTTTAATTCTGTTCAAAGGAAGACTCTCATTCAAGCAGTATATACCAAGCAAGAGGAAACGCTTTGGTATAAAGCTATTTGTGTTTTGTGACTGCTCCAGTGGTCTTGTATTGGATATTATTGTGTACACTGGAAGTTATACATTGCAAAATACCAGAAAGTTATTGGGCATCTCTGGTAATGTGGTTAGAACAATGATGGAACCATATCTTGGTAAGGGGCATACATTATATACTGATAACTGGTACACAAGCCCCTCACTCAGTGATTTTTTGCAAGTGAACATGGCAGATGTGCGTGGCACAGTGCATGCAAATCGTAAGCACATGCCCAGGTTTGACGCTGGCACTCGTAGAGGTGAGGTGCAGGCGTTTCCTGCCAATGACATCATGCCATTTCGGTGGCATGACAAACGAGATGTCACACTGTCATCATCAGTTCACCCTAACGAAATGACAAATACTGGCAGGCAGAATAGAGAGACCAATGAACCCATTCTATAACCTGCAGCTGTGATGGACTACACATTCAATATGTGCTCAGTGGACAAATGTGACATGCAGATTGGGTTTGCTGATTGTGTTCGCAAGAGTTATAAGTGGTACATAAAACTCTTTTTCCATCTTCTGGACATTTCCATGCTCAATGCTTATAATATGTATAAGATGAGGACCAGAAACAAACCACCATATGGCAAATTTTGTTTGTCTGTCATCAGACAAATAGTATTCAAGTATCAAGAAACAACACCTGCAATAGAAAACCGCCCACTAAATTATTAACAACTACCTTCTCGTCTGAAGCATGGTGATCACTTCCTAATACAACTGCCTGCTACTGCTTTCAAGAAAAAGGCTCAGAAGAGGCGTTACGTCCGTGCACATACAACAACACAGAGACACTCGTTTTATGTGTGAGGAGTGTAAAACACCACTGTGCATAACACCATGTTTCAAAGACTTCCACAAGCTGCAGAACTTCTAGAAACATGTCCTGTGACTGTATATGTGTACATAAAATATAGAAAAATAGTAATAAACAACATTTTATATCGTTCATTTGTGTAAACAAGTTTTGTAAACAATATAGTGACAACAGTGTTTATGCAGTTCTTGTGTAGTAAATAAAGAGAAAAAAATTACAAAATAGTGCTCATACTGGTCTCACAGGCCATAAAAGTACTTGAAAAAAAAAATTAAAAAATAATAGAAAAAAGTAAATAAAAAATACTGGGTGACCAGCAGTCGGCGATGATGCCACATGTGGCTTATTTTCTGTCAACTTCACGCCTCCACATCTTGGTAAGTATTGATGGCAAAAAATTTTTTTAGCCTATAATGTTTAGAAAAAAAAAAAACTTATCTTTTCATAAGAAAAAAATATATTTTTTTTTTTTTTAAATTTCTTGACCCTGAGAACAAGTCTGGGAGAGGGCCTGTCGACCCTGAAAGAGTTAAATTTCTCTCTCATCATTCATGGGGAGCAGATCGTCACACTCAACTTGGTTTGCATTCCACCCTAGTCTTGTCCAAGCTGGAGTATGGCGACCAAATCTATTCTGCGGCCTCTCCCACAACTCTAAGTTAGATCCCATTCATCACCAAGGTCTCAGTCTGTGCCTTGGTACCTTTCATTCATCCCCTGTTGAGATCCTGTGTACAGAAGCGAATATTCCATCCTCATCCGATCACCGTGATGTTCATTGCCTTTGCTATTATGTTCGATCTCATGACCTCCACAATCCTTCCGTATATAGGATGGTCACTGATGTTAGTAGACATTCTTTATTTGTTCATCGCCCCTGCTTACTCCGCCCCTTTTCTTTCTGCCTCCATTCGCTCTTGTCTTCTCTTCAGTTACCACCTTTCTATGTTCATGTAGCATCTCACTTTTCCCTGCCCCCATGGGAAGTTCCAACTGTTAGTCTGTTCTTTCCCACTGCCGTGCGCAAAAGCCCAACTCCCTACGGAGGCTTCCTGCTCTTTTTCTTGACCATTCTGCTCTTATTCTCAAGCCATCGCAGTGTACACAGATGGTTTTAAGTCTTCTGACGGCGTCTGATTCACAGCAGTGTTTCCGGACAGTGTCATGAGAGAACATATATTATCCTTGGCTAGCATTTTTATGGCTGAATTGTATGCCATTCTTGTAGCACTTATCCGTATAGCATCTATGCCTGTGTCACCATTTGTGGTAGTTTGACTCCTTTAGTGCTTTACAGACTATATGAAAATTTGATACACCTCACCCCCTAGTTCTTCGTATCCAATTTTGGCTACACCCTATCTGCAGCAAACACAAAGATATTGTTTTTTGCTGGGTCCCTGGTCATGTTGACGTACAGGGCAATGAACAGGCAGACACTGCTGCGTTGTCAGCAGTACGTGACCTCCCGGTTTCACATAGAGGTGTTCCATTCACAGACTATATTTTGCTGAAATTGCTACCCACCTTCACACCCGTTGGCAACAGCAGTGGTCTGATCTGCTCCATAACAAACTTCAGTCTATTAAACTGGGTATAGGTTTCTGGCTGTCTTCTTGTCATCAGTGTTGGGGGGTGGGAGACTACTCTCTCCCGTCTTCGCATCGGCCACACTTGTCTTGCTCATGAATATCTCATGGAGAGGCACCCTGTTCCTCTCTGTGAGAATTGTCACTTTCCAGTATCTGTTAGCCACATTCTGTTGGACTGTCCACTCTATCAACGAGCATGCAGAATTTACCTTCATCATCTCTGCTCTGCTGCCCTTTCTTTACCTTCCCTTCTTGCTGATGGACCCTCCTTTAATCCAGACTCTTTCATTGACTTTTAGACAGTGACTGATTTACTGCACAAACTCTGATGCCTCTAGCACTCTCCTCCATTCTTTCTACCTTAATCTCTTGCAACCCTCTACCCCCTGCACTATCCACTGCCCTGCTGCACTCCATACCCTAATAATCATCCCTCTCCCTCTTACCACCCATTTTCCCTGCATCCTTCCCTGCCCTGCTGCGCTGTATGACCCTTGTGGTTTAGCACTTCTTTCATAAGAACATAAGAAAGAAGGAACACTGCAACAGGCCTACTGACCCATGCAGAGCAGGTCCATGTCCCCCCCAGATTAGACCAATGACCCCCCCCCCTGGATTAGCCCAAAGACCCACCCAGTCTGGTCACCTTCACTCAAGGATGGAGCACTGCACCAGACCCAGCAGCACAAGCTAGTCAGGTCCAACTCACACCCACCCACACCCACTCATGTATTTATCTAACCTATTTTTAAAACTACACAACATTTTAGCCTGAATAACTGTACTCAGGAGTTTGTTCCACTCATCCACAACTCTATTACCAAACCAGTGCTTTCCTATATCCTTCCTGAATCTGAATTTTTCCAACCTGAAACCATTGCTGCGAGTCCTGTCTTGGCTGGAAATTTTCAGCACGCTATTTACATCCCCTTTATTTATTCCTGTTTTCCATTTATATACCTCGATCATATCCCCCCTAATTCTATGCCTTTCGAGAGAGTGCAGATTCAGGGCCCTCAGTCTATCCTCATAGGGAAGATTTCTGATACATGGGATCATCTTTGTCATCCTCCTCTGTACGTTTTCCAGAGCATTTATATCCATTCTGTAATACGGTGACCAGAACTGTGCAGCATAGTCTAAATGAGGCCTAACCAAGGATATATAGAGTTGAAGAACAACCTGACGACTTCTATTATTTATACTTCTAGATATGAAGCCAAGAATTCTGTTCTTTCAATTATAATAATATCGGTGTTGCATTTATTTAATCCTTTCAGGGTCCAGACCCCAATCTGAAACTTGTCTACAGGGTCCAAAGGTTTAAAAAAAAGTTTCTCATGAAATGGTATAGAATCTTTATCTGAAGGTAATAAAACAAAAAGTATGAAACCTGATGAAAAATTCATGAAATTACACTATCGTGAATTTTGCCGTCAGCGATATACACGCACTGGTGCTCTTTGCCCACCTTGAGACGTATTTTAGGCCAATTACGTTGTTACAGTTGACCAAATTCTTAGCTATTTTGCTAGTATGCCTTCCATTTTATTGACTGAGTACAAGAAACTAGCCAATCAACTAATTTCACACAAATTTCAGTAATGCCAATATTCACAAACAATTTTTATTTTCACAAAAAAGTAGATTTACTCTTATGCATTATTGTAATAATTGTACAAACAATGTCAGTGTATTCATGAACACACCCACTAGGGTCATAACAACTCTTAAAAAAAATGTGGAAATCTCTCCCATTACAAGAAATCTAAGTAACAAACATGGACAAAAGTCTCCACACAATTAATAAAAACTAATGTGTACATAAATGCTTATCAATTGGACAAGAGCTTCTGTTCTTCATTCAAATTCAAATATTTATTTCCTTGTAAAGCTTACAATGTGTGGTTTACATGTTATAAAATTTTAATTACAAAGAAGGCCACTACTGTGCCTAGGCACTTCGGGCAGACTAATACTAATTCTTATGCTATATTGATATAGGTTATAATTGAACAGTACATTTGAACACATTAGATATGAAATTAGACACATACTCAATTAGGTACATACATACTTAGGTTTAAAATAGTTAGGTAGTACAAATCATAATAATACAAATGGTAGATTAAGTAATGGGATTCAATTTGCCTTGGCACGATATACTGTTTCTATTAAAGCTCGTATACTGGAAGAGTATCTTAGGCAAACTTAGGACTAACATAAGATTTAATAGGCAGTAGCTGTATGTATTAGAAATTTTATGTTTACAGTCACTTGGATAGATGTAGGTGTAAATTATGGGGGAATAACAGATAACAAGAGTAAGTCTATGTATTACTCTTTCTGCTAAAAAGTCAGATGCTAATCTGAATGAATGATGCCGAGAAATTATTGTGACTACATGCTACCAACAGCATATCGGTTAAAATACACTTGCCCTTATCTCGATCTCTAAGACCATATTTATCCCCCAAACAATAGTACAGTGCAATGAGAAGTCACACAATGTGCAGAATGTTATTTCCTACTCATGGTTTAAAAAAAAAAAAAAAAATTATGTTCAATAGCAAAACTGACACTTGACTGTCATATACTTCTGTTGTCAGTCTGTATCATGGCATTGCTTGGCAGTGCCATCTGCGCTGTATGACCCTTGTAGGTCTAGCGCTTCTTTTTGATTAAAATTGGCACTGCCGTGATACAGACAAACCTTAACAAATCCACAGTTGCTTGTACTATGGTAAATCGGAGCTGCATGACCCATGTCAGTTTAGCACTTTATTATAATAATATGGTCAATCGTTAAAGTATTATCACTCAGGAAAGGCATTCTTAGTTTGCAGAAAGGCAGATCAGTGAAAGTCATCCTGCAACATCCATGAATCTAAATTGCAATCACATCTCTTGTTCTTATGTGCCCAATTTTCATTTACAAGAGTGAGATGTGTTCAAGAGAAACAAGGCTTATACAATTAAACAATGGCCCACTTACACCGGTAATGAAAAATTCCACCTATCTCCTGTTCTAGAGCTGCTCAGCACCCTCGACCAATTTTACCCTTTAATTAAGTCATTCCAGTGCACACCCCTCAAGGAAGGTTCCTTGATGCTGGTGAGGGGCTCTTGATCTAGGGAATTAGATATATGCTCCAGTTCTTTGAGCATAGATGTGTAGTGGAGCTAATTCCACTACACAACCAGTTCTTGTTGGAGTCCCACAGGGGAGTGTCCTTGGCCCACTTCTCTTTCTCATTTACATCAATGACATCCCAAATGCATCAAAACTCCTTAAACCCAATTTATTTGCAGACGACATTTCTTATGTCTTCTCTCACCCAAACCCAACCATACTAACTGACACTGTAAATGTCGAACTACTAAAAATATCTACTTGCATGACCACCAACAAACTTACTCTCAATATAGACAAAACCTATCTTATGCTGTTTGGAAACAAACCTACAAATGTACAGCTAAACATACTGATAAATGGTTCACCCATTTCTAAATATACAGAGGGCAAATTTCTAGGTCTCCACCTAGACTCCAATCTCAAATTCTAAACTCTCATACAGCAAATATCCAGAAAGTCTCCAAAACAGTAGGCATCCTCTCAAAGATACGGTACTATGTACCCCGATCAGCTCTTCTTCCGCTATACCATTCACTCATCTACCCTTACCTCTTGTATGGGATTTGTGCATGGGGCTCAACCACAGCAAATCACCTTAAACCTTTAATAACCCAACAAAAAACTGCAGTGCAATTGATTACAAACTCCTGTAATAGACAGCATACTCCCCTGCTTTTCAAGAGTCTTAACTTAATATACAAAACATCCACACTTATTATTGTGCCTACTGCATGCACAGAACACTATACTCAAATATAAACCGTCCTCTCAAACTCTACTTGCTAACTACAACAGAACACATAACCATAATACAAGACACAAATCACTCTTCGATATCCCTCGTGTCCATCTCTCCCTGTGCAAAAATGCGATGCACGTAAAGGGCCCGAAGATCTGGAATTCATTACCAGAACACACTAAAGGACCCTGCTGCCTGCAAATCAATTTAAAGCCCTACTTAGAAATCTCATCACCCAAAATTAACCAGAAAAGCTGTACTTCATACCTACCATTTATTCAAAAGCAACACAAAAAGTACCAATGATGTCTCAATTTCTATACTGAATATTGTGCTGAAGATTGCTCAACCGTGTACCCATTACCTTAAAAACTGGATGTTCAAATTTCATTGTTTTGAATACTAAATTGTAGTATTACTTCATAGAAAAAATTGTTTAAATTATTCTATTGTAAAACTGTAATGCTTCAAAATTCTAATGTTCAAATTTCGTCATTTTAAATACAGTGGAACCTCGACTTACGAACGCTCCACCATGCGAATTTTTCAGGATACAAACCGTCATTCAGTCGATTTTTGGCTTCTGGATACGAATGAAATTTCAGGATGCGAACTTCCCCCTCAAGGGAGGTTCCTTAAATAAATAAATAAACTATATTTCTTTGCAAAGGTCACAATGTGTGTTTATATATCATAATATGATTGGAGCAAAGAAAGCCACTATCATGCCGAGTCATTTCAGGCAGACTTAACATAATACTAATAGACTACTTAAGTCTAGACAGGTGAAAAGTGTACCAGTAGTGGTTACCAATGTTTTGCTGATGGTGCTAACTACTGGCAGCCCTTTGAAGTTTCTCTTTACTGTTATTATTATATTATTGTTATAATAATTATTATTATTGTTAGTATGTACTTGGTGCTGGGCTCTTGATCTAGGGAATTGGTTTGTGCTCCAGTTCCCTAAGTTAATAATAATTATAATAAGTATGTATTAATAATAATAATTATATGTACATACATGTACTAAGAATAATAATTATAACAATAATAATAATAATACAATATAACAGTAATAATAATAATAATAATATGTTGTCATTTTTAGACATTTTTCATAATTTTTTTTTCATATTTTTGTGCCAAATGCACGCTGTATAGCCCTTGTGGTTTAGCGCTTCTTTTTTATTATAATAATAATGTGCCAAATGCTTCAAAATACAAACTGGTAACCCTCTGGGCAGCTGAAGGTACTGCTAGACCATGGCTATCTCAGTGCCAACCAAGGGTCAAAAGGAAGAGGAGGCGTGTCGCTCTGAGTGACCCTTGCAGACCCTTGGGATGTGTAATTTTGTCTTATATTGTACAAATTTCTTACACAATGCCTTCCCCAAAGAGACAGTACTCACATACAATCAGCAAGAAGCAATTAGAAACTATGAAAAAAAGCTAGAGAAATGAAGAAGGCAGCAGAAGAGAGTGAGGCAGTTGGCCTCGTTTTTTTGGTCTCATTTGATAAAATGGAAGATATACTACAGAAATAGATATGATTTTGATTGGTTTCACAACTAAAATTACCTTGAAATTGAGCTCAAAGTAGCAGAAGTGTTAGACTCTTTGGCAATGTTCAAAAGTAAACAAATGATGGCACCGTCCAATACCTGTCCGATTGGCACTGCCCCTCAACCTTCACATACTGGAATGCTCTTCAAAACGCTAGTAAAAGTGGGAGCAGACATCATGAGGTAGCAGTGACAGACAACATGAAGCAGCAGTGGCAAACATCATGAGATAGCAGTGGCAGACAACAAGAAGCAGCAGTGGCAGACATGAAACAGCAGTGGCAGACATCATGAAGCAGCAGTGGCAGACATCATGAAGAAGTAGTGGCAGACATCATGAGGTAGCAGTGACAAACAACATGAAGCAGCAGTGGCAAAGTGTAGCAATAAGAGTGTAGCACTTATAAGTCACTCTGACTGTTCTGGGTTATCCTAGGTTCTCTACACATGTAGGCAGGAGCATGCTATCTCATTACTTTTTAACAAGTCACTAGAAACTAGCACCTTCCCGAAACTACTCAAGACGGCAAGGGTTACACCAATACATAAAGGTGGTGACCCTACAGATTTAAACAACTATAGGCCAATATCAAACTTACCATTGCTATCCAAAATCTTTGAGAAACTCGTGCACAGGAGACTATATTCATTTATAACGGCACAAAACATACTCAACCCCTGCCAATTTGGATTCAGGAAAAATAAAAGCACTAATGATGCAATCATAAAAATGCTAGATCTGCTTTACACAGCATTGGAAAATAAGGAATATCCACTAGGAATTTTTATTGACCTAAGAAAAGCTTTTGACACAGTAGACCACGGCATCCTACTCCACAAACTTGACCATTACGGTATAAGAGGCCATGTGCTTGCTTATTTCAAATCTTACCTTACTAATAGGTATCAGTATGTCACCATTAAAGACACAGCATCAACAACACAGCCACTTGATACTGGAGTTCCGCAGGGAAGTGTCCTTGGTCCCCTGCTCTTCCTCATATACATCAATGATCTTCCAAACGTATCTCAACACCTGAACCCCATTCTCTTTGCTGACGACACGACTTATGTCATCTCTCACCCTAATCTTGTCACCCTCAACACCATTGTTAATGAGGAGCTGATCAAAATATCGACTTGGATGACAGCCAATAAACTTACGCTTAACACTGACAAAACCTACTACATTATGTTTGGTAGCAGAGCAGGAGATGCGCAAATTAACATTAAGATCGACAACACTCTAATTGCCAGGCATAATGAGGGCAAATTCCTAGGCCTATACCTCGACAACAACCTGAATTTCAGCACCCATATCCAACACATAACCAAAAAAGTATCCAAAACGGTTGGGATCATCTCCAAGATACGATACTACGTGCCGCAAACTGCCCTTCTCACACTATACCATTCACTTATATATCCATACCTCACCTATGCTATCTGTGCTTGGGGTTCAACTGCAGCAACACACCTAAAGCCAATAATAACCCAACAAAAAGCCGCAGTAAGAATAATCACTAAATCCCATCCTTGGCAACACACCCCCCCACTCTTCATAGATCTAAACTTGCTCCCTGTTCAGTACATCCACACTTACTACTGTGCGATCTACATCTACAGGACCTTAAATTCCAATATTAACCTTGACCTAAAACGCTTTCTTGATAGTTGCGACAGAACCCACAGGCACAACACCAGACACAAACATCTCTATGACATTCCCCGTGTCCGACTAAACCTTTACAAAAATTCAATGTATGTCTTTACAAAAATTCAATGTATGTCAAAGGCCCTAAAATCTGGAACACCCTACCTGAAAATTCTAAAACTGCAGACACATTCATCACCTTCAAAACTACCATCAGAAAACATCTTAGCTCCCTGATACACCCTGTCAACTAATTACACGAATACCACCTGGTGGTTAACACTTACACTCACTCACCCATTTGACCATAAACAGAAATATCAATCTCAATCTCAAAATAATGAATCTTAACTAGTCATAAGTTGGCCTGTGATACTCCAATACTGAAACTATGTATAGTGCCAAAACAAAAGCATTCACATTGTTAAACTCACAAACTAGTATTTAGTCACTTAGCCATAATACCAACTAACCTCATAATTTTGTAATATTTTAAACTTAAGATTTAATTTAAGTCTGCCCGAAATGCCTAGCCATGCTAGGTGTTCTAGTGATACACTCTGTAATTATTATTTTACTACATGTAAACCACACAATAACCAAATTCTGTAAACTCAGCATTGTAATCCTTATGGAGAATAAATTTTGAATTTGAGTTTGAATTTGAAACAGCCACTGTGGTGGCCCTATAAACCCCAACAACAACAATGGCCACTGTCACCACCACTAGCCACGTACGTAATGACACGTATTTTATTCATTCTAGTGTACATGTATATATCATGTTTCTATTTTATTAATATTGTTTATTAAGTCGTATTACATGAACTGTGATAGATAAATAAGCCGTAGAGTTGATATTAGGGAAGTTAAGGAAGTATTTTCATGTGCTTGGAATTCCACTAGAACGAATTAATTCCATTTCAATTAATTTAAATGAGGAAAATTGACTCTGCAAATGAGCAAATCCAGATGCGAGCAAGGTTATGGAATGGATTAAACTCGTAAGTAGAGGTTCCATTGTATATACTCCAGCATGTCTAAAACATTGCTGGGACCTATATATAGTAGTACAGTGAGGTTATGTATTTACAATAATGGGTTGCAGTGCAAAGAGAGCTTCTATTATGCATAGGCATTGTGGGGTGACTTAATTTAATGGCTTACTGACTACTTAACACTCAAGAAATTTATCATAGTTGTACAATAGTTCTATTAGTTATACAGTGGACCCTCGACCAACGATGGCATCGTATAACGTTAAATCCGACCAGCGATACATTTTAACGCAAAAATTTTGCCTCGACTAGCGCTAAAAAACTCAACCAACATGATTCGGTCCGTTCAAGATGCATCCACATGTGGCCTGAGCGCGCCTCACTTGTCCCGTGGGTGGCGGTGTTTACAAGCCAGCCAGCCACCACGGTCGCATCCAAACGTACAATCGGAACATTTCATATTATCACAGCGTTTTTAGTGATTGCACCTGCAAAATAAGTCACCATAGGCCCCAAGAAAGCTTCTAGTGCCAACCCTACAGCAAAAAGGGTGAGAATCACTATGGATATGAAGAAAGAGATCATTGCTAAGTATGAAAGTGGAGTGCGTGTCTCCGAGCTGGCCAGGTAGTACACAAAACCCCAATCCACCATCGCTACTATTGTGGCCAAGAAAACGGCAATCAAGGAAGCTGTTCTTCCCAAAGGTGCAACTATGTTTTCGAAACTGAGATCGCAAGTACTCGAAGATGTTGAGAGACTGTTATTAGTGTGGATAAACGAAAAACAGATAGCAAGCGATCATATGTGAAAGGGCTAGGAAGTTGCATGACGATTTAATTACAAAAATGACTGCAACTAGTGGTGATGTGAGTGAATTTAAGGCCAGCAAAGGTTGGTTTGAGAGATTCAAGAATCGTATTGGCATACATAGTGTGACAAGGCATGGTGAGGCTGCCAATTCAGACCACAAAGTGACTGAAAAAATATGTGCAGGAATTCAAGGAGTACATAGACAGTGAAGGACTGAAACCCGAACAAGTGTTTAATTGTGACGAAACAGGCTGTTTTGGAAGAAAATGCCAAGCAGGACCTACATTACTCAGGAGGAAAAGGCACTCCCAGGACATAAGCCTATGAAAGACAGGCTTACTCTTTTGATGTGTGCTAATGCTAGTCGTGATTGCAAAGTGAAGCCTTTATTGGTGTATCACTCCGAAACTCCCAGAGTGTTCAGGAAAAACAATGTCCTCAAGGCTAATTTGTGTGTGCTGTGGAGGGCAAATAGTAAGGCATGGGTCACTAGGGACTTTTTCAATGACTGGTTACACCATGTATTTGCCCCCACTGTGAAAAATTACCTCCTGGAAAATAAATTGGACCTTAAGTGCCTCCTGGTATTATACAATGCTCCTGGTCATCCTTCAGACTTGGCAGAGTGATTTTCTGGGGACATGAGCTTCATCAAGGTCAAGTTTTTGCCTCCTAATACCACTCCTCTCCTGCAGCCCATGGACCAGCAGGTCATTGCAAACTTCAAAAAACTCTACACAAAAGCTATGTTTGAAAGGTGCTTTGTAGTGACCTCAGAAACTCAACTGACTCTAAGATAATTTTGGAGAGATCACTTTAGCATCCTCAAATGTGTAAACATTATAGGTAAGGCTTGAGAGGAAGTGACTAAGAGGACCTTGAACTCTGCTTGGAAGAAACTGTAGCCAGAATGTGTAGACAAAAGGGATTTTGAAGGATTTGAGGCTAACCCTGAGAAGTCCATGCCAGTTGTGGAATCAATTGTGGCATTGGGGAAGTCCTTGGGGTTGGAGGTTAGTGGGGAGGATGTGGAAGAGTTGGTGGAGGAGGACAATGAAGAACTAACCACTGATGAGCTGCAAGATCATCTTCAACAGCAAGAGGCCAGACCTGAGGAAACTGCTCCGGAGGAGGGGATAGAGAAATTGAAGAAGTTGTCTACTTCAAAGATTAAGGAAATGTGTGCAATGTGTCTTAAAGTGCAAACCTTTTTTGATGAAAATTACCCTCAGACAGCTACTGTAAGCCGTGTTGGCAACCTGTACAATGACACCGTTGTGAACCACTTTAGGAAAGTCATAAAGGAACGAGAGGTACAGGCCTCTATGGACAGATATGTTGTGCGACAGAAGTCCAGTGACTCTCAAGCTGGTCCTAGTGGCATTAAAATAAGAAGGGAAGTAACCCTGGAAAAGGACTTGACACCTCAAGTCCTAATGGAAGGGGATTCCCCTTCTAAACACTAACACCATCCACACTCTCCCCTCCTATCCCATCAATCATCACCAGATCTTCAATAAAGGTAAGTGTCATGTAATTATACATGTCTTCTTCAGTTTGTGTGTATTAAAATTAATATTTCATGTGGTAAAAAACTTTTTTTTCAATACTTTGGGGTGTCAGGAACGGGTTAATTTGATTTACATTATTTCTTATGGGGAAAATTAACTCGACTAACGATGAGCTCTCAGGAATGGATTAATATCGTTGGTCGAGGGTCCACTGTAGATGAATCTAATTTATATAAACGAAAGTATATACAGTGGACCCCCGCATAACGATCACCTCCGAAAGCAACCAATTATGTAAGTGTATTTATGTAAGTGCGTTTGTATGTGTATGTTTGGGGGTCTGAAATGGACTAATCTACTTCACAATATTCCTTATGGAAACAAATTCGGTCAGTACTAGCACCTGAACATACTTCTGGAGTGAAAAAATATCGTTAACCGGGGGTCCACTGTATTTGTATTTTCCAAAATGCTTTTTTATGAAGCACGAGTCAATTGCATTCCTGTCAATTGGGAGATTTGATGGTAAATTTAAATATTGAGTATTCAGTATTTAGATTGAGACACTTATGCAGCATATGGGAATCTTTATTCAGGAAACGTTTCGCCACACAGTGGCTTCATCAGTCCAATACAAAGAGGAAGGCGTAAGGAGAGGAGGAGAATGAGGTAATCAGTCCCTCAACCTGGAGTCGATGTGTTCAGTCCATCAATCTTGGACTGAACACATCGACTCCAGGTTGAGGGACTGATTACCTCATTCTCCTCCTCTCCTTACGCCTTCCTCTTTGTATTGGACTGATGAAGCCACTGGTTGGCGAAACGTTTCCTGAATAAAGATTCCCATATGCTGCATAAGTGTCTCAATCTTCAACTTGTCGGTTTTTCAAACCATTCATCACACACATTCAGTATTTAGTCTAGGGTGATTAAGTGGCTTTTGAGAAAAGTCTTAAAATGATTTTCAGAGTTTCTTTAGTATTTTCTGGTAATGAATTCCAAATTTTGGGACCCTTCATGTGCATAAAGTTTTTACATAGGGTGATATGGACACTGGGTACATCAAAAACAGATTTGTGTCTTGTGTTTTGGTCATGTGTCCTGTTAAGGTTGGTGAGGAGAAGCTTGAGTGCAGGGTTTATGTTTGCATGTGTTATTCTATGTATGTGGTAGGCACATGAATAAGTATGGATGTTCTTTATGGTGAGCAGATTTAGGCTTTTGAATATTGGCGGAGTATGCTGTCAGGAGTGGGAATTTATCATCATTCTGACTGCCGGCTTTTGCTGTGTCATTAGTGGTCTTGGGTGATTTAATGTTGTTGATCCCCATGCACAGATTCCATATGTGAGATAAGGGTAGATGAGTGAATGATACAGTGCTAGGAGAGCTGATTGATAGTATGCCTACTATCTTGGAGACTTCCTTGGAAATTTATTGTACATGTATATGTGTCTGGAATTTGAGGCTACTGTCAAGGTGGATTCCTAGGAATTTTCCCTCTGCGAGTCTTGTGACGGGTGATCCATTTAGCATTAAGTGGAACATTTGCAGCTGTTTTCAAACTGAATGGAATAGGTTTTTTCAGTATTCAAGGTAAGTTTATTAGTCATCATCCAGGCAGATACAGTGGACCCCCGGTTAACGATATTTTTTCACTCCATAAGTATGTTCAGGTGCCAGTACTGACCGAATTTATTCCCATAAGGAATATTGTGAAGTAGATTAGTCCATTTCAGACCCCCAAACATACACGTACAAACGCACTTGCATAAATACACTTACATAATTGGTCGCATTCGGAGGTAATCGTTATGCGGGGGTCCACTGTATTTTCTGCAATTCGGCATTGACAGTGTTGGCAAGTATGACTGGGTTTGGGTGGGAGAAGACGTATGTTGTGTCATCTGCAAATAATGTGGGTTTGAGTAGCTGTGATGCATTCGGCAGGTGTCAGTGATGTAGATGAGAAAGAGGAGTGGTCCAAGGACACTTCCTTGTGGGACTCCTACTGTGATTGGTTGAGTATGACTTTAGGTAGTCGAGAAAGTGGCCTCTTATCCCATAGTGTGTTAATTTTGTGTGCAGCAATTCATGGTCGACTGTATCAAAAGCTTTACGTAAATCAATGAAAATTCCCAGTGGGACTTCTTTCTTCTCGAGAGCAGTATATATTAGTTCTAGCATGTGTATGATAGCCTCATTTGTGCTTTTATTATTCCTGAATCCAAACTGGCAGGGGTTTAGTATGTTGTGTGAGACGAGGTAGGAATAGATCCGCCTGTGAATTAGTTTTTCAAAGATTTTAGAGAGCAGTGGTAAGTTAGATATTGGTCAATAGTTATTCAAATCAGCTTGGTCACCTCCTTTGTGAATCAGGGTGACCTTCGCTAATTTGAAAATTGTTGGGAAGGTGGAGGAATTAATGGATTTGTTAAAGAGTGTTGCAATAATTGGTGACAGTACTTGAGAAGCTTTTTTGTACATAAAAGTTGGCAAGTTATTTATGTCTCCTGCCTTGTTTTTAATCCTTTCAGGGTCGAGAGGCCCTCTCCTAAACTTGTTCTCAGGGTCGAAAATTTTTCGGGAAAAAAAAAAAAAAATTTCTTATGAAATGATAGACCATCTTTTCCCAATCATAATAACACCAAAAGTATGAAATTTGATGGAAAACTTACGGAATTATGCTCTCACAAAGTTAGCGGTCTCGCCTATGTTTACGCATCGACGATTTCGCCCAATTTGAGCCCTATATTTGGTCAATTCCTGTGTACTAGTCAACAAAAATCATATTTATGTCACTAGAACTCCATTTTTTCTATCGAGCGAGTACAAGAAACCACCTATTTACCAATTTCAACTATCCAATAAAGTGGTTAAAAATTGGCAATTTTGCCAATTTCACACAAATTTCAGAAGATGCCAATTTCCAAATAGGGTCCAGAATAAACAAGACAGACATTCCTGGCACTAAAATAACAAGTTCTCTGTTCGTTAGTCACTTCCCCACGCCCCTCTTATATTTCTTTTGCTTTCCACTTTGAATTTTTATTCTCACAAAAAAATAGAAGATTTACTGTTATGCAGACTACTGCATTAGTGTATAAATGGTATAAAAAATATCAGCGCAATTGTGAAAGAATATTAGACTCACCAGTTGATGTGTATTGGACGCTTGGCTTGATTTGTTTACTTTTGAGCTTTGGTAAAAATCGAATATTTCTGCTACTTTGAGCTCAATTTCAAGGTACTTTTCAATGTGAAACCAATTAAAATCATCTCAATTTCTGTAATATGTCTTCCATTCTATAAAATGAGACCAGGAAAACTAGAATATAACCATAAATACCATACAAAAATACAGTGCAAAGTCGCTGTTTTAATCCAAAAACACGGTCGAAGTTTTTTTTTTTTCTCATTACGCACTGTGTGCTGCGGGATATTTTTATACTGCGCACACTGACCACACAGACCCATTCTTTCATATGTAGGCCTACCAGCTTTCTCTTGCTAGATTTGAAGGCGCTAGAATTTAGGTGTTCTAGTACGTCAATAACCCTGGTGCATAAGTCGTACTAGTAAGTCGAAAACCCCGAAAGGGTTAAGGGTGTTGATGATGAGCGAGACTTCTGTTGGGTTGGTAGGAGCTACGAATAGTGTTTTCAGGTAGGTGCCTGTGAGGTAGTCTGATGGACGGGTGTTTGAGCTTGGGATTTTGACCGGTAAGTTCTGTTCTATGGTGGAGAATAAAACATTGAGTTTGTTTGCTGTTTCAGTTGGTGGGAGAAGGGGTTCATCTGATTTTGTTAATTTGATTGTTTTGTTTTTTGATATCTTTTTAGTTCCTAGAATTTCAGCTAAGATTTTCCAGATCTTTTTCATGTCATGGTGGCCCGGTGGCCTGGTGGCTAAAGCTCCCGCTTCACACACGGAGGGCCCGGGTTCGATTCCCGGCGGGTGGAAACATTTCGACACGTTTCCTTACACCTGTTGTCCTGTTCACCTAGCAGCAAATAGGTACCTGGGTGTTAGTCGACTGGTGTGGGTCGCATCCTGGGGGACAAGATTAAGGACCCCAATGGAAATAAGTTAGACAGTCCTCGATGACGCACTGACTTTCTTGGGTTATCCTGGGTGGCTAACCCTCCGGGGTTAAAAATCCGAACGAAATCTTATCTTATCTTTGATGTTATGTAATCTGTTTTCATAATACACAAACCATACCACGGGTGGGGTTTGAACCCGCGGTCAGAGAGTCTCAGAATTCCAGACCATCGCATTATCCACTGGGCAAGCTAGCTTCAATAAGTCATTCAACTAGTGACCACAAATGCAAGTTTTTACAGACAAATCTCCCATTAGCATGGCCGTGACGAACTCTAGCTCAAGTCCCTTCAAAGCTGTCAACGTGACTCGTGAAATCGTAATGACACGATTGCAAACAAACCATACCATGGGTGGGGTTTAAACCTGCAGTCAGAGAGTCTCAAAACTCCAGACTGTCACGTTAGCCACTGGGCCAGCTAGCTTCAATAAGATTCATCCAACTAGGTATATTTCTACACAATAGGAAGGTTCGCATAGGCACTACTGTGACCACAAATGCGAGTTTTTTACAGACGAATCTCCCGCTAGCATGGCCATGACGAACTCTAGCTCAAGTCCCTTCAAAGCTGTCAACATAACTCACGAAATCCTAATGACACAATTGCAAACAAACCATATACCTTCAAAGACATCAACATGACTCACGAAATCGTAATGACACGATTGCAAACAAACCATACCATGGGTGGGGTTTGAACCCGCAGTCAGTGAGTCTCAGAACTCCAGACCGTCGCATTAGCCACTGGGCCAGCTAGCTTCAATAAGAGTCATTCAACTAGGTATATTTCTACACCATAGGAAGGTTAGCATAGGCACCACTGTAACCATAAATGGGAGTTTTTACAGACGAATCTTCCGCTAGCATGGCCGTTGATGGCTTTGAAGGGACTTGAGCTAGAGTTAGTCACGCCCATGCTAGCAGGAGATTCACCTCTAAAAACTTGCATTTGTGGTCACAGTGGTGCCTATGCTAACCTTCCTATGGTGTAGAAATATACCTAGTAGGATGAATCTTATTGAAGCTAGCTGGCCCAGTGGCTAAAACGACAGTCTGAAGTTTTGAGACTCTCTGACCGCGGGTTCAAACCCCACCTTTGGTATGGTCATACCTCCTTCAGCCACCACCTCCCAGAACAGACAGGCAGCTTCCAGAAATACATCTGTCACCCAAAGGACATCATAAGCCACCACCTGGAATTCTGAGGGAGGTCAGAACATCCCCAGAAGATCCAGATTCCAAGGCAAATTACACCACCACCAAGGACCTCAATGGAATGGGATGGACAACGACACCCTTTCCCCAACCTAGGAGCTAAAGCTTCAGAGGGAAAGATCCCCCAAAGACCAAAAGCAGGAAATTACAGAGTGGGGAGGGATGGGGAAAGGAGGAATGATAGAGGAGGGATGGGAAGGATGGAGCAGGGAAGGGAGGCATGGAGGGCTATTAGGTTCAGTCGGAGGAAGAAGACTGAAAGGTCCAATTCCTCAGATCAAAAGCCTCTTCACCATTTCATGGAGGCCCCCCCCCCCCTTGAAGAGATCCTTAGCTCTAGCTCTCTCAGATACACCTGACCTAATCCCTTTTATTTCTTTCAACTGAAAATCTCCTACCCCCTTCAGCTGAAGAGCTAGGACATCTAGTTTCTTTTCTTTACTTTTGAGCAAATTTTTCAAACATGATCTTTTGTTATGGAATCCATGTTGATGTCTGGTTATTTGGTTATTTTTTTTTCAGAAAAATAACTAGTATTTTGTTCCTAAAGAATAGTCTCCATTTGTTTATCTAAAACTGGATTTATGATTGGATGATAGTTGAGGGAACAAATCTTGTTCCCCCTCTTAAATATTGGGGTAACATTTGCTAATTTCTAGTCTACAAACAAACAAAGTTTATTTCTTTGCAAGGTTACACTGAGATTATGAAATTACAATAATGGGGTACAGTGCAAAGCGAGCCACTATCATGCCTAGGCATTTTGAGCAGACTTAATTTAATGGCTTACATACTACTTAAGGTTGGTAGGGAGAAGTTTGAGGGGAGGGTTTATATCTGAGTTTAATGTTCTATGTATGTAGTAGGCACAATAATAAGTATGGATGTTTTGAACGGTGAGTAAGTTCAGACTTTTGAATATTGGTGGTGTGTGCTGCCTGGAGTGGGAATTTGTTGTCATTCTGACAGCAGCCGTCTGCTGGGTAATTAATGGCCTGAGATGATTTATTGTTGTTGAGCCCCATGCACAGATTTCATAGGTGAGATAGGGGTAAATAAGTGAGTGATACAGGGCAAGGAGAGCTGATTGTGGAACATAGTATCGTACCTTTGATAATATGCCTACGGTCTTGGAGACTTTCTTGGAAAGTTGTTGTACATGTGTCTGATATTTAAGGCTATTATCAAGGTGGATTCCTAAGAGTTTTCCCTCTGAGTTTTGTGATAGGTGATCCATTTACCATTATGTTGAGGGGAACATTTGTAGCTCTGTTCCCAAACTGAATGAAACAGGTTTTGTAAATATGGAGAGTAAGCTTGTTAATCATCATCCAGGTAGATATTTTCTGTTATTCACTGTTTACAGTACTGGCTAGTATGACTGGGCTTGGGTGAGAGATGTATGTAGTGTCATCTGCAAATAGTTGAGTTGAGTAGTTGAGATGCATTTGGTAGGTCATTTATGTAAATGAGAAAGAGAAGTGGGCCAAGGACACTTCCTTGTGGGACACCGACTGTAATTGGTTGTGTGAAAGAGTTAGCTCCATTCGTGTACACATATTGGCTTCTGTTGCTAAGGTATGACTTTAGGTAGTTGAGGGAGTGCCCTCTTATACCATAGTGTGATAATTTTATGTGTAACAAATCATGGTCAACTGTATCAAAAGCTTTACGTAGATCAATGAAGATCCCCGATGGGACTTCTTTTTTCTCGAGTGCTGTGTATATTAGTTCTAGCATGTGTATAACAGCATCATTCATGCTTTAATTAGGCCTGAACCCAAACTGACAGGGGTTGAGTATGTTGTTGGAGACGAGGTAGGAATAGATCTGCCTATGAATTAATTTTTAAAAGATTTTAGCGAGAAGGGGTAAGTTAGATATTGGCCTATAGTTATTCGGGTCTGTTTGATCTCCTCCTTTATGTATCGGGGTGACCCTCGTTATTTTCAGAATTGAGGGGGAAGGTAGAGGATTCGATGGATTTGTTTAAGAATGTTGCAATAATTGGTGACAGCACCTGAGAAGCTTTTTTGTATATAAAGGGTGTTAAGTTATTTAAATCTCCTGCCTTGTTCTTTAGTGCGTTGATAATAAGTGAGACTTCTGCTGGGTTGGTCAGAGCTAGGAATAGTGTGTTTGGGTAGCTGCCAGTGAGGTAGTTGTTAGGTGGGGTGTTTGAGCTTGGGATTTTGCTTATGGTGGAGAAGAAAACAATGAGCCTGTTTGTTGTTTCAGTCAGTGGGAGTAGGGGTTCATCTGGTTTTCTTAGTTTGATTGTTCTGTTTCCTGGTAATTTTTAAGTTCCTAGAATTTTGGATAGGGTTTTCCAGATCTTTTTCATATCACCTTTTAAGTTAAGTAATCTGTTCTCATAATGCAATTTTTTTGCCCTTATCAGGCTGGTTAGGATTGACGAGTAACGTCTTGTTTGGTCACTGTCTTTGTATGTCTGTTTGTCTGCCTGACTGTCTGCCTGTCTATCTGTACATCTATCTGTCTGTCTGCCTAGCTCTACTTATCTGTCTGTCCAGTTCAGTTTATCTGTCTTTCTGTCTTGTGTGTGTGCCTGGAGTATATGAACTCCTTGAATAATGGCGTTACGACAAGTGTCAGATAACAAATGACATTTGATGAATGTGCGCTGCTGGAAGGGGAACCTTGCATTTATATGCTTTTACTCTTGCACACAAACATGACTCTGTATGTCTGTCTGTCAGTCTGTATCTGTCTATCTGTACATCTATCTGTCTAGCACTGCTTATCTGTCTAGTTCTGCTTATCTGTCTTTGTCTGCCTGTGTGTATCTTTCCATCTGCTTGTCTCTGTCTCAGGGAGCAGCTAGTAAACCTGTTGGTTTGTGGTGTATGTGCCGCTCCCTGATTGCTGAACAAGTGACACTGCTATTATTTGCGTCATGTTTATTTATGTCTTATATCTACAAAAACTGTATAGCACTTGGCCTGGAATTTTGGGGTTATCCTAGGTAATTTACATTATGTATAATTGTATTTATGAGTACAGTGAGAGACAGAGATACAAATAGACAGTGATATAGACAGATAGACAGAGATATAGACAGATAGACAAATATGGATAGAGACAGCCAAAGCCAGCCAGCCAGCTAGCCAGCCGAATACATAAGAAAGAAAGAACACTGCAGTAGGCCTACTGGCCCATGCAAAGCAGGTCCATGTCAACCCCGGCTTAGACCAATGACCCACCTAGTCAGGTCACATCCACTAAAAGAAGGAGCACGACATCTGACCCAGTAGCACAAGCTAGTCAGGTCCAACTCACACCCACTCATGCATTTATCTAACCTATTTTTACTTTCCTCTTAAAATGTGTGTTAATATGACATGAAATCAGTGAATCACTGGTGTTTGCCACGCTATTTGCTTTAGCTGGTGCTCAGTGGAACTGGTGCTCCCATAAGGCACTAAGTGGTCCCCGATTTTTTTCATAGTGCACACACTGAGTGCACAGACCCATTCTTTCATGTCTAGGCGACTCAGGCCTATCGCACCAAATTTGAAGGAATGAAAAATAAAACGTTGATCTTCGTTCGGAGCCCACCGCACGTGAACGTATATCTACATGTGGACAGTTTAAGGGTTAATGTTGCTGATTCCCATGCACAAATTCCTTATGTGAAATAAGCGTAGATGAGTGAATGATACAGTGTAAGGAGAGCTGATTGTGGAACATAGTACCATATCTTTCATAGTATGCCCACTGTCTTAGAGATTTTCTTAGAAATTTGTTGTATGCGTGTCTGGAATTTGAGGATACTGTCAAGGTGGATTCTGAGGAATTTTTCCTCTGTGAGTCTTATCATGGGTGATCCATTTAGCATTATGTTAAGTGGAACATTTGCAGCTCTGTTTCCAAACTGAATGAAATAGGTTTTGTCAGTATTGAGGGTAAGCTTATTTGTCATCATCCAGGTAGATATTTTCTGTAATTCAGCATTAACAGTGTTAGCCAGTATGACTGGGTTTGGGTGAGGGAAGACATATGTTATGTTGCCTGCAAATAACATGGGTTTGAGTAGCTATGATGCATTTGGTAGGTCAATGAGGTAAATAAGAGAGAGGAGTGGACCAAGGACACTTCCTTGTGGGACACCGACTGTGCTTGGTTGAGTGGAAGAGTTTACTCCATTTGTGTACACATTGGCTTCTGTTACTAAGGTATGACTTTAGGTAGTTGAGGGAGTGCCCTCTTATACCATAGTGTGTTTATTTAATGTTCAGCAAATCACGGTCAACTGTATCAAAAGCTTTACAAAAATCAATGAAGATTCCCTGCAGGACTTCTTTCTTCTCGAGAGTGGTGTATATTAGTTCTAGCATGTGTATGATAGCATCATTTGTGTTTCTATTAGTCCTGAATCTAAACTGACAGGGGTTTAGTATGTTGTGTAAGATGAGGTAGGAATAAATCTGTCTATGAATTAATTTTCCAAAGATTTTAGAGAGCAGAGGTAAGTTACATATTGGTCTATAGTTATTCAAGTCAGTTTGATCACCTCCTTTGTGGATCGGGATGACCCTCACTATTTTGAGAATTGATGGGAAGGTGGAGGATTCGATGGATTTGTTAAAGTGTTGCAATAATTGGTGGCAGTACTTGAGATGCTTTTTTGTACATAAAAGGTGGTAAGTTATTTATGTCCCCTGCCTTGCTTTTAAGGGTGTTGATGATGAGTGAGACTTTTGTTGGGTTGGGTAGGGCTAGGAATAATGTATTCAGGCAAGTATCCATGAGGTAGAATGATGGACACCTTACCACCTTTTAATGATTTATTAGATATTATTATTAGTGTGTAAGCAATTTGGTATCTACATTCTCTTATAACTGGTCCGACTGATTTGCTAATATATATACAGTGGACCCCCGGTTAACGTTATTTTTTCACTCCAGAAGTATGTTCAGGTGCCAGTACTGACCGAATTTGTTCCCATAAGGAATATTGTGAAGTAGATTAGTCCATTTCAGACCCCCAAACATACACATACAAACGCACTTACATAAATACACTTACATAATTGGTCGCATTCGGAGGTGATCGTTATGCGGGGGTCCACTGTATATTCTCCAAGTATTTTATCAAGGCCACTAATTTCATCAATATGGTAGACTGACCACACCTTGACCTCACGGGTTGATGTACCAAATCAGTTCATAAATCAAGTCTGCATTAAAGGTTGAACTGTCATAGAAGGAATGCAACATAAGTATTTCACAGTGTTGATAAAGACACACGAAGACTTAAGAAACTATTGTTCCATGTAACACTGATATCTAGTTATTTTCTTGAATGAATTTCAAGTTATCTGAACTTAAATTTTTTCCTTTAATTATAATTTATAAGTATCCATTTATATTTTATAATTTATGTATATTCAAGACTTATACTTACACTAAGGCATCAACCCATTCAGGGTCCAGGGGCCAAATTTCAAAGTGTGCACAAGGGTCCAAGAATTTTCAAAAAAAAAATTTATTTTTTCTTATGAAATGGTAGAGAATCTTTTTCTGAAGGTAATAAAACAAAAAGTATGAAATTTGATGGAAAATTTACGAAATTATGCTCGTGAATTTTGATGTGACAGCAACATTTATGAACTGGCGATTTTGCCGACTTTGACTCCCATTTTAGGCCAATTACATTATTCCAGTTGACCAAATTCTTAGCTATTTCACTAGTATTACTTCTATTCTATCGATTGAGCACAAGAAATCGCCAAGTCAACTGTTTCAACTACAAAATAAAGTGATCGGAAATTGGTAATTTGGCCAATTTAACACAAAGTTCAAAATATTCCAATTTCAAAATAGGGTCCAGAATAAACAATGTAGGTATTCCTGGCACTAAACTAACATTTCCTCTATTCATTAGTCATGTTTTCAGGCTTTACAAATGAATTCCATTTCGATTTTTTATTCACATAATGAATTTTTATTCAAACCAAAAAATAGAAGATTTACTGTTATGCAATATTGTAATAATTGTATAAATATCATCACCACATTTGTGAATATATATTAGACCCACCAGCTGGTGTGTATTAGACATGTGAGATCGTTTGTTTACTCTTGAACATCGGCAAAAATTTAACATTTCTGCTACTTTGAGCTCAGTTTCAAGCCATTTCCAGTGCCAAAATCATCTCTATTTCTATCAAATGAGACCAACAAATCGCAAATACAACTATAAAAAAAACATACGAAAAAACACTGCAAAGTTGCTGTTTTAATCGAAAATCATGGTCTCAGTTTTTTTTCCTCTGATTATACAATGTGTGCTGCAGGATTTGTTTTATGTGGTGCACACACACCACATAGATGTATTATCTCATATCTAGGCCCAAATTTACCACTCACAGCTTATCAGAGTGAGCTGAGCTCATGGCGTAGATCTACAGTTTGGACCCTGAACGTAAAGCCGTAGATCTACGGCACGGACCCTGAAAGGGTTAAGTGCCTTGCTGAATTTTTTTTTTTTTCATATTCACATTAACCTATCACTGAATTCCAATTACCTACTGAACTGAATTTTTTATTGACTGATTATTTTCCTCAACTTTCCCCACATGTCCACAGTATGCTAATTCTCAATATTTCTACATTTTTTATTATCAGACACAGAAACTGCCCCATATGTAATAATTAAACCAGGAGGTGAAAATTTAAGTGCATCACTGTAAGAGGACATAAAATTGTTGAGGATATTTTACATAAGAACACCACAATAAAGAAAGAAAGAAAAAAAATTCCAGAGGATTTAAGACACTAATTTCTAGGATTTTAAAAACCATAGTAAAGTCTGAAAAACTAATGAGCATTCTATGGGTTATAGGCTGAAATGTAGCTAATGATAATATCAATAAATCTTCATTTCTACATGCTACAACTGATCAAGATCTGGTTGATGTCAGTGACATACTATAGTATACAGAAAGCCCCTGGTTATGCAGAGCATTTCAGGCAAATTAAGTTTATCTGGTTCCCCAAAATGTGACCCACAACAGTCAACTAATAACCAGGTACATACTACTAGGTAAACAGGGGCAGCAGGTGTAAGGAAACATGTCCAACGTTTCACCCGTGCCTGGGATCAAGCCTGGACTCTCAGTATGTGTGATGAGGATGCTACCAAGCCATGAGGACCTGCTCATACACTAACCACCCTCTCGAAATACATACGATTAATATCCATAGATGTACAGTATTTCCTTTTCTAAACACGAAGATGATACAGAGGCCCCCATTTTCATAACTACCATTATCTATACAATGACAGTTCCTTTCCATTTACTATATGCAAATACTGACCATCTTGTGTTCAAAATTATGTTCATACACTAACCACCACTATTTGTTAGTGACCACCTCTAGCCTCACATTTCAAATATTCCTATCACTGCATATTACCATCCAATTGCCCATAATCTCAATATCCCTACAGTTACTACTCTACTGTTTTTCTCACAATGTTAACATTAACATACTGCCAATACCAAGCGAGTGTGTAAAGCTTGTAATACAAATTAAATACCTAATCATGTACCCTATATGATTTATTTTATCTTTTTTCTTTTCTGCTTTTGCTCTTTTCACGTAATTCAAGCTTTTTCTGTCTTCTCACACTTGCAAGGATATTTTCAAAATTTGTAGTTTTCTTCTTTGCACTGCCCTTTGGTCCTGCACTGCCTGGGGTACGACGAGGTGTCAGTCGCAAATTGGCAGGTTCGTCATCAAAATCAAATCCTGAAGTGTCAACTCTGAAGGAGGAGAGAGAGTTCAAGGGTGACCACTCTCAGAATAAAGTACTTCATTCATGTCTTCAAACTACCAGTGTATAACGATGAAAACTATAGTTGTATTACTGTGAAATTTCATAACAATTGAAATCCTATACTTTACACTAAAATGAACATTAAAAAAATAAAACCTACTTCTCAGCTTCCTTTTCCTTTTCACTTTCAGAATCACTCTGAGATGGTGTTGGTGAACGTCTTCCTAGCTCCCACTTCCAAGCGATAGGTAAAGTTCCATCCCTTGCTAGGGTCTCATACAGTCTAATAATCTCAGCAGGAGAGGGTTCAAACCCTGAAAAAAATTAGCCTTGTAATCCCATGCATATTTAATAAAATATTTATCTTCAAAAACTGTATAAAAATCACAGGGAATAACTGCTTTGGCACAACATGAACTGCTAGCAGGATACAACACGGCAAACTGTATTACAAGAAGCAATATTTAGATGATGAGGCATGTCCAACCTTAAAACAAATGTATATATTTAGAGCACATTAGTATGGTATACTCTGCAGGCTTATGGAGGTGCCCATAGCAAAGGCTACATTCATACAGTCCACCAACTAGTTGCTATGATGCTCAATAATGTCTTGTCTGACTGATGAAGTGACATGCGCATCATTTTATGATCAATTTGCTCACTGCAATACTATAGTACAAAAACATTAAGTGCAAAAATGAAACAAGTTTCAACAATGTTTTTCTTACATAATAAAAAGACTCTTAAATTCATGTCAGAAAAAACAGATTACTGTATTGATTATTAAAAGAGCCTGCTGAATGTAAAATTATGAAAAATATCTTCTTATATGTAGATGATTCAAACTCTTGGAATGAGACTAAATTGCTAGAGCATAATTATGTACAGCTTGAAGAAGCACTTGTGGTTCTCATTATGTACAGCTTCAAGAAGCACTTGTGGTTCTCATTATGTACAGCTTGAAGAAGCACTTGTGGTTCTCATTATGTACAGCTTCAAGAAGCACTTGTGGTTCTCATTATGTACAGCTTCAAGAAGCACTTGTGGTTCTCATTATGTACAGCTTAAAGAAGCACTTGTGGTTCTCATTATGTACAGCTTCAAGAAGCACTTGTGGTTCTCATTATGTACAGCTTCAAGAAGCACTTGTGGTTCTCATTATGTACAGCTTCAAGAAGCACTTGTGGTTCTCATTATGTACAGCTTGAAGAAGCACTTGTGGTTCTCATTATGTACAGCTTCAAGAAGCACTTGTGGTTCTCATTATGTACAGCTTCAAGAAGCACTTGTGGTTCTCATTATGTACAGCTTCAAGAAGCACTTGTGGTTCTCATTATGTACAGCTTCAAGAAGCACTTGCGGTTCTCATTATGTACAGCTTCAAGAAGCACTTGTGGTTCTCATTATGTACAGCTTCAAGAAGCACTTGTGGTTCTCATTATGTACAGCTTCAAGAAGCACTTGTGGTTCTCATTATGTACAGCTTCAAGAAGCACTTGTGGTTCTCATTATGTACAGCTTCAAGAAGCACTTGTGGTTCTCATTATGTACAGCTTCAAGAAGCACTTGTGGTTCTCATTATGTACAGCTTCAAGAAGCACTTGTGGTTCTCATTATGTACAGCTTCAAGAAGCACTTGCGGTTCTCATTATGTACAGCTTCAAGAAGCACTTGTGGTTCTCATTATGTACAGCTTCAAGAAGCACTTGTGGTTCTCATTATGTACAGCTTCAAGAAGCACTTGTGGTTCTCATTATGTACAGCTTCAAGAAGCACTTGTGGTTCTCATTATGTACAGCTTCAAGAAGCACTTGTGGTTCTCATTATGTACAGCTTCAAGAAGCACTTGTGGTTCTCATTATGTACAGCTTCAAGAAGCACTTGTGGTTCTCATTATGTACAGCTTCAAGAAGCACTTGTGGTTCTCATTATGTACAGCTTCAAGAAGCACTTGTGGTTCTCATTATGTACAGCTTCAAGAAGCACTTGTGGTTCTCATTATGTACAGCTTCAAGAAGCACTTGTGGTTCTCATTATGTACAGCTTCAAGAAGCACTTGTGGTTCTCATTATGTACAGCTTCAAGAAGCACTTGTGGTTCTCATTATGTACAGCTTCAAGAAGCACTTGTGGTTCTCATTATGTACAGCTTCAAGAAGCACTTGTGGTTCTCATTATGTACAGCTTCAAGAAGCACTTGTGGTTCTCATTATGTACAGCTTCAAGAAGCACTTGTGGTTCTCATTATGTACAGCTTCAAGAAGCACTTGTGGTTCTCATTATGTACAGCTTCAAGAAGCACCTGTGGGTCTCATTATGTACAGCTTCAAGAAGCACTTGTGGTTTTCATTATGTACAGCTTCAAGAAGCACTTGTGGTTCTCATTATGTACAGCTTCAAGAAGCACTTGAGGTTCTCATTGCAAATATGGAGTAGATATGCAGGCATTAAATATATACCCAGGATTGTGATATGATTTTAAGTTCAGCACTAATGTGATCTTATGTTCAGGACTGTGGTGTGATCTTATCCTGCTTTAGGCAGGACAGTCCTGCTTTTGAGCACTGGTCTCCATCATGCACCACCTCAAGCTGGACATTAATTTGACTTCTTTTTGGGGCCTGTCTTAAAATTACATAAATTACATTTGTATACTAAAACAGCGGGAACTGAAAGCCACAATAACCACTGATGCATTTTTATTATAATTTTATGTAGTTGCCATTGGTAACACTATGCATGGGGCTGCAGTGCATATGTACAAGACAAGTCAAGCTATCAATCAAGTACATGTCAGAGCCTGAGATGGTCAGTCTGCCAGGCCACAGTGGGAAGTGGTTGATTTTATTTCTTGCTTTAACCCTTTGAGGGTCCAAACCGTAGATCTACGTCATGAGCTCAGCTCACTCTGATAAACTGTGAGTGGTACATTTGGGCCTAGATATGAGAGAATACATCTATGTGGTATGTGTGCACCACATAAAACAGATCCTGCAGCACGCTGTGTATAATGAGAGAAAAAAACTGAAATCATGATTTTTCGATTAAAACAGCGACTTTGCAGTGTTTTTTCGTATGTTTTTTATAGTTTTATTTGCGATTTGTTGGTCTCATTTGATAGAATGGAAGACATATTACAGAAATAACGATGATTTTGATTGGTTTTAGCACTGGAAATGGCTTGAAACTGAGCTCAAAGTAGCAGAAATGTTAAATTTTTGCCAATATTCAAGAGTAAACAAACGACCTCACACGTCTAATACACGCCAGCTGGTGGGTCTAATATGCATTCACAAATATGGTGATGATATTTATACAATTATTACAGTATTGCATAACAGTAAATCTTCTATTTTTTGGTGTGAATAAAAATTCATTATGTGAATAAAAAATCAAAATGGAATTTATATGTAAAGCTTCAAAACGTAACTAATGAACAGAGGAAATGTTAGTTTAGTTCCAGGAATACCTACATTGTTTATTCTGGACCCTATTTTGAAATTGGAATATTTTGAACTGTGTTAAATTGGCCAAATTAACAATTTCCGATCACTTTAATTTGTAGTTGAAACAGTTGACTTGGCGATTTCTTGTGCTCAATCGATAGAATAGAAGTAATACTAGTGAAATAGCTAAGAATTTGGTTGACTGGAATAATGTAATTGGCCTAAAATGGGAGTCAAAGTCGGCAAAATCGCCGATTCGTAAATATCGCTGACACATCAAAATTCGCGAGAGCATAATTTCGTCAATTTTCCATCAAATTTCGTACTTTTTGTTTTATTACCTTCACAAAAAGATACTCTACCATTTCATAAGAAAAAATAACAAATTTTTTTTTTTGAAAATTCTTGGACACTGGGGCACCACTTCAGATTTGGGCCTTGGACCCTGAAGGGGTTAATAGAGCCCCTAAAGATATGCCAAAACAAAAGACTACATTTAACCATGGATGGGCCAAAGATCTGGATTTATTGCTAAAAGCAAAAAAATGTGATTCATGCATTTTGTACACTATGCCGTTGTAATGTGAATATTAGAAGCATGGGAAAAAATGCAGTTGAACAGCATGCTGCCACAGATAAACAAAGTTAACATTCATAGTGCCAATACATCATCAATGTTATCATTTTTCTCCCCAACTCAATCATCTCAAGATGACGAAATAACGACTGCAGAACTGTGTAAGGTGTATCATGCTGCAAAGCATTATCAGTCATACAGAAGTGTTGACTGTGGAGTAAAAGTTGACAAAGAAATATAGTGACTCACTGATAGTGAAGGGTGTAACATGTGGAAAAACTACAACAAAAGCTCTGTGTGAAAATATTCTAGCACCGTATTCTGTACCAACACAAGTGGAGTACATCAAAGAACATGGTTTGCCCTTTTCAATAGCAACTGATACTTCTCATTTTGAGAAGGAAGTGCACTGTGTTATTTGACTTTTACAATGACACCAATGAATTAACAGAGGCCATAACAAATCAGCTACTCTCTAAACTAGAGACATCAGGTCTAGATCTGAATAAAGTCTATGGATACTCTGCTGACAATGCAAGTGTAAACTATGGAAAACACAAGTGTTATCAAAAACTGAAAATGGCTTATTGTGCAGTCACAATTAACCCGTAAATGATCCAAGCAGATCTACATTCACATGTGTAGCGCTACAAAAGTAGATCTACGTTTTTTTTTACATATTTTAAAATGTAACAAAAAAAAAGTAGATCAAAGTTTTTTTACACATTTTCAAATGTAAAAAAAACAAAAAGAAGATCTACTTTTTTTACATACTTTCAAATGTTGAAAAAACGTATACACCTACCATCCGACTTACGACCTGCTCGACTTACGACCACTCGACTTACGACCGTGTTTTTTATGCCAAATTTCTGGGAAATAAACAACTATTTGTGTTGTACACAGTGTTTATCCTAAACCTTACAGTATAAAATACAGTACTTACAGCATAAAAAGTAAAGTAAAACATGAAATACCAAAATAAAACAATAAAATAAAGTCATTACAAAAATGGGAAAGTGGGGAGATGGATCTTCAACTTCCTAACAAATCGAACACAAAGAGTAGTGGTCAACAGAGTTAAATCGGAGGCTGCCATAGTGAAGAGCTCTGTTCCACAAGGCACAGTACTCGCCCCCATCTTATTCCTTATCCTCATATCAGACATAAACAGAGATATACACCACAGCACCGTATCATCGTTTGCGGATGATACTAGGATCTGCATGAGGGTGTCATCTGCTGAGGACGCGGTTAACCTCCAAGAAGATATAAACAAAGTTTTCCAGTGGGCAACGGTAAACAATATGATGTTCAATGAGGACAAATTCCAACTACTCCGTTATGGAAAACTGGAGGAGATAATAACTAGAACAGAGTATACTACTGACTCCGGCCATACAATAGAGCGGAAAAATAATGTAAGGGACCTGGGAGTAGTAATGTCTGAGGATCTCACTTTCAAGGATCACAACAGTGCCACGATCGCACGTGCAAAGAAAATGATAGGATGGATAATGAGAACTTTCAAAACGAGAGATGCCAAGCCCATGATGATCCTTTTCAAATCACTTGTTCTCTCTAGGCTGGAATACTGCTGTACATTAACATCTCCATACAAAGCAGGTGAAATCGCAGATCTAGAGAGTGTACAGAGATCCTTTACTGCACGTATAAGTTCTGTCAAGCACCTTAACTACTGGGAACGCTTGGAAGCACTTGACTTGTACTCGTTGGAACGCAGGAGGGAGAGATATATCATAATCTACACTTGGAAAATCTTGGAAGGAATGGTCCCAAATCACAGAAATCACTCCCTACGAAAGTAAAAGACTGGGCAGGCGATGCAAAATGCCGCCAATAAAAAGTAGGGGCGCCATTGGTACACTAAGAGAAAACACCATAAGTGTCTGGGGCCCAAAACTGTTCAACAGCCTCCCATCAAGCATTAGGGGAATTGCCAATAAACCCCTGGCTGCCTTCAAGAGAGAGCTGGACAGATACCTAAAGTCAGTGCCGGATCAGCCGGGCTGTGGCTCGTACGTCGGACTGCGTGCGGCCAGCAGTAACAGCCTAGTTGATCAGGCCCTGATCCATCGGGAGGCCTGGTCATGGACCGGGCCGTGGGGGCGTTGATCCCCGGAATAACCTCCAGGTAACCTCCAGGTATATTCAATAGTAAAGTTCGACTTACGACCATTTCGACTTACGACCAGTTTCTCGGAACCAAACTCGGTCGTAAGTCGGATGGTAGGTGTATATACGTTTGGACCATTTACGGGTTAAAAAACAAGCACCAAAAACAGGGAATTATTATGAAATGTTTTGGAATGCATGAAGTAATGCTCATTCAACCAGTGACAGAGGCAGACTGAGTACGTCTGATAATCGGAGCAAAGTCCGATTTCCAGAGCCAAATTTCACACAAACAATGGTCTGAAAACTGCTAAGTCCAATAACTGGAGCGTGCAAAAACCAGGGTTCCACTGTACAATTAATTAATATAGTTAATTACCAAAAAACATACAAGAAAACTACAATTACTTTATAATAAAAAAAAAGTAGGGGTAAGCAGAATAGGGCATTTGGGGTTGACAATATAAAAAAATATATATGTACGGTAGGGCCCCGCTTTACGGCATTTCGCCATACAGCATTCCACTAATAGTGATTTCAAATTATGACCAAAACTTGCTATACAGAGAGCAGTCTTTCAAATATGGCACACCCCACCCGGTTTGCTTACATTCTCCGTGAGCACATCTCTCTATTATGTCTGGAAACTTTCTAAAATTTCAAGTGTTTTAAAATTATTACATATTTTATAAGTACTCTGCTAATTATACTTGTGTGTACCTGTACCTAAATACAGTAGGGCCCCATTTATATGGCAAGTTAGGTTCCAGGCTACCACCAGAAAGCAGAACTCCATTTTTTCCACTTATAAATGCATATAAATGCCAGTTAACAAGTTTACACAAACATATATTAAGTTAGCATTGAACTAGGCATTAAAAAACAATAAAAAGTAAAATATACACACAGTACACTCATTATTTACCTCAAAATATTTGTAGGGCAAAAGATGAGTAGTATTTACTGTAACAAGTCAGGTGTGTAGCCCTCCTGGCCACCCCACCCACACATAATACAGTGGACCCCCGACTTGCGATATTAGTCTGTTCCTGAGAGCACATCATAAGACGAAATTATTGTAAGGCGAATTAATTTTCCCCATAAGAAATAATGGAAATCAAATTAATCCGTTCCAGACACTCCAAAGTATGAAAAAAAAAAAAATTTTACCACATGAAATATACATTTTCCTACACAAAAAGAAGGATACATGTGCAATATATAATATTGTGTAATGAAGAATAAATGACACTTACCTTTATTGCAGATGTGGTGATGAGTGATGGGATGGGAAGAGGGGAGATGATGGAGGTGTTATTTTTTGGAAGGGGAATTCCCTTCCATAAGGACTGTAGTGTAAAGCACCCTTCTGGCAAGACAGTGATGGAGTGAATGATGGTGAAAGTTTTTCTTTTTCGGGCCACCCTGCCTTGGTGGGAATCGGCCAGTGTGATAATAAAAAAAAAAAAAAAAATAAGGACTTTAGGTAGCAAGTCCTTTTCCGGGGTTACTTCCCTTCTTCTTTTAATGTCACTGGGAACAACTTGAGTCACTGGATTTCTGTCGCACCCAAAATCTGCCCATAGAGCTCTGTACCTCACATTCCTTTAACCCTTTGAGTGTCGAGAGGCCCTCTCCCAAACTCGTTCTTAGGGTCGAAAATTTTTCGAAAAAAAAAAAAAAATTATTTTTTCTGGTGAAATGACAGAGAATCTTTTTCCAATCATAATGACACCAAAAGTATGAAATTTGATGAAAAACTTATGGAATTGTGCTCTTGCGAAGTTAGCGGTCTCAAAGTTGGCAATTTCGCCCACTTTGGGCCCTATTTTTTGGACAATTCCAATGTTGTAGTTCACTAAAATCATAGCTATTTCCCTAGAACTCCATTTGTTCTAACGACTGAGTAGTACAAGAATCCGCCCATTTACCGATTTCAATTACCCAATAAAGTGATCAGAATTGGCAATTTGGGCAATTTCACACAAATTTCAAAAGATGCCAATTTCAAAATAGGGTTCAAAATAAACAAGACAGACATTCATGGCACTAAAATAACATTTTATCTGTTCATTAGTCACATTTCTAGGCCCCTTTTACATTACTTTTGCTTTCCATTTTGAATTTTTATTCTCACAGAAAATAGAAAGTTTTATGTTATGTATACTACCGCATCATTGTAAAAACGGTATAAATGATATCAGCGCACTTATGAGAGAATATTAGACTCACCAATTGAAGTGTATTGGACGCGTGGCTTGATTTGTTTACTCTTGAATATCGGCAAAAATCAATAATTTTCACTACTTTGAGCTCAATTTCAAGGTACATCATGAGACCAATCAAAATCATCTCTAATTCTGTAATATATCTTCCATTTTATCAAATGAGACCAAGGAAACGAAAATACAACCATAAATACCATATGAAAATTCACTAGAAAGTTGCTGTTTTAAACCAAAAACACAGTTGAAGTTTTTTTTTCTCATGCGCAGCGTGCTTCAGGATTTTTTTTTACACTGTGCACACTGACCACACAGACCCATTCTTTCATATGTAGGCCTACCAGCTTTCTTCCACCAGATTTGAAGGTGCTAGAATTTAGGCGTACAAGTATGTGACCGACCCTGGCTGCAATGACGTACTTGTAGGTGACCGACCCTCAAAGGGTTAAGATTTTCCTAAAGTGGTTCACAACATTGTCATTGTCAAAGTCACCAGCACAGCTTGCAATAGCTGTGTCAGGGTGATTTTCTTCCATAAAGGTTTGCAGTTCAACCCACTTTGCACACATTTCCTTAATCTATGAAGAAGGCAACTTCCTCCATCTCTCTCTCCCCTCCTCTGAAGCAATTTCCTCAGTTGTGGCCTCTTGCTGTTGCAGATGCTCTTGCAGCTCATCAGTCGTTAGTTCATCATTGTCCTCCATCAGCTCTTCCACATCCTCCTCACTAATCTCCAACCCCATGGACTTCCCCAGTGCCACAAAAGATTCCACAACTGGCATAGGTTCCTCAGGGTTAGCCCCAAACCCTTCAAAATCCCTCTCTTCTACACATTCTGGCCACAGTTTCCTCCAAGCAGAGTTCAAGGTCCTCTTAGTCACTCCCTCCCAAGCCTTACCTATAAGGTTTACACCATTGAGGATACTAAAGTGATCTTTCCAAGACTCTCTTAGGGTCAGTCGAATGTCTGAGGTCACTTCAAAGCACTTTTGAAACATTGCTTTGGTGTACAGTTTGTTGAAATTTGAAATGACCTGCTGGTCCATGGGCTGGTGGAGAGGAGTGGCATTAGGAGGCAAGAACTTGACTTTGATAAAACTCAAGTCCCCTGAAATTCACTCTGCCAGGAGGCACTTTATCTCCAATTTATTTTCCAGGAGGTAATTTTTCACAGTGGGGGCAAACACATGGTAAAACCAGTCACAGAAAAAGTCCATAGTGACCCATGCCTTACTGTTTGCCCTCCACATCACACACAAATTAGCCTTGACGACATTGTTTTTCCTGAACACTCTGGGAGTTTCAGAATGATACACAAGTAGAGGTTTCATTCTGCAATCACCACTAGAATTACTACACAACATTAAGGTTAGCCTGTGTTTCATAGGCTTGTGTCCTGGCAGTGTTTTTTCTTCCTGTGTAACGTAGGTCCTGTTTGGCATTTTCTTCCAAAGCAGGCCTGTTTCGTCACAATTAAACACTTGTTGGGGTTTCAATTCTTCAGCCTCTATGTACCCCTGGAATTTCTGCACATATTTTTCAGCCACTTTATGGTCCAAACTGGCAGCCTCACCATGCCTTATCACACTATGTATGCCACTACAATTCTTAAATTTCTCAAACCAACCTTAGCTGGCCTTAAATTCACTCACATCACCACTAGTTGCAGGCATTGTTTATTAACCCTTTGGGGGCTTCGGCCGTACTAGTACGGCTTATGACCCAGGGTTTTTGACGTACTAGTACACCTAAATTCTAGCGCCCTCAAATCTAGTGGGAGAAAGCTGGTAGGCCTACATATGAAAGAATGGGTCTATGTGGTCAGAGTGCACAGTATAAAAAAATTCCTGCAGCACACAGTGCATAATGAGAAAAAAAAAACTGACTGTTTTTTGGGAATAAAACAGCAACTTTGCACTGTATTTTCGTATGGTATTTATTGTTGTATTCTAGTTTTCTTGGTCTCATTTTATAGAATGGAAGACATATTACAGAAATTGAGATGATTTTGACTGGTTTTACAATGAAAAGTACCTTGAAATTGAGCTCAAAGTAGCAGAAATGTTCGATTTTTACCAAAGTTCAAAAGTAAACAAATCATGCCAAGCGTTCAATACACGTCAACTGGTGAGTCTAATATTCTTTTGCAAGTACGCCAATATTATTTATACCATTTTTTACACTAATGCAGTAGTCTGCATAACAGTAAATCTTCTATTTTTTGTGAGAATAAAAATTCAAAGTGGAAAGCAAAAGAATGTAAGAGGGGCCTTGAGACGTGACTAATGAACAGAGGAAATGTCATTTTAGTACCAGGAATGTCTTTCTTGTTTATTCTGGACCCTATTCGGAAATTGGCATCTTTTGAAATTTGTGTGAAATTGGCAATATTGCTAAATTCTGGCCACTGTACTGGATAGTTGAAATTGGTAAATGGGTGGTTTCTTGCACTCATTCGATAGAAAAAATGGAGTTCTAGCGAAATATTCACGTTTTTTGTCGACTAGTACAGTGGAATTGGCTGAAAATGGGGCTCAAAGTGGGCAAAATCGCTGATGTGTAAACATCGCCGAGACCGCTAACTTCACGAGAGCATAATTCCATAAGTTTTCCATCAAATTTCATACTTTTGGTGTCATTATGATCGGGAAAAGATTATCTTTTCATAAGATTTTTTTTTTTTTAATTTGGCCGAACCTGAGAACGAGTCTCGGAGAGGACCTGTCGACCCTCAAAGGGTTAAATCGTCATGCAACTGCCTTGCCTTTTCACATATGATCGCTTGAGAGATGCTATCTCCTGATATTTGTTTTTTGTTTATCTACACCAATAAGTGTCTCTCAACATCTTCAAGTACTTGCGATCAGTGTTTCGTAAAGATACACCTACCATCCGACTTTTGACCGAGTTCGGTTCCGAGAAACCAGTCATAAGTCGAAATGGTCGTAAGTCGAACTTTACTACTGAATATCAACAAAACATTTTTATTATGACTTTATTTTATTGTTTTATTTTGGTATTTCATGTTTTACTTTACTTTTTATGCTGTTAGTACTGTATTTTATACTGTAAGGTTTAGGATAAACACTGTGTACAACACAAATAGTTGTTTATTTCCCAGAAATTTGGCATAAAAAACACGGTCGTAAGTCGAGTGGTCGTAAGTCGAGCAGGTCGTAAGTCGGATGGTAGGTGTACTTGCACCTTTGGCAACAACAGCTTCCTTGATTGCCTTTTTGTTGGCTAGGATAGTAGCAATGGTTGACTGGGGTTTGTTGTACAACCTGGCCAGCTCAGAGGCACACACTCCACTTTCAAACTTATTATCTCTTTCTTCATTTCAATAGTAATTTTCACCATTTTTACCACAGGGTTGGCACTAGAAGCTTTCTTGGGGCCCATGGTGGTTTATTTAGCAGTTACAAGCACTAAAAACAATGGAATAATGCAAAATATTCCAAATGTATGTGTGGGAGTGACTGCACTGGCTTGTAAACATTGGCACACTAACTGAAGGCAGGCCTGCTGAGGCACACTCAGGCCAGCCAGATGCTGGACACAGATGGGACGTACGGGACTAATGATGTAAGTCGAGTTTTTTACCACAGGTCGGGGTCAAATTTTTACACTGACAAGCATCGTAGGTCAGTTTTATCGTAGGTTAAGGTCATCGTAAGTCGGGGGTCCACTGTATACTATGACGACACTTAACCCTTAAACTGTCCAAACGTAAATCTAGGTTTGATTTTACATTATGTAAAAAAAAAGTAGATCTCGTTCGGAGCGCTACGCGTGCAAACGTAGATCAACGTTTGGACAGTTTAAGAGTTAAAGCACCATAGAGTGATAAAATGCATATACAGTACACTCATTACTTACCTTAAAATATCTGTAGTCTTAACCCTTTCAGGGTCAGCAGGCCCTCTCCTAAACTTCTTCTTCTTCTCAGGGTCGGAAATTTTTCTTATGAAATGATAGAGAATCTTATCCCAATCATAATGACACCAAAAGTATGAAATTTGATGGAAAACCTACGGAATTATGCTCTCGCAAAAGTAGCAGTCTCGACGATGTTTACGCATCGGCGATTTTGCCCACTTTGAGCCCTATTTTCTGCCAATTCCAATGTACCAGTCAACAAAAACCATAGCTATTTCTCTAGAACTTCATTTTTTCTATCGAATGAGTACAAGAAACCACCCATCTACGAATTTAAACTATCCAATAAAGTAGTCCGAAATTGGCAATTTCGCCAATTTCACACAAATTTCAAAAGATACCAATTTTGAAATAGGGTCCAGAATAAACAAGACAGACATTCCTGGCACTAAAATAACATTTCCTCTGTTCATTAGTCACATCCCCAGGCCTCTGTTACATTTCTTTTGCTTTCCACTTTGAATTTTTTTCTCACAAAAAATAGAAGATTTACTGTTATGCAGACTACTGCATTAGTGCAGAAATGGTATAAATAATATCAGCGCACTTGTGAAAGAATATTAGACTCACCAGTTGACGTGTATTGGACGCATGGCTTGATTTATTTTCTTTTGAACTTTAGTAAAAAATCAAACATTTCTGCAACTTTGAGCTCAAATTCAAGGTACTTTTCATTGTGAAACCAATAAAAGTCATCTCAATTTCCATAATATGTCTTTCATTCTATAGACTGAGACCAGGAAAACTAGAATACAATCATAAATAGTATACGAAAATACACTGCAAAATCGCTGTTTTAAACCAAAAACATGGTCGGAGTTTTTTTTTTCTCATTATGCACTGTGTGCTGCAGGATTTTTTTTATACTGTGCACACTGACCACATAGACCCATTCTTTCATCTGTAAGCCTACCAGCTTTCTCTCGCTAGATTAGAAGGCGTTAGAATTTATGCGTACTAGTATGGTACCAACCCTGGCGTGCAAGCCGTACTAGTACAGCACAAACCCTGAAAGAGTCAATGGTCTTAATGTAGGGTGAGAAGTGAAAAGTATTTAATGTTTGTAGAAAGTCATGTGGGAGGTAGGGTAGGTTATTCATCTATCCTTGCCAGCCTGATAAGAAGTTCAAAAAAATTGTATTATGCAAACAGATTATATAACATAAAAGGTGATATGAAAAAGACCTGGAAAACCCTATCCAAAATTCTTGGAACTAAAAAGATATCCAAAAACAAAACAATCAAATTAACAAAATCAGGCAAATCCCTACTCCCACCAACTGAAACAGCAGACTCAATGTTTTCTTCTCCACCATAGGAAAGAATCTAGCGAGCAAAATCCCATGCTCAAACACCCGTTCATCAGACTACCTCACGGGTACCTACCCAAATACACTATTCCTAGTGCCACCCAACCCAACAGAAGTCTCACTCATCATCAGCACCCTTAAAAACAAGGCAGGGGACATAAATAACTTACCACCTTTTATGTACAAAAAAGCATCTCAAGTACTGTCACCAATTATTGCAATACTCTTTAACAAATCCATCAAATCCTCCACCTTCCCAGCAATTCTCAGAATAGCGAGGGTCACCCTGATCCACAAAGGTGATCAAACTGACTTGAATAACTATAGACCAATATCTAATCTACCTCTGCTCTCTAAAATCTTTGAAAAATTAATTCATAGAGAGATCCATTCCTACCTCATCTCATACAACATAATAAACCCCTGTCAGTTTGGATTCAGGACTAATAAAAGCACAAATGATGCTATTATACACATGCTAGAACTAATATATACCACTCTCGAGAAGAAAGAAGTCCCACTGGGAACATCATTGATTTACGTAAAGCTTTTGATACAGATGACCATAATTTGCTGCACATTAAATTAACACACTGTGGTATACGAGGGCACTCCCTCAACTACCTAAAATCATACCTTAGTAACAGAAGCTAATATGTGTACACAAATGGAGTAAACTCTTCCACTCAACCAAGCACAGTCGGTGTCCCACAAGGAAGTGTCCTTGGTCCACTCCTCTCTCTTATTTACCTCATTGACCTACCAAATGCATCATAGCTACTCAAACCCATGTTATTTGCAGGCAACATAACATATGTCTTCCCTCACCCAAACCCAGTCATACTGGCTAACACTGTTAATGCTGAATTACAGAAAATATCTACCTGGATGATGACAAATAAGCTTACCCTTAATACTGACAAAACCTATTTCATTCAGTTTGGAAACAGAGCTGCAAATGTTGCACTTAACATAACGCTAAATGGATCACCCATCACAAGACACACAGAGGGAAAATTTCTAGGAATCCACCTTGACAGTAGCTTCAAATTCCAGACACACATACAACAAATTTCTAAGAAAATCTCTAAGACAGTGGGTATACTATCAGAGATACGGTACTATGTTCCACAATCAGCTCTCCTTTCACTGGATCATTCACTCATCTACCTTTATATCACATATGGAATTTGTGCATGGGGATCACTAATAACCCAGCAAAAGGCGGCAGTCAGAATAACAAATTCCCACCCCCAACAACATACTCCACCAATATTCAAAAGTCTAAAACTGCTCACCATGAAGAACATCCATACTTATTTATGTGCCTACTACATACATAGAACACTACACTCAAACATAAATGCTACACTCAAACATAAACCCTCCACTCAAACTTCTCCTGACCAACCTAAACAGGACACATGACCACAACACAAGACAGATCTCGTTTTGATGTACCCCATGTCCATATCTCACTGTGTAAAAACTCTATACACATAAAGGTCCCCAAAATTTGGAATTCATTATCAGTAAATACTAAAGTAACCAGGTCTGAACACCAGTTTAAGGCTCTTTTCAAAAACCACCCACTCACCCTAAACTAAATACTCAATACTCAATATTTAACTTAAACAAATATTATCCAAATCTTAAAACTTCAAATCTAGATGCCCAAAGTTCATACATTATTAATCCTACTTTGTAGTATAAATACCTAACCAAAACAATACTGCCTTACACCCAATTGTAGCATTCTCATACTGTTAACTATTTTCAACAACTCACAGTGTTATATTCCCATGATTTGATTTCAATATTCATTATTTAAACTATTGTAAATAGAGTAAAACTACTGTCTGCTATAAACAGAGAAGATGTATAACTTAAACAAACTATGACCAATTTCTTTAGTATTAAGTAGTATGTAAGCCATTAATTTAAGTCTGCCCATAATGCCTAGGCATGATAGTGGCTCTCTTTGTAATTTCATAATCGCAATGTAACCTTGCAAAGAAATAAACTTTGTTTGTTTGTTGTTTGTTTAGGGAAGCCCGCCTGGCCACCCCATCTACTATGTAAACAAATGGATGAAGCATCTGGTTATGGTTCGTAAACATTCATATAAACACCTTACACTGTGTACAAGTTGTCTCCACAGTGGCACAGTAGAATAAATAAAGATCAACACTTCCATTCTCATGCAGTTTTTAGAAGGAATCATGCTCTGACAAATTATTATTACAAATTATTATTATCACAAGTTATTATTATTACATGTTGTTATTATTATAATCATAATAAATAAGAAGCACTAAACCCACAAGGGTCGTGAATAGCTACAGACAGAGCGAAGGCATACGAAAGTAATAAATTTCTAGTTAAGTTACTGGTATTTGACTAGGAACCCAAAATATTTCTATTCCTACGCAAAATCGAAGCTAAGAACTACCTGTAGAACTGGACCACTACTGAGAGGAGACTCGTATACTGACGACGAACAGGAAATGAGTGAAATCCTAAAAGAACAGTATGAGTCGGTGTTCAGCAACCCACTAAATGACAGCAGGGTAGAAAATACATAAATATTTTTCACTCCAGAAGAAGGCCGCACAGACCAACTAACTGACATTAGTACAAATCCCATAGATTTCGAAAAAGAAATGGAAAACGTGCCCACTCACTCAGCACCAGGACCAGATTCATGGAATGCTCTATTTATAAAGAAGTGCAAAGTACCACTAGCATGAGCCCTCAGTAATCTTTGGAGAAAGAGCTTAGATCTAGGTGAAATACCGGAGGCCTTAACCCTTAAACAGTCCAATGTATGTATACGTTCACTTGCGCAGCGCCCAAATATTATGAAAAAAAAATTTTTTTTTATAGAAAAAAAAGAGCATATTTTTTAAGTGTTTTTAGAATAAAAAAAAAATTAGGGTCAGTACTTATTTATTTTATTTTATTATTTTATTTAGAAATTTTAGCATACATACAGAGGTACAAAAAAAATACAGGTAAGAGCAGCATGCCAAAGCCACTTATATGCATAGCATTACGGGCTGGCTTAAAATTAACTTAAGATTAACTAAGCAATGATGAAATCAGTGATAAGACATTATTGTAAACAGATAACTATAAAGCACAAATGAGTATTACAAAGACAGGTCATATGGTTGCATGCATTGCTGTTCATTCAGTAGAATGGAGTATTCTGTTAGGTAGTGTATTTAAAAAATAACAAAGTTAGATTGGGTCCTAGGTTTAACATTTATGTGATATAATTGTGAGTAACATTTTGGATATACAATTTATAAGGTTCAGTTATTCAGTATTTATTTGGTTTTGAGTGAGTAAGTGAACTTTGAGAAGAGACTTGAGTTTATAAACAGGTAGTGTTTCTTTTATATTTACAGGTAATGAATTCCAGATTTTAGGGCCTTTTATGTGCATTGAGTTTTTGCATAGCGTGAGATGGACACGAGGAACATCAAAGAGTGATCTGTGCCTTGTGTTATGGTCATGTGTTCTGTTGAGGTTGGCAAGGAGATGTTTGAGGGGAGGGTTAATATCAGAGTTAAGTGTTCTATGTATGTAATAGGTGCAATAATAAGTATGGATGTTTTGTATGGTGAGTAGGTCGAGTGTTTTGAATATTGGTGGAGTGTGTTGCCTGTAGTGAGAATTTGTTATCATTCTAACTGCAGCCTTTCGTTGGGTAATTAGTGGTCTGAGATGGTTAATTGTTGCTGAGCCCCATGCACAAATTCCATAGGTGAGATAGGGGTAAATAAGAGAGTGATAAAGGGCCAGGAGGGCTGACTGTGGAACATAGTACCGTATCTTTGATAGTATGCCTACAGTCTTGGAAATTTTCTTAGAAATTTGTTGTATATGTGTATGAAATTTGAGTCTATTATCGAGGTGGATTCCTAAGAATTTTCCCTCTGTTAGCTTTGTGATAGGTGATCTGTTTATCGTTATGTTAAGAGGTACATCTGTAGCTCTGTTACCAAACTGAATGAAGTAGGTTTTGTCAATGTTTAGTATAAGTTTGTTAGTCCTCATCCAGGTAGATATTTTCTGTAATTCGGTGTTTACAGTATTGGCTAGCGTGACTGGGCTCGGGTGAGAGAAGACATATGTAGTGTCATCTGCATAAAGTGTGGGTTTGAGTAATTGCGAAGCATTTGGTAGGTCATTTATGTATAGGAGAAAGAGAAGAGGGCCAAGGACACTTCCCTGTGGGACACCAACTGTAATTGGTTGAGCGGAAGAGCTTGCCCCATTTGCGTACACATATTGGCTTCTGTTGCTGAGGTAAGACTTGAGGTAGTTGAGGGAGTGCCCTCTAATACCATAGTGTGACAATTTTACGTGGAGCAAGTCATGGTCAACTGTATCAAAAGCTTTACGTAAGTCAATGAAGATCCCCAGTGGGACTTCTTTTTTCTCTATTGCAGTGTATATATGTTCTAGCATGTGTATAATAGCATCATTAGTATTTTTATTAGGCCTGAATCCAAATTGGCAGGGGTTGAGAATGTTTTGGGAGATGAGGTAGGAGTAGATTCGTTTATGAATTAATTTTTCGAAGATTTTTGAGAGAGGGTGTAAATTGGATATTGGCCTATAGTTATTCAACTCTGTTTGGTCTCCTCCTTTATGGATCGGGGTGACCCTTGCTATTTTGAGAACTGTAGGGAAGGTGGAGGATTCAATGGATTTGTTAAAGAGTGTTGCAATGATTGGTGATAGTACTTGTGACGCACTGTGAGGCACTGGATGCTCATGTGACGGCAACATGGAGTCCTGCCGCTTGCAGAAGTGTTGCTGATATCACACATTACTCGGTTAAATAATTTCCAGTAGTTCCTTCATGTGTTAGCCCAAATCACCAACCAGATATGTTTTAAATAAGTGACCAACTGATCAAATCTGACTCGTTCCGCACCCTTGACCAGTTTCAAATGGATTCGTTGGACAATAAAGCAGACTGTAAACAGACAGGGTTTTAGGTGCCCTTATCAAATACAAACAATAAATATAAAACAGAAACGTACACCGGTAAGCTGTCCTAATATACAATTACAGTTAGAAATAGAAATACAACTAGCCAGATCTTCACTTTAAGGAGGTTATTAGTAGAATATTCAAGGGGTTACTAGTAGAATTACAGTAAACCAACCATTCAAATCACAGTATGAAGATCTGTGTAGTCTGCAGTAAATCAAACAAACGGGCTTCCACATGGATTACTTGCCAGTTTTGTGAAAATTGGTTTCACGCCCCTTGTGCAGATATCCAAGAATTATCTAAAAGCAGTATTAACCCTTTCAGGGTCGCCAGGCCCACTCCGAGACTTGTTCTTAGGGTCGACAAATTTTCAAAAAAAAAAAAATATTTTTTCTTATGAAAAGACAGAGAACCTTTTCCCAATCATAATGACACCAAAGGTATGAAATTTGATGGAAAACTTACGGAATTATGCTCTCGCGAAGTTAGAAGTCTCGACAATGTTTACGCAGCGGTGATTTTTGCCCACTTTGAGCCCTATTTTTGGCCAATTCCAGTGTACTAGTCGACAAAAATTATAACTATTTTGCTGGAACTCCACTTTTTCTATCGAATGAGCACAAAAAACCACCCATTTACCGATTTCAACTATCCAATACAGTGGTCAGAATTTAGCAATTCTGCCAATTTCACACAAATTTCAAAAGATGCCAATTTCCAAATAGGGTCCAGAATAAACAAGAAAGACATTCCTGGCACTAAAATAACATTTCCTCTGTTCATTAGTCATGCCCCCACGCCCCTCTTACATTCTTTTGCTTTCCACTTTGAATTATTATTCTCACAAAAAATAGAAGATTTGCTGTTATGCAGACTACTGCATTAGTGTAGAAATGGTATAAATAATATCAGCGCACTAGTGAAAGAATATCAGACTCACCAGTTGATGTGTATTGGATGCTTAGCATGATTTGTTTACTTCTGAACTGGAATATTATGTGTAGGTGGGGTGGTCTGGTATGGTAGCCTGGCTGACTACCATACATACCACACTTGATTTCTTACAATAAATACTACTTGTCTCACCCTAGATTAAGACTATAAATATTTTAAGGTAAGTAATGAGTGCACTGTGTGTGTATTGTACTTTTTTATTGTTTTTTGATGCCTAGTTCTATTGCTCACTTAATATTTGTTAGTGTAAACTTGTTATCTAGTATTTGTATGCATTTATAAGGGGGAAAAAAGGGTGTTCCACTTTACGGCGATTTCCACTTTACGGCGGTAGCCTGGAACCTAACCTGCCGTATAAGTGGGGCCCTACTGTATACGTTTGGACCGTTTATGGGTTAAAGAGTGCAGACATAGCTCCTTTGCACAAGGAAGGTAGTAGAGCACTAGCTAAAAATTACAGACCAGTAGCCCTAACCACTCACATCATAAAAATCTTCGAAAGAGTGATGAGACGGCAGGTTACAAATTTCATGGACTAGCACAATCAACATAACCTAAACCAGCATGGTTTTAGAGCAGGACGATCATGTCTGTCACAGCTGCTGAACCATTATGACAGAATTATGGAGGCACTGGAAGATGACCAAAACGCAGATGTGATTTACACAGATTTTGCAAAGGCATTTGACAAATGCGATCGTGGAGTGATAGCGCACAAAATGAAGGCCATGGGCCTTACGGGGAAGGTAGGCAGATGGATTTTCAGTTTCCTAACACACACAACACAAAAAGTAGTAGTGAACAAGGCAAGATCCAGCATCAGCGAGGTCAAATGCTCAGTGCCCCAAGGCACTGTCCTGGCACCTCTGCTGTTCCTCATCCTCATAGCAGACATAGACAAAAACACCCAGCACACTTTTGTATCATCATTTGCAGATGACACTAAAATAAGCATGAAAGTCAGTACAGTAGAGGACACTGAAAAAGTACAGGAAGACATAAACAGGGTTTTCCAGTGGGCAGTGGAGAACAACATGACGTTCAATGGTGATAAGTTCCAGCTGCTTAGGTATGGAAAGAATGAAGAACTCAAAAGGAGCACTATATACAAAACTCAAGAGGGTCACCAAATAGAACGAAAGGAACACGTAAAAGACCTAGGAATAATTATGTCAGCGGACCTTTCTTTTAAAGACCATAACAAGACAAAGATCACGACAGCCAGGAAGATGACGGGGTGGGTGTTGAGAACTTTCAAAACAAGGGAAATAATGCTGATGGTGACACTCTTCAAATCGCTAGCGCTCCATCACTTAGAATATTGCTCAGTGCTGACGGCCCCGTTCAAGGCAGGAGAAATATCGGAGCTGGAACAAATACAGAAATTGTTTACGGCTCACGATGAGACAGTAAAGCACCTAAACTACTGGGAATGCCTGCAAGTCTTGAACATGTACTCATTGGAGCAGAGGAGAGAGAGGTACATGATAATATATACCTAGAAGATACTCGAGGGCTTGGTCCCAAATCTGCACACTGCCATAACAACATACTGGAGTGAGAGATATGGGAGGAAGTGTAAAATAAACCCAGTGAGGAGCAGGGGTGCGGTGGGGACAATAAGGGAACACTGTATCAACATCCAGGGTCCCAGACTTTCCAACATCTTACCAGAAGATATCAGAAACACTGCTGGAACAAGTGTAGTAGCCTTCAAGAGGAAACCAGACAAGTATCTTCACCAGGTGCCAGATCAACCAGGCTGTGATGGATATGTAAAGCAGCGGGCCTCCAGCAGCAACATCCTCGTTGACCAGGCAGCACCAGACATATAAATATATGAACTCTCGAAACTCTTCAAAGGTATATCAAAGAGAAAATGTAATTCTTCAGACCCTCCAACCAACCGCTTGGTAAACAAATCTTATATATATGTCAATTTTTATACTATGGATGTAGGTACAGTAGGGCCCCACTTATTCGGCAGGTTAGGTTCCAGACTACTGCCAGAAAGCAGACATCGCTGGAAAGCAGAACACCATTTTTTCCACTTATAAATGCAAGTAAATGCCAGGTGACAAGTTTACATTAACATATATTATGTTAGCAATAGAACTAGGCATTAAAAACAATAAAAAGTAAAATACACACACAGTACACCCATTAATTACCTTAAAATATTTGTAGTCTTAATGTAGGGTGAGAGGTGAGTTTTATTTGTAGGAAGTCAGTTTTGGAAAGTTTGGTAGCCAGCCAGCTCAGCCCACCCCACCCACACACAATATACTACATTTAATTAAAGCTCCCCAGAGCGATAAAATACACATACAGTACATTCACTAATTACCTTAAAATATTTGTAGTCTTAATGTAGGGTGAGAGGTAAGTTTTATTTGTAGGAAGTCAAGTTTGGGAAGTATGGTGGCCAGCCAGGGCAGCCCTCCCTACCCCATCCACATGTAATGTAATACGATATTTAATTAAAGCTCCCCAGAGCGATAAAATGCATATACAGTACAGGTCCGCCATCACAAATCCGGCAATCAGTTATTCGGTTCCTTCAGTTATTCGGCACTAATTTTGGCTAGCATAATTTCAAATTTCCAGGATCGCTACACCAACCTGCTGGTACTGTTTGGTGGCGCTACTTGCTGCACAAGTCATTCCAATTTCTTTTTCTCCATTTATTGTTTTAACCTGCTTACTTTTAGCCCTAGCCATGGTTCCAATGAATAAAAGAAATGCTTCTCATTATGTAAAGCAGCTACACAGTACATTATCCATTAAAGATATGGTGGCTTTGAAGCCACTGTCGGTTGTCATGAGCTCAGTCTCATGAAGCAGGAGAATATGCTTTATTATTATGCTAATATCAACACTACAGCTTATTTGCCTATCACAATTGATCTAATATGACATAAGAAACAATATACAGTGGACCCCCGCATAACGATGGCATCACATAGCGATTATTTCGCATACCGCTTACTTTAATCGCAAAATTTTTGCCGCGCATACCGATTAAAAACCCGCTCACCGATTTTCGTCCGAGACGCGTCCAATGTGTGCCCTCAGCCAGCCTCACATGTGCCGCCCATGCCATTGTTTACCAGCCAGCCTCCGCGGTAACATCCAAGCATACACTCGGAATATTTCGTATTATTACAGTGTTTTCGGTGCTGTTTCTGGAAAATAAGTGACCATGGGCCCCAAGAAAGCTTCTAGTGCCAACCGTACACCAATAAGGGTAAGAATTCCCATTGAAATGAAGAAAGAGATCATTGATAAGTATGAAAGTGGAGTGCGTATCGCCGACCTAGTCAAGTTGTACAAGAAACCCCAATCAACCATCGCTACTATTGTGGGCACCAAAAAGACAATCAAGGAAGCTGTTCTTGCCAAAGGTTTAACTGTGTTTTCGAAACAAAGATCGCAAGTGATGGAAGATGTTGAGAGACTCTTATTGGTGTGGATAAATGAAAAACAGCTAGCAGGAGATAGCGTCTCTCAAGCGATCATATGTGAAAAGGCTAGGAAGTTGCATGAGGATTTAATTAAAAAAATGCCTGCAACTAGTGATGATGTGAGTGAATTTAAGGCCAGCAAAGGTTGGTCTGAGAGATTTAAGAAGCATAGTGGCATCCATAGTGTGATAAGGCATGGTGAGGCTGCCAGTTCGGACCACAAAGCGGCTGAAAAATATGTGCAGGAATTCAAGGAGTACATAGAAACTGAAGGACTGAAACCTGAACAAGTGTTTAATTGTGATGAAACAGGCCTGTTCTGGAAGAAAATGCCAAGCAGGACCTACATTACTCAGGAGGAAAAGGCACTCCCAGGACATAAGCCTATGAAAGACAGGCTTACTCTTCTCATGTGTGCCAATGCTACTGGTGATTGCAAAGTGAAGCCTTTATTAGTGTATCACTCTGAAACTCCCAGAGCGTTCAGGCAAAAGAATGTCCTCAAGGATAATTTGTGTGTGCTGTGGAGGGCAAACAGTAAGGCATGGGTCACTAGGGAATTTTTCTATAACTGGTTACACCATGCATTTGCCCCCAATGTGAAAGATTACCTAACTGAAAAGAAATTAGAACTTAAGTGCCTCCTGGTGTTAGACAATGCCCCTGGTCATCCTACAGACGTGGCAGAGCGACTTTATGGGGACATGAGCTTCATTAAGGTGAAGTTTTTGCCTCCTAATACCACTCCTCTCCTGCAGCCCATGGACCAGCAGGTTATTTCCAACTTCAAGAAACTGTACACAAAAGCTCTGTTTGAAAGGTGCTTTGTAATGACCTCAGAAACTCAACTGACTCTAAGAGAGTTTTGGAGAGATCACTTTAATATCCTCAATTGTGTAAACCTTATAGGTAAGGCTTGGGAGGAAGTGACTAAGAGGACCTTGAACTCTGCTTGGAAGAAACTGTGGCCAGAATGTGTAGACAAAAGGGATTTTGAAGGGTTTGAGGCTAACCCTGAGAGGATTATGCCAGTTGAGGAATCCATTGTGGCATTGGGAAAGTCCTTGGGGTTGGAGGTTAGTGGGGAGGATGTGGAAGAGTTGGTGGAGGAGGACAATGAAGAACTAACCACTGATGAGCTGATAGATCAACTTCAAGAGCAAGAGGCCAGACCTGGGGAAACTGGTTCAGAGGAGGGGAGAGAGAAATTGAAGAAGTTGCCTACTACAAAGATAAAGGAAATCTGTGCAAAGTGGCTTGAAGTGCAAACCTTCATGGATGAAAATCACCCTCAC